>NC_090946.1:48914854-49223989 GCF_040807025.1 Struthio camelus
ACTACCTATTGTTAATCTTTTGTGCTTCACCACATAGTGCTTCTTCCTCTGTGCAAGCAATACAGTGTTACGGGTAACACAAGTCATAACGTCAATTTTTTTTTTTTTTGTTAATAAAACTCGGGCAAAGCTTCATTTGTACACAAAATAAATTGAACTCTCACTAAAGAGCATAAAAGCAAAAAGGCACACGAACTGTTTACATCCTCCTTGCCTGCACCAAAACCACATAAGGCAGCGTGTTTAAGTTGTAGGCCTTTCCCCCTTCATTTTGGCAAAAACCCAGCCACACAGATTTACCTCTAGGAAAAAATCTTGATTTTTTTTTTTTTTTAAACATTTTCCAGTTAAGCTAGATCAGTTCTACAGCACAAAGTTTATATTTGGTAACAGAAAAAGCTGAGCTAATATTTGAACAAACAAGCAAACTGAATTAAACAAGCTGCTTGTCTGCTGCACCAGAACTCCTGTTTTTATACCAAAAAATCCAAACTTCCTACCAAAACAAATTCCCAGTATACAACCCCATATAGATAAATATATAGGCATATATATTCCCAATATCATTTACAAACATTGTAGGTAGGTAGTTAGCTCTGTTTATGCATTTCTATTTCAAATTAATGTAGGAAAACTAAGGGGTATTTAACGACATGAGCAATTTGCATGTAGTTGGTTCATTTAACAACTTACTGTAACTTTAATCATTCAAGCAACCTTTAAGAGCAACTATGAACACCCTTCAATGTTGTTTTGTTAATATTAAGATCTTGTCATTATTTTTGAGTAATTGAGCATCTAAAGAAACTACAGCAAAGCTATGTCTTCTGAAAATGACACACGTGATCCTCAGCAAGAAGGATGCTTTCTTTGTGAGATTCTATTTAAAGAATATAAACAAATCTAGTGACCCAAGATAAAATATTATGAGCAAAATACTAGCCTAGAAAGCACAAGATTAGTTTGATTTTTGGATTTGCCTTTAAAATATTGCAAAGGCATCTTGGGCAACTGCTGTGTTTCAATATGCTACGTTTATGAAACCTGATAATACTTTTGACAGGTAGGCCTTGAGGTGCAACAGCAATGTGCCTAACTGTAGATCAGAAGGCTGTGTGTTCAGATATTACTTGGATCATTTTATTTGCTCTCTGTCACACAGAGTATAACCAGCCAGTAGAATAATTTATGAAGCATGTCTTGCTTTCTTCATTGCTAATCATCTTGATTTTGAAAACCAGACAATTGTTAATCAAGTTTATGTACACAGTACCTACTATATTCATACTTCAGATGTATGCAGTAAAGAGGATTCCTGTTGTGTAAGATGCTTAGAACAGCATAGGCAAAATACTCTGATGACATATGATGTAACTAACAAGGATTTATTAAAATTAATGTCTTCAGACATACCCTGACAACATCTTGAGGACTTTATCTACCATACTAACTAATGAATCAAGAAAAGAAACTGAATAATTCTGATATATGTGATAGTAATTGCAGGGTACAGATAGAAATATAAGTACTTTAACAATCATGCCATGAAAAGTAAAGAAACTCTTCATTCTTTTTGATGTTCTACTATTTTAGCAAAAAAATATGGCTATTTAGTATTTTTATTAAACTACAAATTATGAGGATAAGCTCTACTGTTTGCTCATTTGTACATCATCGATCAAAAGTTATAAATGACAATTCTGGAAGATGTGTTATGATGAAACAATACTGTGTATGCGGGCAACTGGAACTTTTTTTATGCTGAAGTGTCAATCTCCTAACGCTCTACCCACTCACCAGAATGCCTATGCATATCTATGCATATATTGTGCATATATTCTAAAACTTTTAATAAGACACCATTAAAAATACTCCTAGAAACCTGGGAGAACATCTTATAGAATAAGCAAGAAAAAAAGGCATTAAAACTTTTAAATTATAGTGTGAGAAAAAAAAAGTCAATATGATTCTTCAAATACATAGCACAATAACTTTAAATAAAATGATTTTACTCTTTCAAATTAAAAATATTAGGACATCAAGTTCCACTTAAAACAGTGGATTAACCTTGGAAGGGGAACAGAATCAACTGTTTGGAGGAGAATATCTATTATTTTGCATTTCCAGAATATTGTTCTTAATGAGCAGACTTGTTGCCGGTAACTAAAATGATGTAGTATTTCTACATCCATACCTCTTCAATTATGGATTCGTTATTGATACATAAACCTTATTTAGATGAAGCGTGTCTAAAACAGGTGGCTTCGGCCTTCTTTGCATTACTCTTTCACCTCATATTCTAGTAGCAAGGCAATTCTAGTATCACATATTTTACTTTGTTATGCAGAGATACAGTAAGACAAATTGGCTAATTTCTGCCACTAGAAAACAGATAATTCTTGTCATCAATCCACAGTACAGATCCACAGCTAGACCATGTGCATTATGGTGAAGTCATTTAATATGTTTTGCTGTCCGGATTGTAACAGAATTAATTTAAACAGCAGTTTCATAACAGGATTGTTTGCATCTGTAAGTATATATAATATGTGATGTAAATTTATTTTTCTCCACTTTTCATCCAATAACAAAGTTTGCAAGTATAAAGAATCACAGATATTTACTTTAATTCTGGCACTCCTATATAGAAACATAACAACTTGGCAGCATAATCAAGAGGTAATTTGTTTCCTCTAATCTCATTAGGCTTGTAGAAATTGCTCAATTTTTGAAACATGCTTTATTGCAAGGATTAATACATCTTTTAAAAGTTGATTAAGGGTTGTGTTAAATTTTGCACACATTTTCTTCACTCTGTCAAAATCTCATGGCTATTTTATATCCACAAATATCCAATTTTCAAAGTAATTTTATTTTAAAGTGCCTTAAAATAAAGAACTGTAAATAAAGAACAACAGTTGGTTGTATAGTCAACACCTACACAAAGAGACAAATCTGTCCTATTCCATGAAGTGGAATAAATCAAGAGACTTCTGCATAGCCATTTCATTGCAGAATCCTTTCTAAATACTGTCAGTCCCATATCAGAATTTGATTCTTAACTATATCTTCAAAGCAGTCTGACAACTTTAGTGATTTTGTGTTGCAGAGGATTTAAGTTGCATATACTAGTATAGGAAATACAGAATCAAAATTTAATATTGCAAAATAACAAAAATCTTTCCCTCAAGAAATTGCATATCATCAGTTTTCTGAATATTCTCTAAAACCCAGAGCCAACCTGTTTCTATATAAGCTTCATATTAATTTAAATATCTGAACATCTGAAAAGGGAACTGAATGTGTGTAGGAATAAGGCCAAGATTTCCATGCAACTGTAAACAGGAAAAGAGATGACAAGCATGCATAGATGCAAGCATTTTTTTACTCAGTTATATACAGTAAAGAGCTACAGTGTAATTATGCATATTTGTTTGTTTTACTGTATTTTTAATTACATGGATTTTTTGATGTTACAGGGCGTTGCTATACATCAGTTCTATAATATTTGATATACTGTGTAAAGTATTATATACTTTGCAAGCCTTGAAAGAGGTAAGTTATTACCTCTAATGACATTATGGCCTATAACAACTTTAGTGTACATGCTTTTAGAAAATATCTGAACTTCTGTTGTGGTTTAGACTAGATTCTTCTAACCAATATCTCAGCATCTTTTCAGTTCCAGTCATATAGAGTAAGAAGTATATATCACTGCAGAGTGATTTCTACAAAAACAAATAGGATGTACACGTAAAAAATGAATGAGAGAGCACGCACGCGCACATGAGGGAGAGATCCATCTATTTTCATTCAGAAGAATATTTCATGTTCCCATGACTGCTATGAGGACACATAACCTATACCAGTCATTCTAAACTCAAAAATTAATCTTAGGATGGTTAATCATCCTTTTGATTAAATATTCACTACTAACTTTAGGGCAGATAGTATCATAAGTTTTCTAGATAAATCTTCTGGAACTTAGCTTATTTTACCTCATGAAACTTAAATTTGCTGCTGCTCTAATTTTGCTTATTCTTGATAACAAGAAATTGTTCAAAGATCTTCTTCCAAAAATAACTGCACAGTTAATACAAAAATTAAAATACTTACTTGAAAGCAGTCTTCTGCCACTTCAACATCATTTTGGGAGGGTGGGTAACCTACAGAGAAAGTTGAAAACACAGAATAATCAAAGTTCTTTTTATTTACCATTTACTGCTTCCAATACTCCACTCCATCCTTCAACATCCACCTAAGATAATATAAACAAACTTGTTCACTTTTTAAATTAGTGTGTGGATTATTATCTCATAACCTGATTTCACTACGTACCTTTCATTTCCACTTTCTGTATTATTCAGTATTTCTAGCCACATTCTTATTTGTCTTGTTCACATCTTTCTTGTAAAAGTATTTCCAAAGTGTTACCAAAAGTCAGAAGCAACGCAGCACGTTCTTATTAACGCATCGTTTTGCAAATTAAAGGTAGACACATTTTAGTTAGCATGAATGCATGCTGTGCAATATTTGTAAGCTAAAAAGATCAGCAGAAATTGGAGCTGTAAGACTACAAGAAAGAAAAAGAGTATGTGCTTGCATGTTCTCCAATTACTTCTCTCACAGGGATATGGATGGTGGTATCATCACAATTCAAAATAAGTCAATTTAGTATGACAAAAAGCATCTTCCTTCCAAAAACATGCTTCTCTTTTTGCTATTATTATAATGCACCTTAAAACCCCTAAACTCATAGCACATGAAACGGAATATTTTCTTCAAAACTCTCCCTTGTTTGAGTTGCTTTTTACAGGCCTGAAAGAAATGTTCTTCCTAGTCAATCAATACCTGTTCCCTTCCCTTCTTCCTCTTCCTTCTCCCCACCTAGCACAACTTTTATCTTATTTTTATCTCAAAATTGAGGCTTTTCAATATTCTTGCTTGTTCATTATTTTTCATGAGATCAGTGAAACTCTGGAAACAGCTAGCCACACTACTATTAGAGAAAATTTTTCAATCCCATGTAAATTTGTCCTCAGAACTACCTTGTCAGCTGTTAGTAAACAAGTCTATGAACTTTCATCAAAGCATGAGCAGACAAGCAGAGAACTATGGGCCTCAAATCACTCAACTTCATAGTTTATACTCTGAGAACAAGGTTCTGAGAGGATCTGGGTAAGGCTCGCTAGCTTCCTCCTTTTCCTCATGTCTAAAAAAGAGGTAATGCTTTGTTATGTAGGGATGTTCTGGGAATTACCTTACCAACGTCCATGAAACAATCTAAAACACTTGGGTGAAAGGTGCTTCAGAAATGCCAGAAGTACCATTTTAAAATCATCTGTTATAATTTCAATATGCTGTGGATCAATTCACATCTTTAAATACTGTCAGCATTAAATTGAAGTACTTTGCCTAGTTTTAACTCCTTTATAGACACACAACCCCTTCCCCCAACTCCTCCACCTGCATACATACCTTGAGAAATATCTTCTACAGCTCTCCGAATACCCCTGTCAAATGCTCTTGCATCAGCAGGACTCTGAAATGTGAGGCCAAACTTCTTGTCATCAATCTTCCAGTGGTAAAAAGTAGGAGTAACTTTGTTGTAAACGAGATCCTTCTTTAATGTGCATTCCAAGACCACCTTCCAGAAAATGAGAGGAGAAAAAGAGATCAGTGATTAATATATGCAATTTGAGAACCAAAGTTAGTCTTTGTGAATTACCTGAAAATATATATAAGAGCAGATAAAAGTCTCTGTCTTAAGTTTCTTCCTATTATGAGGATGCAATTTTAGCTTTGCTTCCGTTATGACCAATTCTTCGCTAACAGTTGCTGATATAGCAGCATGGGTTAGGGACACAACTCTTTTGCATATTCCTATATTGAGAGAGTATTTCTAACCTCAGAAGTCTATTGTACTTGCAGACCAGCACCTTTATCCATACAGATTTATTATCAGTTCAGCAAAGGAAATAAGCTGTACCTTGAAAAAATATTATTATGCTGATATCAAGGGTGACTATGTCACTTGGAGTTGTATTTGTATAACTATTCTACAAAACTGAGTGCTGAACTAAGACAGTTTCACTTCAGCTTTCTCCCAGAAAGACTACTGAAAAGAGAATACAGCAGAACTGTTTTAAACACCGAGAGCAATCAAAACTGAAAACTTCTTATATCCACAGCTCTCCGTACCTAATAAATATGCTTAAGTCTCATGTTCCTCTATAATTAAATTGGCAATTAGGAATAATACACAGAGATTATTTGGCTACCAAACCATTCGAGATATGAAACAAACACATTCAGTTATGAAGAAAATAAAGGGAAAAATCACAGTCTTCACACCATTCCCCCAGTTTAATTTGCTTAATATTTTAAATATATTTGCAAATTTAATTTACTGGTGAAAATTAGTACATAGTTGCACTGAATAATTGTTGATTAAAAAAAAAAACAGGGCAAATAACAAAGTATGAGGGAACATGTATTCATGTACTCCTGTATCACTATATACTATTAAAAGCATTGCAAAACAACCTATTACTATCGGATTCTGAAAAATCTACATGGTCAGCTGAATTAGGAGTTTTAATATATTATTATTTCTATAATAATGAAATAAAAAAAATGTGAAAGTACATTAAGTATGCAACTTTTTTAAAGAGAAAATATAAAATCTCTTATGGCATCTGAAAAACAAAGGTTGATTTTAAACATGACCGAGAAAATTCTCCAAACTTAAAAGCAAAAAAAAATGCATGTGCTTATATTGCTCTTACGTAAGCTTCGTGCTCTTCCTCTCCCTTCCTTGTGCAAGTATTACATAGAGAAGGAGATTTTAGGCTGCTTTTCATTACCTATCTCCTGCCTCGCACCCAGCTGTTAACCATCTTCTCCAGAGTTTTACTGCTTTATGCATCCCTGTTATCCCTGTCTCAAGAGTGAAGGGCGTTCCTTCAACACACATGAATCCTTTCAGCATTAAAATCAGTTTTGATATTCTGCTCTGAGTTCCCTAAACAGTCAACAATATGCAACTGTCTGCAAAGAGGCACAGTAAGGAATCTATTTGCTGTAAATGCACAGAATAAGGTGCTGTGGCAACAAAAAACCACGACCAACAAAACTCATTCTCCAGTTCTAATTTGCATTAAATGACATACTCTGTTCCTTGTGTTGATTTTAAACTTTAAATCAAACTTGCTTGCTCCTAAAAAGGGCAGCAGTTCAAAATGAAGATTGCTCACATCAACACATTGTCTAGGTTTGCGAGCGCTTTTTTGGGGCCTCTGCTGCTTCAAACACCGACAATTTTGCCACTACGTTTTGCATGCAGTTTTACCCAAAACGTGAACAAGAGATGAGAAGTAATGCAACGCTGATTCTTATAGTACCTCCATGAACACCTGATCCCAAAAAGACTTAATCAAAGTCCATGCATGGATGTTTCCACCCATGGGAAAATGGAATGGAAGAATAAACAAAGCACAAGCTCTCTCTAAGACGACAAGTAAATCCATTTTAAGGAAAATCTCTTTTCTCTATAATTAGATACTTTAAACTGAAGATTCAAATCCAGATGATAAAAGCTGATGCAAGACAGTAGCACCAAAGATAAAGTACTGGACTAAAAACTGATAGGCTAGTGGTTATGATTTAAAAACAAATAAACAAACAAAACCCACACAAATACTAATAACATTATATAAAACAAACATCATTTCCTATACAACATCACAATTGCTTTTAGCTTGATTTAAAGGAATATCAAATTTTACAGGACAATTAATAACTGATTTGGCAGTTTAAAAAGCTATATGAAAACAGATCAACCAGTACAAGAGATATATGTGGTAAGTGCATTGAAAGGGAAAAACACTACAGCGTTCATTGTATCAAAATTATAGACACTATCACACATGTAAGAATCCATATGGGGGAGACTTTATGCCTGGCCCACCCAAGAGAAAACTCAAAACCAGAGCTCAAAATGAACCATGGGACATAAATCTACAAGAAACACAGCCTTCATTAGTTTGGATGACTCTGGAAATTTAAAAAAAAAAAATCCCAAGGCATTTATATTTTCAAAAACTCCTTTGTGTGTATTTTGTAAAAACAATATTTTCCTGTTAAACATCAACGGTGTCAAAGGCTTTTTATGCCGAAGAAAGCAAACTATCACAGCAAGGGGGGGTGGGGTGGGGGGGAAGTATTCTAATCCACGTATCTCCAAATATAGCCTGGGAAAGGCAAATCAGTACAGTTATCAATATAGTTATTATTCTGAGCCTGCAGACATCCAGAACTCCAAAGCATTCTCAAAAGCGTAATTCTCTAAGCATACACAGGACTGTATCTATTTACTACTATTTAATTAAAAACCTTTTCTTAATATAGTTTCCAGCCTATCATTAAGTGCAAAGCTAACGATGTTATAATTACTCACAGAAGTATTTCTTTTCTATAAATTTTCCCACCTGGAAACACATTCCCACATTCTTGAAAGATATTAGAAACTATTTGCCTTGTGTAGACAAGACAAACCTGTTAAGTTCTAAATTTTAAACTAATTCACTTCCAAAACAAACACCTGAAAACAAAAATAAGGTGACTACATTTGTATCATTATCTAGGTCCTATTTTGGAAACAAATATAAAAAAGAGTAATCACATTTGATACAAATTTCTATTTTGATAACAGATCCCTTAATCGAGTGTTTCTATATCCTGGGACAAGATACTGTTTTACTAGTTTCCTGTGGTGCTTTCAAGAGCTTACAGCATCATATGTAGACAGAGACTCACAACTTATCATTGATCATCCAAACCTACAAACATACAAGCATTTGTTTTTTGATGAATATGCCTTTCCCACTTACAAACAAACAAAATCTATCTGCTCCACCCCTCAATACAAACCACTGTTTTCGCCAGTCTTGGGCCCAAGTTCCATGACCTGACTAAACTCATGCTACAGAGCTCCTGGCCCTAGTGCCACCAAAGCCCCCATGACCCTATGACATTTTGTGTGTGTGGGTGTGCATATATGTGTTTTTAATTCAAGAAGTAACATAACGTGAATGCTGTTCTGTAGCCCCTCAGAACAGGGAGCTGACTATGTGAAACAGAGGGCATGCCTTGCACGTCTTGTAGCGCGGCATAACACTGAATACAGGTGCTTAAGGGTATAAGGCCTCCTGAAATATTGTCATCTGTCGCGTTCACTGGGAACGGCCACGTGAGCACAATAGGTTTCAAACTAGGCCTGGGCATCACGTCAGGGACAGCTACTTGGAAATGGCCTAAAGTGGGTTAGGGAATGTGCTAACAATCAAGCAGTATGGACGATCAGCAGTCCAGCACTCAAATTCTCTCCTTTGGCCCATCTGTACTACTAAATAGAAGGGGCTAACGAGATTTACTAACATAACTAAAAATCAGTAAAATAGCACAAACTCAAGATACATTACTTTGTCTGACCTACTCTGACAATTTATTTACTCATCATCAGGGCACGCAATTGTACGCCACAGTGAAATAAGCTTTGCAGAAGTGATACTATCTTGGTGATATGGCTAAAAGTAATGCCAAGATACTTCTCCAAGTGACTCACCAATAACAGTGAGAGGTGACAGAGCCCAAATATTTTTTTTATTTTGAAGCAGACTAGCATTTGTCATAAACAAACCTAACTGGTCATAACAGTATTAGACAATCTTAATAGAATCGAGAAAGTACTAAAGTACGATTGGCAGTCTGCAAATTCAGGCATAACAACTGCTTTATACCATATCTATCCAAATATATAGAAAGACAGGCTTGAACTTTTATAAAGTGAACTGCTGTGACTCCCTCCAATTGCTTTGGGGAATTGGGTCTTATAATCTTATGAAAAAGGCCTGTAGAGCTACATGGAGAGGAATTGGATAAGAGAACTTTCAGGAAAACATATTTCTCAGCACAAATGGTATAAAGCTTTTATTCTGAACACTTTGGAAAAATCCATGTGGAAGATGTTCTGGAGAACCAGCAAGTACATATGAGCATCTCACGCCAACTAAAGAGGACAAGTGGCTGCATTTGCTAAAAACAAGGGCAAAGAAACTCCTACAAAAGAAGGGCAGAGAGGTTAAAGTTTGCGAGATTGGGACGCAGATGTCCCTTCAATTGTCTTTTCAACATATCAACTCAGACCTCAATGATTTAGGGGGACAAAAGGAGGTAGGAAGGCTGGAGACAGGTCACTTACAGGGACAAGGCCTTTCAAATACTCTAGATGCAGGCTTCATGCTGAAGTCACCAACAGGTTTATTTTTTACAGTAACCATTTCCAAAAAGTGGAGGAAAAAAAAAAAGGCTAGAGTCTTGTTAGCTTGTTTACTTATTTGTTGTAGGGAAATGAGGTATTTGCTGCTTCTAACATATTAGAAATGTGTGTATGCATATATGCATATATAAAATACATATATATAACACATACACACCCTGTCTAATTTGTTATTAAAAATAGTGTGTGTTAGCCTATTAAAGAAACTGTAACATCTATTCTTAAAGAGCATTTACTAAAAGAGTTCTGTAAATTGCTAACAAAAAGTAAAAGGTTTCAATTTGAGGTACAGTCCCTGTTTAAGTTTTCATTTTCTATGAATTTATTTTATCACAGAATCACATGCTGCTTTCAAATTTAGTAAAAATTCTGACACAAGAACGATAATCCATCATTGACCAAGCTTTAAAGCCAATTCTAAGACTAACCTAGTAAATGAACTACTTTTAAGTCCTAAAAAAGCAGATTTTTAGAAGAGAATAGTGTTTCTATTCCATTTCAGGTTAGTATTTCTTCATTCAGTTAACTGCTCCTCGAAAGAGAGATTTCAACCTTTGACTTATTTGTTACCCCGATTGATGATTCAAAAGATACTAGTCGCTTTTTCAGTAAAAATTTGCATAGCAAAGGACTGGAGAAGATCATAAGGCAAAACAGAAAAGTCTATTAGATTTTTCATTCAAACAGGTAAAATTCAAAGTCTAAAAAACTCATAAGCTTGAGCCTAACGTATGTTTAACGCTGCTGATATTAAGACAGAATCGAGTCAGTGTAAACACAGACAAACAGAGCAGCAGACCTGACCAGGTTAGGATTGGGGTGTAGTTGTTCCAAGCAGACTGGCTGGAGCCAGATCTAGGAAGGTGTGTATAATAAAGGAGGAAACATGTAATTATGTCAAGGGTATTTTGTGAAGTGACTTACATTCCAACACAGATCTAAACAAGCTGAGTAAACTAGCAGTGAGCAGCCCCTCTCCTAAATTAATCCAATGGTGCTACCACTTTGACTTTCTTCTCAGATGACTAGGAAGCTTTTTCTTCAATCCCACCAGACATTTTAAATAAGTACTGTATATAATTTTGAAAGTTCTATACATTATTGAAGTTGATTTATAAGAGTGCTGATAGTAACATAATTCTCAGGAATATAAAGACTTCCTCCCTCCCCGCCATGGTCACTGCAATACGCAACTTCAATATTTTGATGCTCAGTCCCAAAGTATTTAATTTATAAGCCTGACTTACAGCCTGAAATCTATAGTCTTCAATTAAATGCCTAAATATCCTGTAAAATATATAGGGAGATTTGGCACTTCAGAGGGAATTGAAATTGGCGGTACTGCTGGAAGAAGCACTTGGATGAGAAGCTATTAAAAGACAGTTTACAAGAAACAATAAGACAAAAGATATCTCATTCCTTTTGAGTCTGCTGGAAGATATCTCCATCAAATACCTTAAGTATGAATTTTGAGTTGCACTGGAATAAATTATATTTTTCTGCTGAAACACAGGAATGAATAATAATATTGTCCTCTTATCTGAAAGCCTTACGATTCCCATATCTGTGGTAAAAGCTGTAGATCTGAATTCTGTTTGCTGTCTCTAGCCTGAGGTATTTCAAAACCCATGTTTTCCCATCCCCCCGAAAAGGGCTCAAAGTTCCATGCCGTAGGTTTCTCCAGGATAACGGAGTTTCTACATCTCCAATGGGAGCTGTGCCAATCACAAAAGACTTCCTGGACAGGGGAAATCAAAATATAATCCAGTTATAAATATATTTTAACTGTGTATAATGTGACTTGAGAGAAAAAAATACTCCATTTATTAGGATTGCCTTTTTTTTAATGCATAAAAGCATTTTTGGAATTTGCGTGCATCTTTTTACAAAGCAAAAATGTGAGTAAAGGAATTCGCAGTCCAGCTGGCCAAGCCATAATGACTTTAAGATACTAAAACAGATGAAATATTCTTGAAGCCAAGGAGACACCATTTGCTAAAAGTCTTAGTAACTGAAACATTAAAAATAGCTCAGGAAGCTTCTTTGTAAAACAGTATTGTGACTTTCTCTTTGGAAATACAATGGAAAACCAACCAAACAAAACAGCATACAGCTAATTTCACAGATCACTCAGGTATAGTGTTTTACACACAGGGGCTCCTTCTAAAACTAGATTCGAGTGTTTTTTGAATATGGAAACTGTAGATTAATATAACTTTTACTCAGAATTAGCAGATGATCTAGACATTTTGTCCCTACTCAATAGTGAACACAAGGTGAACCTGTAATGACTTCCTTTTTTTTTTTTTTAAAAAATCATTATTATTGTTTTTAAAAAGCATTTTATGCCATGGAAGTAGTCTTCAAACATCCTCTTTGAGGGTTGCCTTTTAGGGAACAGAACCTTCTCTATTCTTTTGGTTGGAACAAACAATGACATTTCATCTTTTTGTTTTTCCCACCTACCAGAGAAATATAATAGTCAACTGTCAATTCTATTTGGACTAAAAAAATAATAAATATTACCAGTGAATAAATGTGGACTAAAAAAACCAGAGGTGTTAAAAATTATATTTGATTAGGGAATCCACAAAAACATCCTTAAAACAAATGTAAAATATTATCTATATAGCAAGCATAAAGACCAAAACAATTTTAGGACCAGTGACCTGATCCTTATCTAACAGCACTTCTCTTCCCAGTCTCTGCTACTGTCCTTCTGAAAGAGTATCATGACCTCAGGATGTCCTCACATACCCTTGAGTAGGATCTTGTTTCTTTTATGCCAATAGGCATATATTAAGTCTTAAAAAGTCTTAAATTACCCTGTGCAACTTCATTGTTAATTCATTGGCTTTTGATTAGAAAGACTTTATTTGAAGTCTGAGGAAATACACGCGTATAGTGCTTCCTTTTACCGTTTTACTCTGCCAGCATCACTGGCTCTACGTATTAAGGCTCTCCCAGCCTTACTCTGCATTTGTTTGTTGGTTTCCTGAACTTCATTCCATACACACTGGAAAAATGTTCTTCTTGCTTGCCCTTCTTCCTATCCTTTATCTTCTGCCTTTGACTTCTAGGAAGTTGCTGTTTGAAGTCAGAACTGTAGTAAGATCAAAATCTGCCCTGACAGATTAGCAGGTCAACAGCTGGGGAAAAAAAACAAACAAAAGGACAAAAACCAACCAAATAAAAAAACCCCAAACTGTTCAGGATTATAAAGGTTTGGAAAATATATTCTTACTAATATGATATGAATTTTGGACAGGAAGAAGAGCAGAGGAATTTAGTTTTCTACCAGAAGTGGAAACCAAACAATGCCCTGTCCAGAGGGATCAGGAGAAAGGACACAAATAGGTCAGAACACTGACGGTTACAAACAACACTTTCACATGCATTCTGGGGAAACATTAAATCAGCCTTCTATCCTGAGCTTTTCATTTGCCTTAGATTCTGAAGCCAAGCTGCGAAAGTTGAAAGTATTAAGAATTAGAGGAAATTGTCAAGTATCTCTAAATACAATTTAGTGCCTCAAAAATATCAGCAAAAAGGCTAAAAAGTTCTAAAGGGAACTACTGCAAAGGGAGGAAAGAGCTGCAGGTGCATCTAGCTGTGCAGGAACACTGGGTACTCTGCTAATGGCATTACGCCTCGCTGAAATAACTGAATCAGCAGAATTTCTATTTATATGCTTTCTTCCTACAACAGTCACAGTCAAGGCAGAAAACTCAGCAGTCCTGCCTCAGGGGAGAAGTTGGTATGCTTGAAAAAGAATTAGCAGTACAGTATAAGAAGCAATTCTACCTTTTAAGCTTACACAGAAGTTGTACATTATTGGCAGGAAAGAACAAGTCCTCGGCAAAAGTCATTAGGATGGAGATTTTGTGCTTTCTCCGTTTCTTTGCTGACACAGTAAGACAACCCCCTTCAGAAGTCTACTTGGCATACAAGTAACCAGCTGATCATGCCCCAGTAAGCCAAACTTGTCTTCCACAGGTCTGCATGCAGAAGCAGCCAAGACTCTACATCACAGTTTTCGTGTTGTAAGGTTAACTTTCATGATTAACTTTAACTTTTCAGGGTACATATATTGCAGATACTTCATGTTAATATAGGTGACACATGAACACCTTCTTCACATTAATCAAACCAGAAGAATTCTTGAACCTGTCAACTTCATGCTTTCTTCCAACATTAAAAGTCACTTTCATGTAAAATGGCTACCTTCATAACCAAATTCCAAAACTGACTGAATCATTACTGAGGAATTCTTTCAGATTTTAACAAGTTATCTTATTTTCCAAATGCTGACAATGCTGATATTAAACACATTATAAACATATAAACAGGCCAGCAAAGAGCTTTTACTTTGACCCTCCATTAGAAAATAAATAGCAAAATGTTTTCCCAAAGGGATGAAAACTAGTAATGAAAAATTATGTCTTACAGCTTTGAAAAGATCAACATGCGTAATTCTTGAAATGCACGGTATTACCTATACGAAACACTTGGCTCTTTAGATGTATGACTATTAAGATACATAAAAGCTCAGCAGCAGCATTAGACTGAGACTGTAAATTTGCTTTCTAATCTATGAACAACAACATGGAAGTATCTGTTCTTAGGTTGTATGTAGTTTTAATAAAACACTGGATGCAATTCATTACCGTTTTATCCCTGAGTCGTTCTCCATGGATAAGAAAATCAGCACAGCTATTCTCTTCCTGGTGAATGACTTTGAAGACTGTGACACAGCTTAGTCCACCCCCTCCAAGCGGTAACCATCCACCACTTGAGTCATCCCGGGTCATCACCACAGCTCGCACTCGTGCATAACTATTACTGGAAGAGATACAAAAGCAAAAGTTAGTTTTCCATAAATGCAAAGCAGCTAAGCATCCGATCTTGTTGACAAAACCACGATCACAATAGCTAACACAGTGGAGGTTGAGGGCTTTCAGTCACTTAGAAAAAACCAGCCAAAGACAATTCTCTAGAAACTTCCTCTCTAATTCCCTCGTTAGGTCTTCTTCAGAAACATCTGCTCCTCCTTGGAGCTTAGATGCAACTCCTTCACAGCATTCATATTCACTCACATAACACAGTTCCTCGGAGTCAAAATATACATTCTTCTAAAAATTTTGAAGTCAGTGATCTAGCTGCAAAGAGCTGGGGCAATGGGGGGCAGGGGTGAGTGGGGAAAGAGAGTAAGAATCAACTCCTGATTTATTTTAGGCTAATCATGAAGCAAGTCAGCCACCATGAAATTGCGCAGAAAAGGAAACAAGAAACCAAAAAGAGGTCAAGCCTTCTCCCACTGAAATCTAAACAAGAACAGGTTTCTAGCCCGAAACCCTGCTTCCCTCCCTCCACGTACCAAACCTGCCCTGTGGAACGGTAAGCCAGAGAGCGCTTGTGCTGGGGTGTTCCAAAGATCTCGACTGGCAGGACAACACAGCCAGTTACGGAAATATTTCAGTGTTTACTAGCCGATTCTCTCCTGTTTTGGCACTGTATGGAAAGTTCCTTGAATCTTACAATTTACTAACTTTTTTCTCCATGTTTTAGCATTTTTATGAAATAAAAAAATGGTTATCACTTCATTATTTAAAAGCAGTAGTCCAAATTCCTTTTTCAGAGAGTCTCAGAAAAAGAGATTTTCATGATCTTCTCTCTCCTTTTATCTTAATTTAATAAAGCAGTTTTGGTTATGAATATGCTGCTACATCAGCTGGAAAACCACGTGGTTTACCAAAGTCGTTATATGATCCTGCATTCTAAGTCTGGTTTTTATGAGGCCCATGAATGAGTATTCCAACACTTTGGAAGAAATAAAGCCTCAGGCTATCTTTTGCAACATAATTCTAATCTTAGATTTGAAAAATTATGCCAATTAGCATTAGTTACATAAAATTTAAGACAGGACTGGAAGTTTTAAAGAAAGGTATTATACCAAATTATTCCTTTTGTACAAAATTATTTGTGGTATCCCATTTACCAAACCACTGTATTTTAAAAAGAATTCCCCTCCCCCCCCCCCCAAAATGTCCCAAAATAACAGAAGTTCTTGGTAAGCTTTTTTGCTTCATGTTATTTTTTACATACATACATACATATATATATATATATATATGCACACACACACGCATATATACACACACACACAAATATTTGGTGCAAGCATCTAAAGCTCAGATACATAAAGCTGTGCAAAATGGGAAATCAAAAAGACAAAATCCATTTTAGCCTATAGGCAACTGAAATAAAGGTGTTTTGGGATTTATTTTGGTTCATTTTTTGTTTTTTTTTTTTAAAAAACATAGACTATGTTCCTTTTTCCCCCTCAGGAAAAAGAACAATCCCCCCAAAAACAAACAAAAACCTTCCCTCACCTCAACCTGGTAGCTAAAATGACAGCTTAGTAAACGCGGCTGATCATTTTGTATGGTATTTTTTACTAACGTTTCCCCAACAGTAGACAAATATAATCATGAACAACGCAGTCATTCATTGTATGCATCTCTCAATTCTAATATCTGAAAACAAAAGTTAAATTTTTGATGCTTAATAATATTACTGAAATAATATTCGGTAATCATTCATTAATGTCTATCATTGTATCTCGCTCAGAAAAGTTCAGATTATAACTGCACACTTGGACACGGGAAGTCTCTTATTTCTCTTAGGTGAAGAGCAACTGCCTCTTCTGATAAACTGAGGACACCAGAACTTTCCTGTGAGTCCGTAAGGAAGAAGGGGCACTAACTGGTTAAACCTACACCATATTCCTACTATTCTTCTTTCAGGCCAAACACAAATTTAGCTTAAAGGTTAACCATTCTACAGATTAGGTTACAAACCTGAATATTATAGCTTTCTTTTGTTTACCAACAGAACTACTCCTGAGGTTACTAAGGATGATACTTAACTATAATCTCACTGTGTTTAGGGACAGCTACAGAAGTTCACTTAGACTACGCACCCTCTTTAAGAACAGTCACAGAAAAACACATCTTCACATTTAGCATCATTCTTAATTACTACATGTAAATGAAAAACACTGAACACTAGAGGTTTTTGTTTGCTTTCCTAATAATGGAAGTTTACACTCCAGATCAGTTTTCTTTTCAGGAAAAGCTAAGGAGATGTAAAGACAGAAGATACATACAATACCTCAATACCTTAGCTACTTCCATATTCTGGAAGCTGTCTGTCAGTGTTGGGGTTTTTTCCCCCCTTCCCTATAGCGAGGAGTCTAGTTTTGTCCAGTTAACAACCTTGCATTTTGCTTCTAGATTTTCTATTCTTTAAACTATTTCAAACACTTATGTTGTCAAAAATTTTTAAAAATATTGTCAAAACCACTGTATTAGTGTAAGAGCCAGAATAAAAGTCTCCAACACATAAGTCTGTAATGTTTAATGTATAGTCTTTTACAGCAAAATGAAAGAGAAATTTTTCCAGGCCGCTACCCTGTGAATTAACTAGACAAATTCTTTACTGTAGTTGCATAACAATATCAACAACTATAAAAAGACTGTTTAAAACAAGTTGCATGCTTTTAAAGTGTATAGGGACTCACAATTGGTCATAACAGCTATTTTCAGAAAAAATACAAATTGATAGCACTAAGTCCTGCTGCTGCTTTGTGACTAGCTGCAAATCAATTTCCTGCATCCTCTGCAAGCAAAACAGGGAATCTGCCTTTCACAGTACTGATGCTATTGAAACCACATACATGTCTATCTTTGTAAGTGCTAGAGCGCTGTCTACGTTTGTGAATGCTGGGAATAAACCGTTAAGATGCCAGCACAGCTCAGAGTGCAGACAAGGCATTTTTCAGCACAATCCCCATACTATTTTTAAAAATCTGCAACCTGACATTTTTAACTACTCTTGCAGGTCTAATTATTGCTGATAGAGCAGCTAAACAAAAGAAAACCAAACAAACCCGGAAATCTGTTGAGCCCTGCTTTTATGAAACCTTTTACAAGAGCTACCCCAAACGCGTGAAATGCGGCATAAACAGTACGTTGCGACAGCTGTCCCAAACCTATTTTATCACATGCAACATTTTCTGAGAGACACTGATTTTAGTTGTGGTCACAGGAAATCGAAGAGGCAGAGCAAGGTTTACAGGAAAAGCAAAACAGGATTCTGTCCACAGCAGCATGCTGCTTCCTAAGAACATATGCCAAACACCATTGAAAGCAGGCAACCAGCACCCTAGACTCTGAGATGAATTCATAATAATTAAGAAAACAGAACTTCTTCCCGCAACAGTTGGATGCTTCAGATGAGGAGATGAGAGAGTTTTATTCATGTGATTACAGTAAGTTACAAAAGTTATGAATGAAGTATACATTTATATATAAAGTTCTCCAAAGTGTAATTTTCCCTTAATAGTTGTTTTAAGAGCTACTAGAAAGTAGACCAACATCTGAACTTTATGCCTACTAAACTTGAAATAAATTCATTTTAAGATAGCATAGCAGCAACATGCAAGTCAGAGCTTGAATACTTTAACTGCACTATCTGACTAGAAAAATCATCTTGTTTTGCTAATATTTTACATCAGAAGATGGGATGGGGGGCCTATAAAAGTATCAGTGAGCAGAAACGAAGAGCTACAAACCATAAGCAGGCAGCAAAGGTAGAAACGTTACAAGTATTTGCCTGTTCTCAACTTTTAACATTTCAACTGTTAAAGTTAAAAACATCAATCATTAAAATCTGAGGACAGGTTTTAAAAGCTTTCCCGTCCCTCTGAAAACTACATGTTTATATTGCTGTAATGTTATTGGGCCCAAACTGGACTTCTGACCTGAATGAACCAGCCGTTGCTCAAACACAAAAAGCGTTCCTCTGCCCTCGCTAGGCAGATATTCTTCAGCTTAGCAACTAACGAAGAATTCTTCCTCCCCGTTCCCCTACTCTTCCATATTACCAATTCATCATTATAGCTTTACTTTTAAAAACTGCTTTGGTAAGTTGGGGTGTTTCTTACTCATAGTATCAAACCACTTCAGGATACCAAAGCATTATTACTACATTTATCCTTTCTTCTATTAATGATCCAAAAAGGAGGGATGGTTAAGAATCTTCTACCAAATATTTTTTCCAGAGAAAAAGGGAAGACACGTTGATGGAGAAAAGACAAGGCAGCTATCTTCTTCCATTCCATTTATTCATACCTAGATTTAACAGTATGCAGCTCTGCCCTTTCCTAGATAAACATTGAGTAGTGGCATTATTTTATTTATATTGCACCTTGCACATTTCTATTTTAATGAAGGATTGAAGAAAAAAAATCACCTTACAAAAATCTTTGTAAAGATAGTTGTTAATGGCAATTTCAAGTTGTTTTTCAGTACTATAAAACTACCAGAATCACCATTGAAAAGCTTGGATCACCAAGTGGAAGTATAAATGAAGCTGTACAAGAAGTTGATTCTCCTAACTTAAGTAAAAATATTTAATATAAATTTAATGATGTATTCCAAAGCAAAGTATGCACACAAATTGCAATAAAATACAGCTTTACAAATATAACTAAAATGGGTTAATGTATGAGAAAATATTACGATACTTTAGTGAAATCTTGCCATTGTACATAACTACTAGATAAACACTACTGCTATAGTGCTAACACCATTCTGGCAAAACTAAGAAAAAAAAAAAAACAAAGCATTTTGCATTCTGAAACATCTTGAGGCATTTTGCTATGAAAATATACCATCTTTGCTAGCATGCAAGTTACAGTGCTCCAGGCAAATGTCTCAAAATGAACTTGTCATGGATCAAGGCTCCTCATTTTGATTGGTACTTTACACGCATACTTTAACTCCTCCAATTTCTGGTGCAGCGTGCTTGAGTGTTTGTAGCCTCTCCCAAAGAGCATACAAGAACCACTCTTTGGCTTTTTATGGTTCTTATTATCCAAACACCTTGAATAATGACTATGTGCATGCCTAGTACACCAAAAGGTAACACCAAACCACTGAGGTAAAATCTATCTTACTTGCAGATAAAATTGGTTGAGTATTTACTCAATTCAGGAAAAAAACAGGTAATTTTACTAGTGCCACTTGAACATATCTGTATCTTGCTGATGAGATATAGTCTGTTGTAACCAAAAGTTTTCATACTGATGACAGTCAGTCTATAATGTTAATGTCTCATCTACAATAAAAGGAAATGCAAATACAGCCCTAGTAGAATATTAATGAAGACATAACTTACACCAAGAAAAGACAGAGAGCATATCCCGTTTGTGCTTATGAACAGGAAAACACTGTACGTAATTCTCTTTTTGCCATAACAACAACTGCTATGTAAGGCTTTGCCTGGTATGACTTTTCTCTCTTTGGACTGTTTTTTCCTCTCAAAATTATACCAACAAATCAGAATACACTGCAAGGTGTTGGACAACTGCTGGTAGATGGCAAAACCTTGTAGATTTTTCTCCCTTAAAAGACAGGCAAAGTGTAACCTTCACAGTAAGGACAGGCGGTACTGCAACCATGCCTGGCCATCATGCTGAGGAAATACAGTTTTGTGAGGAGCTTAGCAGAAGATATGGATTTCTAGAAGGAACTAGTGACAACTACTGAATTAGACAATTGATTCTGTATTTAAGGTGCTGGTGCCCACACTGATTTACAAATGAAGAGCTGAGTTCCCATCATACTTTTGCCTTTACCAAAAAACTGAATTGGACATTGCTGCTTCAAGAAAAGCAAAAACAAAAAACAGAAAGCAAAGTGGACTGAACCCAAAATGACAGAAGGGAAAGGCTACGTGGGGAACCTTATTGCCCAAGGAGATAGCTGATATTCTGAAGGAACCAAAAACACTTGATCTGTAATACAATGATTATTTAGCAGGAGAGGCACTCTGACTTGAAAAAATAAAGATGTTCGATACTATATCTGCAAGTCCAATTGAAAAATGAGACACAAATGAACAAAACTGCAAACTGTCCAAATAGTACCTTGCTGTTATAAAGTGCTCTCTTGGACCCAACCTCAGGAGCGGGGAAGAGACAAATACAGAAAACTTAAGATTTATGACAGTGCAAAAATTAAGTGACACTGCAAGGAAGAATGGCTACCTCCACAAGAGCTTTTGCAAAGCACAAGAGCACATAAAGAACAGAGATGTTGACAAGAAATTGTTTGAAATCCATGAAAGTTATATACAAAGTAGATACATGACATTTCTATGAGTAATGTTTTAAACCCTGCTTACTCCCCAGCAGGGTTAAATAACATGTTAGATGTTTAATAATTGTAGCTAGTTGAGCTAGTAAGATGAGCGGGACATGAAAGATGCTTTTTAATGACTTCTACAGTTGTTTGCTCAACAGAGGGGTGTTGGTACCAGGGAATCTTGGATTAAATTCCATCCAATTTTAGCCAGATGGGATAACAGAATTTAAGCGGTCAGATCCTGTTAATCATAGGTGTGTCCCCCCCACCCCCAGCCTAACTGCCTTCTTTCAGAAAACCCTAAATTTGCCTTGTTTTTACAAGCTCATGTTCATGAATTCCAGAAATGTCCACTCTCTCCTCATCCTGGTTCCTACCTCTCCTCTCTCTACCCTCCTTTAGTTGCTTTCTCCTTGGTATCGCAGATTTTCTGAAGATCCAGGGGAATGTCTTTACTCCAGTTACAGCACAGACCTGTCTATGTCTCCTCAAATTCTGTGGAATCCTTACTTGTTTTTTTATCAAGTAAAAATTGAGATACCAGATACTGAGTCCATGTTTTTACTTGCGACTTGCTTACCATGAAAGCATATTAAAAAGCCCACAGAAGGAAAACAAGAGAAGGAGTTAATTTGTTAAATAAGAAAAGTTTCCATTTCTCTCCATCCTTGCAAAAGCAGAGCAAAGTCTTAGGAAACCATGAAAGACAAGCTTTTAATTTTCTCAAGCAATTCAGCAAACTTAGGACAAGCACAAGCTTGTAGCCTAAGGCAGATACCACTGAAACGAAGACAACCTGACACTTCTTATACATGTCTTCAGACAACATCCATCCAGTATAAAAGGAAATAGATTTTTTTTTTTTTAAAGTAAGGTTTACAGATTCGGCTATGCATTTTCTTCTCCTTCAAATAGCAATGATTACTATAGTTTACGGTAAATAATCTAAGTAAAATTTTTCCATTAATAGTTGTAACTGAACAAGTCAAAATTTTCTGCTCTCCCAGGGCCATTTTCATACGCTCTTACACGCTCGCACAGTCCCAGAGCTTCATCCAAGTAGGTGAGTTCAATTAGATCATCCTCACAGTCAAAGATATTAGTCATCTAGTCATGAAGATTAAGGATGGCAGGACTCTCGACCGCATTAATCAAGTCACTTTGTACTAAGTTCTTGACCAGTAAGTTGAGATGAAAGCAACGAATACATAAAAATAACGCCATAGTAAGATTTCTTATGAACGATTTTAACTACACTAAGACAGTATGATAGGCTGCACGTAGTGCGAATCTGCTATTTTCAAACAAGCATCTATGTACTTCTTTATCATACTGCTCCTTGCATTTAGGAATGGTGCTTCACAAACACCCAAGAAGCTATTTTATTATTCTCCTCTTAATACATGTAAGAGCCTATTCTGCAAAAATAAGAGACAAAGAAACTAGAGCCTGCTATACTTTCTCTAACACACTGGAGAACTCAGACCTTATTATGTCTGAATTTCTTTCAGCTTATCCTGGACTGCAGATTCTTTGAGGCAGGGATCATCTGTAAACAAACTTACTTCAGTAAAGTCCTAAATTTATGGTGATACACAGTATATAGTGTTTAGCTGAGGAGCTGCTATATACTCTTAATCTTTTGGCCCTACACTTTGGGAAGCACCAGTCCCTCTGAGTTTACTCACCTCAAGCAACAGTTGATATTATGCAGTCAACCAAAGAACTGAAGCAGCCATATACCAAATTCAAATCTGGCCACTTAAGACAAAAAGTCTAGATCATTCCTAGCATCCATTTCCCATTCAGCCTGCACAGAAAAGAACCTCAAACCAAGCCAAGCAAATCCACACATATAAAAATAATCTTCCTTTAAGTGTCTGTCTGAGCTTTGAGATGGCTTATGAAAGTTGGGTGTGAAAACCTGTTAAAAAACTATGCTGAATTAAAACTCTAGATCATTTGTCAATATTGTTACATCTAAAGCTTGTCTCAACATTTGAAATAAACAGGCTTTTCAAGAGGTTTAATCTGCCCACAAGAAAATGATCCTGGAATAAAATTTATGTTCCAAGAAAATCACTAATGCTAAATTGCTGTTTTAGCTTAAGAACAAGAAGCTGACAAGCACCCAAAAGGACGTTTCAAACAAACACAGGCACCATCATAAATGTGCACACTAACAAAACATAAAAACTACAAGTCAAACTGCCAAAATGTTTAACAAATAGCACCAAAATTAGACTAAAAAGAAAATATGAACCAGCTTCAAGAGAGGTAGCTTTTGAATTACAGATCTATTTCAAAGATCTATGATCTGTGACTGAAGGAAGCCACCTTTCTATTGCTAAGCAGGGCCACACTTGGCAGTTTGAATCAGTCTTTTTGCACTTTTAACAACTACCTCTCCGGGAGAGAGAAAAAAATGAGATAGACAAGTGGAAAAAAAACGCAAAGACTTCTATGACAATAATCCATCAAAGAAGAAGAAACAAAAGCTAAACAAGATTATTCAAAATGTTTTAATGGTATGCCCTTCACATTTCCACTATTTCAGCATGAACAATGTAACTTATGTAGCCAATAGATAACTGTGAGATCCATGCTTAATAATCTCAGTAATAATTAGTATCCTTGCCAGCAGTTTCAAGCACAGAAATAAGTGATTCAGAAGTCCTAAGGTCAGAGACCAGAGGAACACTGGTAAAGCATCAAAAAGAAGTCTAACTAATCCTTGTATAACTGCATTTTCTACTGCTAAGGATCACTGTCCCCAAGTTTCTACAACAAGCAGTGCGTAATGAATACACAGTTCATGCGTGAACATAACACATGGCAAAACAGCACACGGAAAGGCCTCTCAGTTTAAAGGGAAGATTTTTTAAGTTCTGTTACTTGCTCCTTATCCAGAAGAAAGTTTAGAAGCTTGTAATCAACTGCACACACCCCCGAGAAAAAATAAAAAGCAAAAAACCCAAATGTACATGCATTGTCCTCCTGAAAACATATAACATGTCAAAACAAGAATACAGTCACACTCCATAAATAAGAATCAGCCATGAGCACTCCTACAGCAATCACTAAATCTCTTAAAGTCTACTGAGCAACTGAAAAAGGGATCCACAAGTTGGTTTTCCTTTGTTTTGGCAACAACAAAGACGTAAATAAAAAGTTACAACACTGAGATCATGAGATTATTTGCTGTTATGATTACATCTTGTTGCTTCCTCTTTGGACTTTTTAAAACCATTAGTATCATTAGAAGTTAAGGTTCTGGGGAGGAACTTCACCAGAAGAAGGAAGTTCTGAAAAGGATGCTGGAGACAGAGCAGCGAAACTACACTATATATATATATATATATATAATATATATAAAAATATATATATATATATATGTATGTATGTATACACACACACACATATAGCGGATACATATACACACATACACAACTAAGGTATCAAAGAAGTGGGTGCAACATGATACAAGGCAAGCGCAAAACAATTTTCAGACCCACAGTCCAAGGAGGAAGAGAAAGGTCTTAAAGATTCAGTCAATCTAAGAGACAAAAATAGTGTGTTGGAACATTTATGCAGAATCTTTGTGCAGCTCTGACATTTAAGTTGCACAGTTTTACTAGGCAATATAGATTACAATCCATCCTTAAAATTGTTTAAGTACAATTATTTACCATTTCTGTTAAACAAAGTATAGCATAATAAAGTAGGACATAAAACATAAAACTGAAAAACCTTACTAAGTCAGTGGAATAGGATATATATTAAGTCATTCCATGAACATTTGTGTTCTTGCACTGATATATTTAGCAGGACTAAAAGGAGGTGAATCCTGACTGCATATTATAATTTTAGTTTAAGTTTCTTCAAGACTCTTGCTTAAGGAGGCAGAAGAAGAAATTATGTATTCAATAAACGTAAGTAAACATATGTAGACGGTGAAAAGCAAACTCAAGAAACAAGTCCATCCTCAGCTTCACTTGTACCCACGTTTTCCATTGTGGACTTTTGCCCTTATTCTAGAAAGAGATGGACCTTCTCTATTCCCATTCAAGGATGTCAAGCACAGGTAGAATATTAAAAGAGTAAAAACTACAAATAATTTTCCTTTATTATAAATATTAGCTGATATTGAGTACTTTTATCTACAGTGGGACTGTCTGAATAATCCCAAGAAACCAGAAAAAGTCATTAACTGCTCTACTATCTAAAGAAAAGCAATCAGTATTTTATTAAGCATCCTGAAAAGCAAAATGAAAACAGCAATCCCACATTACAAGTAACTCCTCTAGTGATGCTAACAAATAATCTCTAATTTGAGCCAAGATTTCCAGTGTTTTGGAATTAAACCCTAAAATACTTTCTGCATCATAAAAGTACATCTGACAGAATTCTCTGACTTTGTTCACAATCCAAGACTAGCAGCACATTCATCAAATATCAGAGTTTCATAGTGGATGTATAATACTGTTTTTGAGGGGTCTGCTTCTTGAATTTGGTTGCTCAAACATCAGAATTCCTTGTGTTTCAAGGGAAGAAGGACTCTTTCATAGTCTTGCAACAACTCCTAGACAGAATTCATTTGGCTGTAATTTTAATCCATTCCTCCTAGTGTTATTAAAGATTTTTTTTTAATTATTATTACTTAAACTTAGTGCCTGAAAAGAAAAATCAACACAAAAATGATGGCCTTCTTGTATTTAAGGATTCCAGAACTGTCATCCTGCAACTGTAACCATCTTACAACTGAAGTAGCTCATACTTGTTTTCTTCTTGACTCCAGCATCCACATGTTTGACTGGGAATTGTGACCAGTACTCAGTGCAGTCCTTTGAGACATTTTCACAAAAAGACTGAGTAAAAAGTGGTACTGACTATTCCAAATAAAAAGCTGATGTTTAAAGAAAAACAGCTGACACAGTAGTTTCTTTAGGAAGTTCAAAAAAGAAAAATTGCCCAAGAGTTATTTGAGGGGACAAAAGGGAGCTAAGAATGCCAGAACTCAAGTAACAAAAATGAAGAAACAGATGCTTCAATAGTTGGGTGACACAAGGAGATCTGGGGCGTATGTGTGAGAGAGAATACTGCCTGCATAAATTCTTCCCTACCAAGTAAACCAGAAAAAGGAGGAAAAGTATAAGAGGGAGGAAACAGTATCTTCTTTTCCCCAAAGAGAAACAGACAGACACAGATTGAGAAGAACTGGGTACCCTTCTTCAATGTATGCAACACAAAGTATTTGGTTTTACTGTATAGGACAAGCTGAGACAGAGTATCATTGCTGAGCATGTAGTTTTTATGTCATTGCTTTTTACAATATACTAATTCTTTTCTGCATACACAAAATGCATTGATCCAGAGTCTGCCTTGAAAAATAAATATAAAATCAAAATCAGTTAAAAAAAAATCCCCCAAACCAAACAGTGAAATATTGAAATTTTTAATGTATAGCTGTTTATGGATTAAGTCCTTTCCCTATACATGTAGCAAAAGCAAGATGTCCTATTACTATCTAGGGCTGTGTCACATTAATATTGTTTTGAAATCACACAGGAGGAAAACTGCTAGGCGTCATGATGGAAGGAAGGAAAGGATGTAAGAAGCATTCGGAGACAGATAAAAATTCACAGTAGTCAGATTTATTGATGTTTTTCCTGTAATTGCCCCCCCCCCCCCCCCCCCGAGTTCAGACGGCCCTTCTGTGGATACTGGAGAGAGAATACAAAACTTTACTGATAGCTCTGCACTACCTTCACCTAGCAGGTTCAAAAGTTCACTCTCATGCCTGCACTAACATTATTGTTATCACAAGCGCATTAAGATAACATGATCTGGCACTGTTGCCAGAAGAGCTCTCCATCCTTCCCCTTTCCTGCTCATCCACTCTTGCCCTGCACTTTCTCCACCACTTCTGCAACTCTGTAGAGATCAATACTGCGAAGCTGATCTGAGTCAAAATCCAGAAGAAAAGCTCTCTCCAATCCAACACAATTATCCGACCTTAATCAGTAAATGACTGATTTTGGTCACAAGGCTGTCTTGTAATTACTCAGTGATTCTGAAGATACATATATAGTCCCTCAACACAAGTTCTGGATGTGGAAAGACGAACACTTTTCAAAGACTGATTTTCCTTTATGTAAGGACTGAGTACACAAAGGAAAAGCCCCGTTGATTCCAGAAGCAGCAGGGGAATAAATGTGATAGAGAAAATGGAAATTCTGAACACAGCAAGAAGTTTATCCCACAACGTAGAGAAAGCAGAGATGCAGAGAAACCAACATTTTCGAGAAATGCAACTGAAAGCTACATCACAATATGAGAACCAATTACGAGCAAAAACAAACGCTACATGCAGGTTAGGTTAAGGGGATTAACAGTTATCAAAATTAGTATTTTCAATGGAGAGACATATGCACCATCTTGCTGAAGATTTAAATGTTCATACAGCATATAATGGAGATTCTTTCAGTTAATTCATTGATACAACACATTTTTCAAATTGGAGAAGTATTGACACCCTTGTTTGTTACGACTTTTTTGGTTTGTGTTCCTGCATTTTTATGCCAAGTACATAAGGTAGAGGAAATAAAAAAAATTCATCTCTTTAAAAGAAAAACAAATTGAAACTAAGTTTTGTAGATATTCACCCTTTAATAAGGACCATGATTTGTAGAAGGCTCTTCAATATTTGTTGAGAATGCAAAGAAATACACACTAATTCTGTGAACTGCTAACTAATTGCAAGGTTTTATTCATAGAAGTTATCTATACAGCCACATACATGGAGCTCTACCACTGATTCAGCCTTTGCAGTTCTGCAGCAAAAGCATTTGATTTTGTAGTTTGATAATGGAACGGCAGCTAAACCTACTCACCTAAGTCCAGCCTGAATACCAACACTTTTCTTCTGCCCTGTCCTCGGGGCAATACTACAATTCTGCTGCTTCTTTCGTTTTAGCTTGAATGATCATGCAACTGTGAAGTGAGTTGATTGTGCAACCTAAAATAATGGAAAACTCAACAACCCCAAAAGATCTTTTTGCCAGATTAGTGACCCAAATCACATGCAGTCACATGCCTCTTAGATCTAAAGGAAAAGGCAGTGCAGGTGAACTCAAACAAACTGGTTTGGGTAACTGGTACCCAAAAGGTACCTCTTTCAGTGGCAGCCCACAACTACCCTCAGAATCCCTTAGAAACATAGAGTTACACAATTCACCTAAACTATCCCGACTTTTGGCATTTATACAAAAAATTCAGCTTTAATCCAAGGGAAAAATTTCAAGTTATTCTCTAGTGCATACGCTGTTTTCAATTCTAAATGATTTACAATTTTTTTTCTGCTCTAATATTAATTACAGGTACATTAAACTCCTGTTTAAATCAGTTTGAAACTGCTGGCCAAGAAAGTGTCAGTGTGTCCAACATAAAAATCCATTTGTTCCTCCTATATAGTATTGGAAAGTTGGACATCACCCCTTTGCTTTAAAAGGCCCAATAACTAAGAAAAACTCTTGCATTTAACAGATTTTAATCAATATAGACATGACTATTATGCACACACTTCCACCATCAGATGTGGATGCTAAAGAAGTCTCAGTTACAATACTTCTGGAATAGTATTTTTCAGATATATCCATCAATGCTTATATTCAGTTATAAAAATAAAAAACTCAACAATCTGTGACTAACTTCATATAACTAGAGGCTGAAAGCATCACAGCTGTAGCTCAGAATATGAAATAAATAGTCATCATTCTGATTTGAAATTAGTGCTATAAGTCTCTTTATGCCTTTACTCTCGATCCTTATGTTCCAGCTTCACACACAGCAGTTACACAGTTAAAAGCCAATGGCTAGTAGAATAAACTTCTGGTGGGAAGCGCTAAGAATTCACCCCACTGCCTACCATCCTATCCAGAAATCTGTTCTCACTCCTACTTCCTCCTGTCTGTTCCTTTCTGAAACAACAGTAGGGGGGTTGGGAGTTTGCCTTTCCTCTACTGGTTCACAGTTGTGTACATGAACTACCCTGGACCATATGGCATGCTCCTTCAATGTGTAAGGGGCAAAACATGCTCCCTCCCAGACCAATCCAAAAAGATCCAAACAAGAGAAAACCTACAGATGCCTGTGTTCACATTTCTGCGTTCACATCGACCAGTTACTAAATCCTGTCAATATATTAAAGGGACACCTAGGAACTCTATAACATTTTGCTTCTAGCATTCTCAGGGATAAGAGAACACTTATTCGTGTTCACATAGATATTTACAGAAACATTTACAGTATGCTCCAGATTCCTTCTCAGTTATTTACAAAACTGACCAGCTGCCTACATGCAACTGAGTAGTCCAGAGATAAACTGAAGACTCAAATGCATACCTCAGCACACAGGAAGACTCTAACTTAAAGAAAATTACTGTATTAAATGAAAAATAGCACCTTTCTAACGAGCAACACATGCAGAGAATGATCCATCTTCACAAGAGGATGAAATTGAATAGAAAGGTTGAAAGCTGAAAAGAATCCACCACAGCTGCACTTACAACTGACAGCCGACTGAGGTAAGGTGACCAGAAATGCAGTCATTTCATAAGAAAGAAAACAAACAAATGAAAAAAATAAGAAAACCCACAGCCCTTAGAGACAGAACCTTGGGAGAAATTCCATTACTCACTCTCAGCAAAGAATGGTTAAGTTTCTCACAAGGGCACAACCTTTGGATTTATAAAGTCAAGGTTGTGTTTAGCTCTTAGGTAAAACTAGGATTATGTGATCAAATACACTGGAACAGGATCTTGCTCATTTCCTTTCCTTGAAAGTTAAAACAGATTTTTACAGAGAGTTTATTTTCAATCTTACAAAATGATAATTTAATTTTACAACAATTTTAGCTTAGGCACTACGTTCGTTAATAAAATGGTACAAAACTTTGTAAAAACACTAGTGCCTATGTCTCCATACTAAGTTTTAGTGGACATGACTTACACGAATGTGTGAGAAATTGACTTGACAGAAAATAGCTTTCTCGGCTGAAACTCCATAATTTTTATTTTTATAAGAGTTTAATTCAAGCAGAAGAGTTAATAAGGACCTAATTAAAATATATATACAGTAAACTCTTATTTTAACTTTATAGATCACTCCTATGTTCTGAAGCTCTTTACTATTACATAGGTGGTTTACTGAAAATAACACGAAGCAATTGCAACAACGGGAGAAGTGAGCAGCTTCTGAAAGCAGCTTAAGCTGTTCCCCATTACCTCCTGCAAACAATCAAGAAAAACATCAGAGACCGATGACTGCCAACTATTTAGACGGACATCCAGGAAATGTCTACATATGAAAAATAAGCACAAAAAAAATCAAAACTAGACTACATTTTGTCATTGCATCATTCTGTCTTTACATTTAATATTGTATGCAAGGTAGAAACAGACATGGACCATACACGACAATACTGAGTAATATTCTCTTTCCAGTTTATAGGTGTTAGTACTCCTGTAACCTGCAATCACAGACTCTTGTCTTCCAATTAATTCTAAAGCGTTATTGCTAAGAACCATTCATTCTGTATGGGAAGGTTAAATATCTATCCCTGTCCAAATCAAGAAATTCAAACTTCTCCTTCTGTCCACACCCCACAAAAAGGACAAACAATTAATGAAATAAGGAATCAGGTGGCTAAGGGATTTTAACTAATTCAGCACTTACCTAACAGGAAGCCTAACCACATCTGTATTTGCCTTACTGAGAAAAGGCCATTGTCTACTGAAACACTGCTTTAGCCATGATTAAAAATTGCAACTTCCAGAATAATGAAGAAAACAGATTTTCTTGTGGCCAATAAACAGGTACAAAAAGGCAGCACCTATTTTCTTAGTTCTGTTTTATGTCATAATTGCAAATTATCAAGATTAAATATCCAAAAACCTCAAGTGTTCAAATGCTGGTCTGACAAAGTTGGTGACAATGATAACCTCCCTCTCTTCAGCCTCACATATAAGGCAGGCGAGAATATGTCAAAGATACCACCAGCCTATCCCACTTACAACACTCAGAAGTTGGCTGTACAACAAATCAGAAAACTTGGAAAGAAACTGAAATCCCTGTTTAATATCAAATGAGTTAAAATATTAAAATATAGAAGTCCTTCAAAGTGATAAAGATTTCAGGAAGCTCACCGAACCCCCTCAGAAAAAAGTTTTCTCTAAGTCATGCCACAAAAGTTTAAGGTTCAGTTAGTGTCAAGCACCATTATTTCTTAAGGGCTTTTCTCAGACAGATTATATGTCAAATAGATTTAACCCCAGAGATGTAACGTGAGCTTGTAACAGTTATGACTAAATTACAAGTTTTAAAGTAGACAGCCATCAAAGTAAGGAGAACAGGCAATCATGGATTCAGGATATGTACATTCCACCCCATAGTCAGCTAATGGCAACTTTAATAGGATGTGATAGATTTTTCTCCACCAGGAGAAAACACTGCCTGCATTTCTGCTTCAGCAACCCACGCCAGCTGACTAATGGAGTTATATTTTTGTCTCATACGAGGATGGTTACTTTCCCATCCTCTAGCAGTTGCAGAATGAAACATTAACAGCAGCTGTGAGGTGAACAGAAAAGCTGCTCTATTTGGTAGCCAAGATCTGAAGCACAGGCCCTTCCCCTCTAACAGCAGAGCTCATTTTCTGTCTCAGGGTGAAGAAAAGACCCAGCTCAGAACAAAGCCACTTTTAGGGTGTAAAGCAGGTAAAGGGAGACACTTTTGAGGAGTAATAAATCTTCACAGGGAAGAAAAGTAAAGGATTCACAGAAATTAAAAATAAGATTCTTGGATAGATAAGAGTTCTTGAAAGCTTTAAAGTTGTTGTTCTGATTCTTCTGATGGGAACATGTCTCCTAAAGCAATCCTTACTGAATACTATTAAATGCAAAAACTCTTTACCTCGGTATAGCAGTAATCCTAATCATAATATACCCATCCCCACTCCCTATCCCAAATTTAACCACACTACTGAATAATCAGCATATGCCTGCAACTAGAAACATCTTTTTAAGCAAGTATTTGGGCTTCACTCCTACAAAAATTTAAATATATCAGTCTCAGTGGACCTACAGATTTCTGTGAAAGTCTGCAGAGTTTATCACACACAGAGTTAGCACATATTTATAAGCCTTGCAGGATAATTGCTTTTGGCAGAATATAAATAAAGTTGTTATAATGTGTTTTGGAACCATGGTATCCTGCCTTAAGAACCAGGAATTCTGGTGAAGCTTGTCATTTTGCATAAAAGGAATGGCAGCTGCATAGCCCACAGAGACATTTAAACTTCTCTCTGCATTTTCTTTAAAATTTCAGAATGGTGTATGGGCTTTCTTTAAAAGTAATAAGAAAGCTAACAAACTTTTCCTAGGTACGCTTTCTTACTACTAGTGCTACGTGTACCACTGGTAAGACTGGAAGTCTTACAGCTTCCAACACCTCTAAACAATACATCAATTAGAGTTACTTTGGAGTCTACTACGTATTTTTCCAGAAGCCAATACGCAGCCGATAGGGCAATAAATCAATACAAGCAACAAAGTTTTAATATAAGGACCCTCATGTTCACTGTACTATACTTCAATGAAAAAGCTTAAAAATCTGTTAGAAGAGCTTTCAAACAGCAAGACAGACATCTGAAATAATTTTAGAAACCTAACGCCAGTAGTCTGCCTAATCGACTTTTAAATACATTATACCTAAAACCAGGCTTTAGATTTCTCACCTTGCCAGTCTCTTCAGCATTATCTTACTAGCCCTACTGCCTTTCACCCTAACTTCTAGTAAGGACAAATTTGAGCAAAGAAAAGGAACTTTGATAACTGTCAATGCCACCAGAATTGAGAGACTGGTGTATATCACCTTCTGCAGTCACTACTACTTCCACTAGCCACAGTTGGAAGATTTGTCTTGGCAGAGGTCCCAGCCCTAATAAGGCTATGGGAATTAAGAGCTAACTATGGCTACAAAGTATATTACAGCAGGTTTACTTTTTTCCTCCCTTTTGTTTTACTCCGCTCCCTCACTTCCATTTCATATCTCCCACCTCTCTAATCCCACCTAGAAAATTCCTCTCTTTGCCCCAAATCCCTTCTTCCCTTCTTGGGGGGGACTGTGGAAGACAAACAACTATTTCTCAGTTAACAGCAGTGTTAAGCATCCATGGATTAAAACAACAACAACCACCTCCAAAAACACAGCAGCAGGAGAGAGCGCTGGGAGACAAGACAGTCTCACTAACGATACATCATCAAGATTTTACAGCTGGGAAAGTGCTGCGTACAACAAGAACAACAATGGTGCAATTTGCTTCTAAGAAATTGTCTATAGGAAGTTCAACATTAACAGCACTGAGAAAAAAAAAGTAATTAAAAATACTCAGCAAATGCCTCAAACCCATATGATTTCATATCTACAGTTAGTACCACCTAGGTTTAAATAAGCTGTTAGAAACTCCTTGCATTCAAGTGATTTCCATTAAGCACATTTTGTACCATATTAAAAGCAATAACAACAAATAGCCACACAGGTAAAATGGAAAAGACAGATATATTTTAAATAATTTAATTAACTTTCATAATCAAGAAACCTTCTCTTTGTATCTCAGGTACTTAAGTGTATCCAATGTAAAGTCACATCTTACAAAGTAGGTTAGAACCAATCACAAGCACGTACACATATACAGTCTTTAAATACAATTAGACTGCCCTTCTGGTAGCCAAGGTAGAGACAAAGCGCAGTTCCCAAGTCTTAGCGAGAAGGCCCCAACTGTCCTGGAGGCGACTAACGGAAGGAGACACAGCAAGCCCCTTCCTCACTTTACGAGGCACTTGTTCAAGGGCCAAAGCCCAAGAGCACAAGCACTCCCAATCCCCTTTTTCTAGCTAAAATACCATTTTAGCATCATAAAAATGAATAACATTGCCATAACCTCAGATTCAGTGCATTTCATATCAGAAGTTAAACTCGTAAGTTTTCCCCAGAACATCAGGTAGCTACTGGAAACATTTCTATTTTATTGTGTCACCTTATTTACATGGTTCTGGTGAGACAAATTGTTTCACAAAAAGAAATACTCAGGCAATACACAATGCTCTGAAATGCTCTATTTAGATATTAAGACCAATTTCAAGTTCTAACATTCAAACGCAAACAGCAAACTATATCACGAGATTAAAACAGAATAATCTGCATGGCAATTTCAGCTAACTTCCAAATGCCTGAAAACACAACACTTATACTGAGAACAGACAAGCCACCCCAAACTAAGTTAACTCTTAATTATTAAATTAAAGATGAAGTATCACCAGAGAACCACAAGGTAAATTTTTCCACCAAAGAATCAAGAAACAAATCATGTATTTCAACTCAGACTTCCTGATAAGGAAACAGATGCATGTGGAATTTAGCTAAGTATAGCAAGAGGAAAGTTAAAAAAGTCAAATTTCCTAAATTAAAAACATACTTTTTTTTTTTTTTCAAATACTGAAAAAGCAGTGTCACAGCTTTTTAAATTGTTTCAATTTTTACCTCTGCCATTATTTGCGACTACACTGTAGCAACTTTGTGGTCGCACACAGAAAGAAAAACAAAATGCTGTTAAAAACATGACAATCATAAAAGTAAGTTTAAAATGTCTTAAAAAAATTAGACTTTAGAGCAAACATGATTCAAATTAGACTGCTGAGATCAGGATAAAAAGTAAACAAAAGGCAAAAGATTCCAGTCTGGTTTCATATAAGGTTGTTAGGCCACAGGCTGAAACAAGTATTTCTGACCACTGTCAGCGAAAGGGTATCAGTAAGAACGTTTGCCTGATCCTGTATAGCAATTCTTATGCTTTTATGTAAAGCACTAGTATCTTAATATAATAAAATGTAGTATTAAATCATTATTAATTTGCAGTGTCCTTTGAACATTTTGGGCAGATATTGAAGACCTTCAAATATGCAATTAATATCTCAAGTTACCAAGGTTCTCAAACATTTTCAAAGGGAGATTTCTAATTCCATTTCTAGGCAATCCTAGACCCAGAAAGAAGAAACTTTAGCTGACCCTTTTGCAATTTTAAAGTAGATCTGAATCATATCTGCCTTGTCACAAAAACTTCCCCAGATCTGCTTTACCATTAAAATGCAAACACGGGAGCAGTTAAGTTCAGCAGATTTCAAATAAATCTACTCCCACTCCTCCTCATTAACTGATCTTAACTATAAATTTGCTTTAGATGCTTTAAGAGGTGGCTATTAACTACATAGAGACAAAGTTATTTTTGGGTCAAAATGACAGCACTGATAATATTTGTTTAGTGAAACTGGATATGTCACTATTGGTGAAATGTAGGATGACACAGGATATTAACGGAATTTTTTATTTCTATTTTAAATGGCTTATGTACTCATGCAACTTTGCCTTATTCGGAAATACTTCACAGGTTGACATAAAGGATCTGGAAAAAAAAAAAAAAAACCCTGAGAAGTATTGCAAATTATGTAAATAGTATATCAAGTGCCATTCAGACAAACCAAAAGAGACACCAGTCACACCACTACAGAACTTATTTTTAAATGCTTCCTTCTACAAACAGTATGAGGTTCAGATTTACACCAGCTAAGACACAAAAAAAAAAAAAAAAAAAAAAGAGACTGAAAATTCGCTTATGTGTACCTTTGTCTGGATAGTTTTACAGAGGAAAAATCAATTTCCAGGCCTTCATAGCTACAGACAGATAATTTCATGCAACCCCAAACACTAACATGAATACCCAATTCAATTTAATTTCTGTGGATCTCACAACCTCACTTGGCAGCCTTAACCACTACATTTGGGAACCGCTGCTATAAAGCAATGTAATGCTTTATGTAATGAAGTTAATAAATTAACCCCAAAATATTTTACTTTCTTAAGAAAACAGTATATAACGGAGTTCATGAAACTAACATGAATTAACAGAAGTTTCATCATTAAAAAAAAGAAATCTCAGAAAAATCACACACAGGAGTAATATGTAATTCTGTATCTCCACTGTCAGATATAAGAACCATTTGCGAACATGCTCTCCATGGAAGATAAAGGCACACAAGCACTACTTGGCTATTTAAACCAAATAAAGCATCAATCTGAGCTTTTTGAGACTGACTGAAGTAATACCTCAAGAAATGGTTTGACTAAGAGAACTTACTTTTTGGCCAGCGCTGCTATTAACAGAGGACATATCCCAAAGTCGCACAGAAGCAATTTCTGGCAAAGTTATTTGCTGAATTATAGTAAGAACTCCTTGCAGAGGAAAGTAAAAATAGTCCTTTAAAGAACACCTTTTTGCAGTGTAGATAAAGACAACCAAAGTTACATCCAACTGAAATATGATACAACCAAACTGATTTTCTTGGTCAATGAAAAAAGCTTAAACAACCACCTTTCAATACAACTATTAAAACAACGTTCTCAGAATTAAAAATATATCATTTTATTACATGGATAAAAGGGGGGAATACTTGTTTCAACTGAGGAATACCAAAAATGCAAGAAATCCCCTCTCACCTAAAACCCCTAGATCATAGCTTTTCATGTTGAAATTAGGAAATGATAGTCACGCTTTCTCCATAGTAAAACGTAACTGTAGATTAGGCAACAAAAACAAAAGTAGGAAGTAGATCCTTTTTATTGTAGGATTATGTTTAACACAAATGCTATGGTTTCTATAATCTGCAGAGGATCATGTATTAATTTTCAGTAAATTCTAAATATTCTGTACATAGTCAAAAACTAAATCTCTATTAAAGGCATGGGAAAAAAAAAAAAATAAAACCCTCTCCCTCAAAGTGGTCTGATACACGTTAACACACTGACTAGTACACCTCAGCTGCCTGCTCATTTCTTTTCTGGCTTTACTGCCCAAGACACAACATGGGATTTAGAAGGAGGTAAATAATTGCTGAAGTTACCAGTATCTAAAAGATAGGATTGATTTAAGCAGAAATAAATTACATTGTTATTTCAATCACTATCCCAATTAGCAAACAGGAAAATTATCATCTTCCTCAATATACGAACTACTTTTATTCCTAACGAAGGGTCAAGTTACACTGGCTGGTAGCCATTAAACATGCCATTTTGCCACTCTGTGTAACCTTTATGTAAACGTTTAAGTAACTTTTACTAGTGCTGGTGCAGCACCTTCCTACAGTTCTTTTACCTTACTATATAGATTATCATTCACATAATTAGATTTTTAATTTTTATTTTAGGCTAGAAAATGGTGAATTACTCTTTTCCGGCCTAGATACAAACTCGACAATTGAGTTAAACTGACAAGAAATCACAAATACTTGGTTTAACACAGACCGTGGTTTCATGTTTCCCATCTAGTGATTTCTCCATTTTGGCACTTGGACAATCTGGCAACTAACAAACACTAAGTTAGAAAAAAAAGTAAACGCAATGATTTGACAGATAGTAATTTTTCACTTTCAGAAATAAATTTTTAGGATTCACTAGAGTAGTTTAAATGCATCTACCTCCCCCCTCCAAACATGTTTTCCTCTGCCTTGAAAACAAACTGTGAAGCAACATCAGAAAGAGCTGCGCAGAATTACTGCTGTCCTAGATAAGTGACACTTGTAACTTCGGCAACTAAAAGTCAAAAGGGATATCACTTGCAACTTCCCTACTGAAAATCTTTTCCTGAAGCACATGGCAGAGGCTTGGATTGTTATACCTTATCTGGGATATGTCGATCTAGCCCATTGTTAGCACCCTCAGCTTGGATGGACCAAACGTTGCTTAAAGCTTTCTCTTTGTCCATTTAGCCTCAATATTTGGGATCATGCTCACATAGTACAGTTATGTCAAAAGGCAGAAAAGCCAATCCTGTACCCCAGCAGGTGCCCAGGCCTAAAAACCAGCTGAAATGCTGACAGAATTCACTCAAATTATTTCATTGCAACAGAAGTTTAATTTATATGTTCTGATTTTGTTTAGAACTAGATACTTCTTCAAAAAGTTTTGTTCACAAACTTCAAAAGTGTGGCCAAAGAGTTGAGTTAAATTTTCTGTATTGGAGAAACCACTCAATGCTGGTTTTAATGGTTGCAATGTCTTCTGCTGTCACAGCTGAACAGTGGATGAACTGACAGCATGTGGGAAGCATTCTTTCTGCAACATAGGAAATGTATGTTACTATTTGGGTTATGTTTTTGTTGCCCCAGGCTGGGGAAAACAGGTTTTTTTTGCAAACGTGACAATGCTCAAGGGTAAAAGCCTAGTATTAAGAAATGTAAGCGTGCTTAGTGGCTTAGTCAAAACTTCTTAAAGAGAAACTGAAGAGTGTCTTATTTCTGGACAAGCTTTTCTGGATAAACTCTACGAAAACACTATTTAGTATAGAAAGATATTTCAAAAAGTGCCTCTGTGCAAAACGAAACCAAACAAAAAATTTCAAACCAAACAAAAACAAAAAATAATCCCTCCAAACCTACAAAACTCTGCAAGGGTGGGTCTCCCTAAAAGCCAAAACACTTCAAAACAGATATTCCGCTTTCAGCAGGGGGGGGAAAAAAAAGAATTTAAATAACAAAAAGTCTGATGGAAGAAAGTTAGAGCTTAAAAGGGTAGAGCAGGTAGAGAAAGACATACACAAGCGAACCTGAAAAGCTTCCCTACTTAAATAACTAAGCTTGTCAGTTTTCCCCTAGATAATCACAGCTTACTCCAGAAGAAGCAGGAAATTATTCTGGGATAACTATGGCACTCTAAGTTCACATCTTATTCTGGAATAAATTCCTTTAATAGACCTACTCTTCATCCAGAGTTTAACTAATAAATAACAAGTTCATGTTTGCTACTGTGCTTCAGGGGAACAAATACAGACACATTCTCACTTTGCAGGATTTGTAGGCAGCCATAACACAGAAATTAAAGCTGGGGAACTCTTGCACTATAAACATAAGGAGTTCAAAGAAAAGTAAAACTGTTTTTGTATCAACGGCAAACACACCCACAAGATGCTTAATCCAGCATCTCCTTTACACTGTGTTAAAAATAAGCAGTGTGGAACACACTAAACATTTGACACAAGATACTTAAAAGCATGTGATAAAACAACACTATTCCAGCTTTTTTTCCTGATATCCTTTCCAAAAAGGGAAGGAAAAAAAAAAAAGACAAAACCCAAACAAGCTGAAAACAGAGAAGCTTCTAATCTCATAACACGATTTCATCGGCTTCTTATAGTTAACAGGTCAGGATGAAGGTATGGTTATGGGCTCAAATTTTCAGTGCCCCAGGCAAATGCTCAACTGATTCTTGCAAATCCTCCGTTACCTAGCTGGGGTTGTTAACATGCAGAATTCTTTCCCATTACCATAGTAACAAAGCCTGTACATTTTAAGGTGCATATGGGGGCTCTTCTAAAAGATGTTTCAAGTTGACTGCAGCTAAGATAATACAAGGTAATTTAAACTAGAACAATTCAGCAGAAATACAGAAAGCATTAAAGTACTGTACTAGAGACCATCACAATACTAAATGTTAGTACTCCAGCAGAGAAGTGACCTGGAGGTTGAAAGAAATATAAAAGGAAGTAAGATTCAGTCAGGGTATTTATGGGTCTTAATGCATAAAGCAAATGCACGAGCCTATCTGATCTCACCAACTTCTTTAGGAACCAAAGACCAGAAAATTGTAAATCTGTTGAAGAACAATATGCTTTACCTTGCAATTGCCAAAAAACAACCAAACAAAAAAGGTGAACAATATCAGGGATTTAATTAGGAAAATGTATTGACTGGTTAAGAAATGACAAGCAACTATGACTTTTACTGGTTTCGATGACAACCGCACTTATAGGCCTGAATTTTTAGGTATGACCCTGTTCCTGAAGGATATGCAACAAATGGCACCGCAGAAAACTTTAGGCTTAGTTGCAATTCATATATTAGGTTTCTCCACAGCAAACATGCCAATACCTGTCAACAGCCTGACTGATACTCTGGCTAATATGCTACATATACATATCTGATAATGCTACCATGACTTCTCATAACAGAAGTCATTACCACCTTAGAAGAAACTAGAACACAAGCAAGATGAACACACAAAAAAACCCTTACTATTCCCTCAAATAGCTTTCATACTACAATAGAAAGAAGAGCTTCCAAACTTGGGGGGGGGGGGGGGGGGGGAGGGGATTCAAAACAAAAACAGAAACACAACTTTCAAATAATAATTATGAAAATCAAGCTTAGCAGAAGGGATATAAAAAACAGCATATAACAACACTGGACAGAATTACAGCAATACCACTGATACCTGAAATATCCTATAGTTGAAGTTTGAAGATTAAACACTAAAATTAGAAAAAAATTGCAGAAACCAAAGAAACCCAACAAAGTTGTCAGAAGACTGTTGCTTTGCTTTTCGCTATCACTCTTAACAGAATTTTGCACGTTCATTAAGCTATAATCTTTAATTATATAGAATCACCTGTGTGTGATCAGAACATCCAATTCTCATTTCTGGCACAGGATGAGTGGCAAAGGAAGCAAGGGGCTGAAAGAAGAAAAAGGGTGTTTCCTAGCATTAAAGGTTTGAGAGCAGATCCAGGAATCTGCCTCATTATCAAAATCATCACAATTCACATCCTTGGGCACATGGATTATAATTGCACAAGTGATCTCAGTTCTGAAGCTTGAAAATTGTTGAGCATTTTACAACTTCACATTCTCCTGACACACTCCTTATATCCACCAGTAGAACCAATAATCATCATTTCTTAGAAAGCTTTTTAAAACTCCTGCAAAATTAAACCGAGAGAGACAGCAAAACCACCTTTTTGCATGACACTAGCTATACAGGTCAGTAACATTTGAACTGCAGATGGAATTGTAACACGGATAACTGTCCTCTGAAGAGGACAAACACTCAGCTATAGGAAGTCTATGCTACTAGGAAACCTCAAGTCTGCTCTCAGTCCTAAACAGAGATCAATGCAGTGACTAACAACAGTAACTAGTGATTAATAAGATACAGGTTTGGCACATAAGGTCAGCTGCTTATCTAGGTAAGAACAGGACTGCCCATTTTAGATGTACGGGACCCAAATTTAAACTCTGAATTTGTCTCTTTACACCTTCCAAAAATTGCTCCTGCTCAAGGCTCAACATATACAGATCATTACCTCAATCACAGGTTTCTCATTAAGGCACACTGTACGGGGATCCAGAGCAAGCACGCCAAGCACAGAAAACGAAACACCGGGGACACAGAGTACGCCACCAGTTCTGAGAGGCTGAAAAGTTTCTAGGAAGCTATATACGAATTCCTAATTCACAGCAGTCTTTGCACTCCCACCTTTCACTACCCTTATTTAATCCTAACCAAAGGTTAAAGAGGGAGGAATCACTTCTGCCCTCAAGGTTTAAACCGCTTCACCACAACAGTTCAGCATTATTTCTGAAAGACAAGTCACAGGCAGGAATCCCTATCGAGAGATGCATCTTACCGGTTCTTTTGGTATTCAGGGAAGGCGCTCAGTTTCAGTAACAATTTTCTAACAAACTACACTAACTTCCAGTAATTTCTTGTTTTATTAATGAAATTCTTGAATCTTCTTGTCACTGAACTTATATATTCATGCCATTTGACTTTCCTAAAACCGAAACAAATAAGGTAGTTTCATTTTTGCTTTGACAAACTTCAGTAACTGTCACAAAGTGTCAGTACAAGTCAAACAAAACAGTAATTGTCAACAGTTGTCAAATCACCTCGGGGAACAACTATTTATTTGGCACTGGTTTTCTGGAGTTGCCTGAAAAAAAAAAAGGAAAAACAAAAAAAAAAAAGAAAGAAAAGAAAAGGACAACTCTTTCCATAGGCTTTAAGGAAGCCTGCTTTTACAAACCGGCATTCAAGCAAAGCATAGGCTTATGTCACTTCTTTAAATGTTCTGAACAGGTGAAAAGTTTGATTCTTTAAAGTACTGATTACAAGACTTCCCCCCCTCCCTCGCCCCCCCAAAATCACGGATGGCAGGAGTCGCACAACACAGGAATGAATGTATCTGGACAAAGAGTCACCTTTACCACCTCATTTTAAAATGCAGTTTAGATGTTACGACAGCACACGTTTTGGGAATTCTTGTGCAGCATGCATTAGAAAAATATTTTCTTATAAATATAGGTTTTATATCAGTCGGCAATGCAGAAAAAATTGCTTAAGTTTCTATGACATTTTCCCTCTCTCAGTTTACTATCACAAGACAGTGAATTCTTACAGAAAAAATGCTTGTGCTCCCCCTGTATATTTAACAGTTCAAGCATATTACAGATGCATTTATCACAATTTTGCTGGGAATACTTTTTATTTTGTCCACCTTATTTGGAATATTGAGAATGTTATTACAGCCTGCAACTATACATAACAAGACTAATTACTGAATTGGACCTACATTCATAAACAATTATAGTACTTACTTAAATGCACATTTTCTGCCCTTCACTATATCTAATGGCTTCTTCCCCCCGCCCCGTTCTTTTCTTGCCACATGCAAGAGAAAAAACAGGAAATATAGATATTCTCTTAACAAACTGATACCATAGACAATATCAGCATGAATATTATGAAAAAGATAAGCCAGAAGAGATGTGAAAACCCATACACACAAAATGTCTGCTTAGTTTTTACCAGTAAATATTGTACAAAACTGCCACAGTCTTAAAGATCAATTTCTAACATAGATATTTTCCAAGTAGGAAGGATACCATGTTTGTATATATGTTATATGAGGTGGGATCATGTCATATACGATACGAACAAAAGCCACAGGAAGCAGTACCAGCCAACAGATTTTACTAGATCATAGTTTAAGCACTAGGGAAAAAAAAAAAACAGCAGCAAAAACACACACCACACACAGAGACACCCCCCCACACACACACCAAAATAAACAATGAACCCTCTTCTCTTAGAAAACACAGGGAAGTAACAAAACTGTGGATTGCCCTAAAGCCTCCAAGTACTTGTTAATATAGCATACTGAAAGAACATCCAGTCCCCTTCCTTCCCTCACACAACAATATGAAGAATATTCCTGCTGAATGTCATCACTGGTTAGAAGACACCTAACAAAGTATCCAATGCATGAAAAACATTGCAAACATGTTTCTCTCTTGATAAAAATTACTGATTTTTCACTTGGAGTATTGGTACCACACTAATCACCAATAACCAAATAAATACTTCATAACCAGAAGTGCTTTTGGAAACAGGAATGCATATTTTCAAGGGAAATAAAAGAGGAGCAAATTTTGTATTTTGCGGAACCATGACAAAGGCATATAATTTTTGTTTACAAGCAATTCCAGTAGTTCAGTAACTGTACAGCACACTGTACTAGTTAAAATTTATTTGCTTAAGTGTTGTTACACATTGAAATTGAGAGGAAAAGACGACAAATATAGTTCATTTTTAATGTATCCATAGAGAAACTGGGCTAGACAGATCTTTGAACATTAACAGCATGGCAGCTCCTAACAATCTCTCATATTCCTTTTAGGAAACGGCAATATATTCCATTTAGGAAAGAACAGTAAGAGGAGGAAAGTGTATGTTTAAATATTAGGACACAATTTAAGACACTGCACACTAAATGCTATACCTTCGTTACTCTTTTTGAATCTGTAGGTTAAAAATCAAAAAGAAACAAAAAAAAAAATTGTTCCTTTGTCTCCTTTTTCACTTTGCATCAATATTCTGAAAGGTCTTTCTTGTTTCTGGTGTTTGTCATATTCCATCAAATCATCAGCACTTCCAATGAACTAACCACTAGTATGATCCTTCCAGGTATGCACAAGAGAGGTTAAGGAACACATAAAAAAGAAAGTACCAGTGTTTATCCTAAAGACACCAGGAAAGCCCTCAGCTTTAATCCTGTGATTTCTGATCCTGTCAAGATTAATTCCTTTTGAGAAAAGTCTTTACTTTTGAAGCATACATTGATGTTCTCACCACCTTTCTAACAGTTCAAGTACATTAGACTTTAAACCAACAGATGCTGAAAACCCTCCTCCATTCTTTGTTCAAATATTATCACTGGATCCAGTATGCTGAAACATCGAGATAGCATTTTTCTGCAGTATCATAGTAATCAGGGATTGTTGCTAAAGTGAATCTTTATTTTTTTCTTTTTTTTTTTTTTAAATTCTTGACTTCCAGATTACATAACATGTAAATTCAGCATCACCTTCAAAATACTATTGTGAGACACAAAGCCAAAGACAGAACAAGAGGTAGTTCATAAAACTGGAAAAGACTCCCCAGGACTCTAAAATTAACAGTCCCTCAAAAAGAAAAAGTATCAGAACTGCAATGATTTAATATAATTGATTAGAAGCTTTTTTTTTAAAAAAAAAAAAAAAAGGAAAGCATGTAAAAATTCTCACTTGTTTATACAAATTCCTTACATTAAAGAATTTTGATGTCCATGTATATTCTAAATAGCAGAAAGAAAATTAGTCTGCTGAAATGTGTTACAATCCCCCCAAACTACTAAAAACAAACTAGTCGGCTTTACTTCTTCCTGGGTCTTTAAGCTCCTCTTTCAGTATTTCGATTATTAATACAAGGAATTCTGAAACACAGTTGAAGTATAAAGAGTATGTTCACGAATATTAAAGACAAACATATGCACATATTGAATATATATATTTTATTTTTAAAAATTTAATTCAGCTTTATTGTTTCAAACCATCAGAACTTGTCAATGCTTGTAACATCATAATCTAGAGGTTAACATTAGTATACACTCAATGCTTCTTTAATCTCAAATTTAATTATCTAGGAAAATGAGTATAATATTAACTATACCTATGTAGCAAAAAATTAATCTGTAAAAATTCAGTATATAAAAACAATTCAAAATATTATTGGAGAGTACAGGCAATCACTAAAAAAGAAAAAGGACTCACCCGCAAGAATAAGTAAATGTGCCAATAAAGTATTGATCTTAGTCTTTAACAGGAGTAACTTGGACTCCATCTTAATCCTGTGGTCATTCATCCCTGTCATAAAGGGACCACATAACATAACATTTATTCTGTTTTACCTAATGTTGAAATTCAGATGTGTTTCTAGACAGCAATAAAATCTGCCACCAAGTCAGGATTTTTTTTTTTTTTTTTTAAAAACAGTGCTTGCTGACCTGTAGGTTTTGACATTATTATACTAAGTTCCAAGCACACTAAATTGACACACGGGCTGACACATCCTAATTCCTCTGTTTAATAATATTTGCGAACACCACTTGGGGTTGTTCTGTATCAGCCATGTTAAACTGACAAAAATAAGTATCCGGAGAGGTATAGAAATATTCTTATTTAACTAATATCTAACTGATGAAACCATACAGCGAAACCTTTCCAAAAGCAACCTAAAACCATTAACAAAGAAAATCCATCCACGGCAATAAGAATTTTATAAGGCTGCCTTTCAAACATTCATTGCTGAAGAGAAACCTACTCAGAGCCTTAATGCAGCTTTTTAATTGATCTTTCCCACCACACATTACACATAAAAAAAAGACATTAAAAATATAACATTATTAACCGAGGTCACACTAGAAACAGGACAAACCTTTGTGTCTTACTCCGTAAAAGGAAGTTTTACAAACAAAGAGTAATGCTCAATTACCAGAATATTCCTGGTTGCTACAATGACACAAAATGTCTTGCAAAGTACCCGTATTCACCCTTATATGATGAGAGATTTGTTAATGAATTCAAGGCCATTTATGATATCAGACACTGATGAAGTTATACACACTGAACTTTAAATACAATTTATTTCATTTTATAGATCTACCTAATTTCCCCAACAGTTCCTTTGTGTTCTTAATTATATTTCCCATCATTTAAAGTTGTAATCCCTTGTGCTACGTGCAAAATCCACCAAACAGGAATGACGATTCTAGCTTTGCCAAAAAATGCCGTCAAAACAGCAAAGGAAACTGAGAAGATAAATATTTTCTTATATTTCAGTTAGAACTACTTTTAATAGTCTAACAACTGAAGGAAAAGAAAAAAGAAAAAATCGTATAGGAAAAAGTACTGATGTTGATAGTGCTTTGCAAGGTTAAATACATTTAGTTGCATATAAAGCATAGAATTATCTCACATTAAATATTGTGGTGTGAACTTTCCTTTGTCATTTTAAGTAAAGGTTAGAAATCTTTCAGGTATTCTCTTTGCTTACATTAATGACAAAACTGCCATTCCAAAAAGCACAGGATTAAGGATCACATTAGTATAATTTGTTAAGATAATGAAATAGTGTGTTTGTGAGCAGTGAACATCACCATTTTAACACTGGCAACTGCAAATTAGTTAGATCAAACAATAATACGGTCTGCTTTAGTGATCTTTCATCACTAAGTTTCATTCAATGTTTTTTGAACAATGATTTCAAAATTTTTAAAACTAGAACTAATGCATTGACCTTTAAATAGCTTATGCCATCTTAAAATATTTTTCTCTTATTCTGTTGTAAAGATTTCTTCAGCCACAGTGCAGGTTAAACAGAAAAATGTTGATACCTAATCTGCCATAAAATTCTCAAAGAAAACAGACAAAAAAAAATGACTGCATTCCTGATTTCCATCCACTTAGCAGTCTTACAGATTACCTGTATTTTATAAGACATAATGTTTTCAGAAGTATTCTTAGGTATGACTGACTTGGTAATATGGAAAACAGATTTTGTGGTTATTACTTCTGTGCCAGGCTGATAGCACGCACATGCTGATTAGCATTGTTCAATACAATGTCTATTCCCATAAAGTGATTAGCCCACTGTCTTGAAGTCATGTTCATACTACTTTGTTTTTCATTATTTTGAGTCACTATTTCTGGAAGTGAAAATTTTCTAACGTTTGCTGAATAAAACATTTCTGTGCTTAAATGTTAGAATGTAGCAGGAAAAGGTATTTCTGACCTAATGCTCCTTTATATTAAAAAGGAACACAAACCATAAAAATAACTTCCCCCTAATTTTACAGTAACTTCTCCGTGCACACACTTATGAGCTGCTTATCTACTGCATGCTAAGACAAACCTCCTGGTCTGTCTGTCTCTCCCTTCTTATGCAGGTCTAATCTGCAACTCTGCTCAATGCAGACACTGTACTGCACTGTGAATGGACAGCCAGGTATTTTATGAATGGAGCCGATCACGTGCTCCCAGCACCTCCCCGAGCTGATATTTCCCACATAACTGTGTCAACAAGCAGTGAACAGCATATTTTAATACAGCAGGTCCTCAAAAATCTTCATCCACAATCTGCTTGCTACGGTCCACTCTCACATACAAGAAACGAGCTTTACACACTTTGCAGGGCAGGTTTTATTGCAGGTCAGCGGTGATGACAGTAATTTTTTTTTTGGTTTTTATGAATGGAGATTGTGGTATGCAAATTAGAACGATTCACAAAAAAGAAAATATGGCGGCGGCTTCAGCTTCCAGCTCCACTGACACTGCAGCAATTCACCTTCCCACACAGCCCTCGGTGCACGCAGCCCCGCAGACCGCGGCGGAGCCTTCCGAGCGCCCTTTTACTCCAGAAGGATTTACCAGCATTTGCCTTCGATGATCAAAACCTCTTCGCTAGGAAGCTTTTATTAAGGTGTGAATGTTTTATTTTGAGAAATGCGTTAAAATGAAAAATCCGTTTTTTCCAACCAAGTAAAGGAGGCTTTTCTTCTCTTATCCTATCTATCTGCCCTTTATCAAGCTAGTGTTTATTAAAAAAATGAAAGACAAAGGACGCAATGGTCCTTTACCGTTACCAAGAGCTGTCTCGGCATTATGATCTGTCACATCATTCATAAAATAAGCTACAGCAAATACCTACATCGCAAATCGTTATGCCCAAGCTCAGAGACTGTAGTAATCAGCCTTAAACGCCTCCATGCACTTAAACTTTCTGAGAATAAAAAAGTTTCAAAATACTTTATATTTCTGTTTCTCAATGCCATAAAGAATTCCGATGTTTTCTGAAAAATATTCATCTCCTCCCACCCGAAATTTATTTTTAAGACAAACTAAACGCACAGAGATACACCCGCACGCATACACTTTCTCCTCTGGATTTCCTCCAAACCAGTCACATTAAAAGATATTAAAAGATCCTTGAACTGTCCCCTTCCTCTTTTAAAAAAAGAAGTCCCAAGTGCTCATTAAAAAAAAAAAAAAAAGGCTTTAGGGTAGGTTTAAGCTGTATTTACACTGACTGACTCATCCAATTAAAATTCAGGAGCAGTTTCCTGCAGGATGGAGCTCCCACACACTAGTTTCCATGTGAAATATCTACAAGCAAAGGATATTACCAGAGGTGGTATGTGCCGATATCTCTTCGGCTCTCCGAAATCCACCCCTCCCCCCTCCCCCTCCATTCAAGACACCAGCACTACCTGCGCCGTTTTGTACAACGTTTTAATTCAACCACGCTGCCCTGGACGGCGGCTCTCGGCCCCAATAAAACAAGCTCCCTCACAAAGAGAGCGCTCCTGGGCTTCCACACAGGCAAGCGCCAACGCGCAGCACACACAGATGCGTGCACACACGCGTGTCCCCCGGGTGCACACACGCAGGCACACTGCGGACGGCGGGGCCGCACGGACAGCACACACGCGAGACCGCGGCAGCGCGCGGAGGCCGCGGAGCACCGCTGCTTACTCGTTGTTAGAAGCCGCCGTCTCTTCGCTCATTTTTTCCTCACCGTGATGCGATGCGGGGACGGAGCAGCACCGACGCAGCCAGGGCGCAGCGAGAACTCACCAGAAACTTCACCATCGTTGAGCCCCCGGATCGGCCTCCCCGAGCGAGCACACGAGCAACGTCCTGCCGCGAGGGAAGGCAAGGGAAGGAAGCGGGGGAGCGAGCGAGCGAGCGTTATCCCAGAGGCACCAAATCCGGTTGTCCAGCGCCGGAGCGCTCTTCCCCGCCCGCCGGGAGCAGCGGCGGCGGCGGCGGCGGCCGGGGCGCAGCAGGCGGGCGCCTAGCGGGGAGCGGCGCGGCGGGGCCGGGGGAAGGCGCCCGGCCGTTGGGCGCTGCGCCGCCCGCGCCGCCCGCCGCCGCTCATCTCCCGCGGCCGCCGCCGCCCTGCGGCGCGCTCGGCCCCCGCGGCGGGCGGGCAGCGGGGGCAGCACGCAGTCCTCCGGGCAGGGCGCGGGGGCAGCGCGGGTCGCTCCTGCCCGCCGCCCTCCAGCGACGCCGGGCGCTGCAGCGGCAGAAGGCGCCGGTCCCACGGAGAAGGCTGGCGGCGGGGGGAGGGAGGCGTTTTAAACCAGGCTGGGGGCGGGGGGGGGGGGCTGAGGGGAGCGGGGATGCGTCACGGCTGTTTGTGTGAGGAGGGAAAAGGGGGGTGGGGGGAGGCAGGGAAGCGGCCGGGCCACGGGAGAAGCCCCCCCGGCGGCGGAGTTGGGGGAGGAGGGGGGAAGCGAGAGAAAGCCTGCGGGGAAGTTCAGCGGCAGCGCTCCCTCCCCGGCAACAACTCCTCTCGCGGCGGCGGCGGCGGCGGCAGTCTCGGCGCGGCCCCTCTCCGCCGCCTCCGCCTCCTCCTCCGCCTCCTCACAGGAAAACTGGGCGGAAGCGTTGACTTCAAGCTCCTTCCGCCGCCACAGCTTGAGCCAAAATAACCACGGGCGCGAGCGGAGCGGGGGGGAAGGAAGAGAGCGAGGAAGAAGGCGCTGCCCCGGGCGCGGCGCCGGCCGCCGAGCAGCCCCGCAGCCGCCTCCCCTCGCCGCCGGCCGCTGCGCTGCGCCCGAGTTTCCTGAAAGTAGTCCCGCCCCCCGGCCGCGGCTCACGCGCGCCCGAGGAGCCGCCGCCGCCGCCGCACACGCACGCACGCACGGCGGCGGCGCGGAGGGATACGCGCGGTCGGGCGCGGCGGCCGCCCTCCCTTCGTGCTCCGCCGCTGCGCGGCAAAGAGTTCGGCGGCGGCCGCTGCGGGGCGAGGGGCGGCGGCGGGAGGTCCGCGCCAGGCGCTGTGCAGCGCGGGGGGGCCGGGCCGGGCCGGACCCGCCTGCGGCTTTATGGGCGGTGAGCTGCGCTTCCGCGCGGCGCTGCGTGGGCGGCCCGCGCCGCGGGGCGTTTTGGGGGACAGGATCGCTGTCCCCCACCCGCCGCGGCCCCACGGCGGCAGAAACGCGGCGGCCGCAGAGGTCCAGGGGTGCCTCCGCGGGAAGCCCTAGGCTGGGCTGTCACTTTTTTCCACTTTTTTTTTCTTTTTTTGACCGAAGTGGATGTAACTCTTTAAGTACGTAGCAGCAGTAGCGCCAGAGCCTCTGCTGTTCACTGCTGGGAAGCGCCGGGGGGTTCATGAAACGGATCCCGGTGCCGTGTTTTCCGTAGCAAGTGTTCCTACCCAATTCTCTCAGATTTTCGTTAATATCACCACTTACCAGAAGCGCCCTGACCCAAGAAATACGGTCAGGTTGCTGCGGATCTTCCCTACTTTTGAATCAGGTCATTTAATGCTGCCGTGGAGGTGGCATCTCCGAGGATGTGCTGCTCGGTTCACCTGCTCGCTTGGGAAGAGAAGCTCGTTTGTGGCCCGTTGGCCAACGGTGTAACTCTGGAAGCCGTTTCGGTGGGCGATGGCGCAGGAGGATGGGTGAAACGCCGCCTCGGCTTCCCCGCCTGCAGCCGGCGCGCAGCGCGCTGCCACCGCCGTGGCTGCAGCTGGCCCAGGTGGGCAGGGAAATCAGTGAGCAGCCGCAGCGCGGCCCTCGTTCCCCTTTTCAGGAGTTTACACGGTAACATGCTACTTGATCCGATGGCAAAGTGGAGCAGTATTGCCAGCCCTGAGGACTCAAAAATCATGAGTCAGACCATGAAGTAAATTAGATTATAATACAGGATTATATTGTGGTTTTGTCCGTTGCTTGGATTTTGAGTTCCCCCTGCCTGGTCTTTGTATGTGTGCCTGTCAGCTGATACAGCCCATTGTCCCAACTTTATCGAGTAAAATATTGTGGTGCTACTGGAAGAGATATCACTTTCTCCCTAACGCACTTTCCTTCTTCCCAGCCTCCAATGTACCTCCTCACTTTTTCCTAGCTACTGTGCGAGAGCCCTCTCTGTCAGCTCTAATCCCATTTCCTTTTTTTTCTGCAGCTGCTGGATTTCTTCCCAACTCTTAAGGTATCATGGAGAAGGAGCAGAGATGGGCTGTTTTGTCTTCCTGTTTGAAAAGATGGGGCCAGCTCCCTTGGAGATAATAATGTGTGATTCCCACACTAATGTTGATTGGCTGCTTTTCCCAAGGAAGGGAGAGACTGGAGCATGCTGTCAATCAGGAGGAGTTTTGACCATTTTGAGAGTAGCTGGAGTGCCTCATGTCACCCTAGGCCAGACTGTGAAATTGCAGCATCTGTCTGAATGCACTGAATCAGGGCAGTATTGCGTTTATCAAGGGTATTTGTTTACAGAAATCTTCCTTTTTACACAAAGTTGAAAGTACAGTTTGTCTTTGGGACTTAACAGTGATGTCCAGAATTTTTTCCTGAAGACTTTTTCCTTTTCTTGATGATTGAAAACAGTAAGAAAATGTTGTAGTGAGGAAAGCTTGTACAGTGTCTTTTTTTTTTTTGTGAGTTAAACCATTTTAAACATAATCTATTTTTGTCTTATATAGCATGCAAGGAAGGGCATATTCTATTTATAGACAGTTTATGTTTATTGTAATATTCCTATGGATAGCAATTCCACATGTCTATAAAAGGATTCTAACGAGCACACTGGAACAATCATAGTAAACTGCTATTGCGCTTTCTCTAACATGTCTCAAGTAGCACACATCTCAAACATGCAATAATAATACTTGTTTCCTTATCTGGGAGGCTTTTGGAGGAATAATTAGTAATTGTTTTGTAAGAACATTTTTCTAAAATGGTACTCAAAAATGGATCTGTTATTCATTGCATGTTTTCATCTAAATGCTAAAAATACATTAGAAACCCAGTTTTGTACAATACTTTTACAATTCAACTGACATGAATCAAAATGAGTATCTGAATCACAGGATCCACAAAAAGTGTTTTGAAACTTAAGTTGTAGGGACATAATATTATTCTACTGAGCAATTAGTTTTTTTTAGGGTACTTTCTTGTTAATCTAATCCTTATTTTCTACTGGCTTCAAAGTGGAAATATTTAACTTTCTGTAAGCTAATAATTTATTAAGATCATTTGATTAATACGATCCAGTGCAAGAATGCTCAGGAGCTAGCTCAGTGTGTCAGATGGTGGTACTGCTCTATGCAGAAGCAACTCAAGCGTGCCTGAAGGTGCCAGGGAAGAGCATTAATCTGATTGGGTTTTTTTGATTCCTTAAATGTATTTATTGTAAAAATGTCTTTTTACATGTGAATAACATGAACCGTTTTGTAGTATACCACAAGTAGGGAAGGCTTCAAATAATCTCACTCTTCTAACCCTAAGGTTTTCAAGAACATCTGTATTAAGAATAAAAATAAATAAATATCAGCTACTAAGTGATAATGTGAGATGCATCCTATATAGCTTTTACTTGACTACATGGAGGAGATAAGGGGAGAAAGACCCACTGCTTCTTCACCTGTGCCAGCTCTTCAGCTTCTGCACACAGTCGCATGCTGCAATATACGTAGCAGAGGTCTTGCAAGTAGTTTCTGTTCCTTTATCTGAATGTCATGAAGAGGGCAGAAAATCTGCCTTAGTCGGTGTCATGATTTTGAAATCCTGATAATTTCTTTTTTACCTCTGCCTAGGCTGAAAAAATTAAAGAGCGTAATCCTGGAATACCAGAGTTGGCTTTAGCCAAGCAGCAGGTGATTTGAGGGCCTTCCAATGTTCTTTTTGGAAGAAAAATAAGCAGTCAGGTGTTTTTAATGTAAATGGCTTATTTTCAAAGTAAACATGAGTCCTGCCTGTGCCAACAAGGCAGAAATGGACTAGGAACAAGTGACACCCTTCAGAAAGCACAGTCAAATGATCACTTCATGTCCCAAGCATCAAATGCTTCGGGGTCTTGTCTTTCTTCACAAGTTACACAAACTCAACTAGATTTAAGTACATTCTTAGGGCTTTTTTACTTTCTGTCATTGTGGACTTTACAGTTGAAATGTCCTGAGCTGAGTGCTGGATGACCTGTATATGATCTGGGAAAAATAACTGAAAACGTGAAAGCTTCTGGTACTTTTCACCAGAATGCACACGTGTTAAGGTGTGCTCACTTTTTGGTGTACGTACAGGGATGACTCCCTGGGTAGAGACAAGATATGCTCGCTGCAGAATGGGACGAGAGTGCGCTGGTCACAAATCATGATTTTACGTTGCTGTTGTTCCAACACTTTCTTTAGCTGCACCTTGCAAAGACTAATTTATACCTCAATGCCAGTGCCCCGCTGTGACATTTGGATAGTGGTGGATCTGTGAAGTGCAAAGGTTCTCTGGCTTCAGCCTTAGAGTCCCTGTTAAATGAGAAATGGGGAGCGAACAGAGTTGCTGCTATGGGAAAATAATATATTTATTTAGGAAGCCATGTAACGTACACAGAGAAATCTAAGTAAACAAAATAATAATTAGTATTCAGAATATATTTCTTTTTTTATTTTTTATTTTCACACATGATCCTGCCCAAAACTCATCTACTTTTGTCCTTCTGTGACTAATATTACTGTTAAAAATGTGCAGTTAACCAGGAGTAGTTATGATGAAGCAGCAGTCCACTCTATCTTGCAAAATACATTTATTTGATAAAACAGGACTACAGTAGGTCTTATATGCTATTGCTGAGCGTAGAGCCAGAGTACGTATGGCCCTTTATGCATATTTACCATTCTTTGGAATGATGACACTTCTTCATCTGTGAATATCTCTAAAGAAATAGCACGTGGCCATGTAATGTAGCAGGCCTTTAAGTCTGTGGCTAAATAATTCTATTTAGAGGGTGAATTAAGGGGTTAGGCTGTATAATTCTGATCGGCACGGCGTTCACATCTTAAAATCCATAATAGGATCAATGGAAGTTAAGTAATGCCATCCAGCTTAGTCAGTCATTGCAGACTGAAATGACCAATTCTTAGTTCAGTTTTTAACTCCTAAGTGTCGTAGTCTGGAAATTTTCCTCCACAGAACAGTGATATTTATATTCATAACCAGATACTAGTGATATATTTACAAAAAATGGAAATAGTATGAATGTTCTGCCATTTTGAGGAAAATTATTAGAGGTCTTTAGGGAGTTTATTTGGTAATAGCTTTCATTCAGAATCCTGGTGTGCGTTAAACACTGGGTGGTCATTGCACATACCTTAATGAGGATTTAGCTAAACCGAGCTGATTAAATCTATGTTAGTATTTTAGCATACTCAGATTTGGTTAAGTTCTAACCAAGAATCCTGTTATTGCATCCCGACCGGATAAAAGTATTTTGTTCTACTTGACCCTACTGCCTCAAAAAATGACTTTTGGTGAATCAAAAAAACCAGATTAGAATAAAACCTATATAAGTTCTAGTGTTTTTTCAGATGGCTCTGACTCAGCAGGTTATCAGAATATAATAAATTATTCCAGTTATGGATTTGGAATAATTGATATCTATTTATACTACATAGAAAAATGCCAGCAATTGCTGCTGTGTGTTTGGAAAATGGAGGCTTGGGCTGGAGGATGTGAGGAATGTCTTAAGCGTTTTTAGAAGTATCAGCTGCCTATAGGACCTTTGATGCGACTAATTTGCATACCAATCGTTATGGTAATCTATGATATGGGCTGTTCAGTAACTTTATTCCATCCTTTCTGAGCACACTCACAGTGTATTTTGGGATAAACGTATGCTCCATTTTGAGTGCTTGTATATAGTGATCTGACTTAATCCCTTTCTTCTTTTCTCAAAGTTCAGACAAGGCTGCTAGCACGCAAGGGGAGATTGTAGATTATCATGGCTCCAACACGCTGCTGAAACTTGTACTGGCCTTAAAGTATGCCTTGAGCCAGCCACATCAGCACTGCCCCTGCAAGAAGCAGTCTCGGCTTCCTCCTGTTCTGTTCCCTTCCCTATCTTGCACCTTGCTTTGTGACACAGGTATTTATGTGTTGAGTAATGAACTGAACTGGGAAACTTATCCACGTTAAAACTAATTTCGGAAATAAAAACTGATTAGTCTTTCAGTAGGTCCAGTTAACCATGCAAGTGGATAAACACGCGTGCTGGCCCAAGAGAAGGGATAACATGGAGGTGGGAAACAGGAAATGGTGCTAGTGCAAAACTACTTTTTATGGAGGCAGCGTCTATTTGTGCCATCCTGAAGGGTGCCACTTTGTGTGTGCCAAATTAGAGGGAAATCATGGCCTCAGAACTGCTTTGTTGTCTCAAATGCTGCAGCTGAATGCCATATTCAGGACCAATCCAGATAAAAATAAGAGATTTTTTTTGTGTGGGGAAGCAATCAGAAAATACGATGAAGGAAATATTTTGCTTTTAATTGAGGATGTATGTTTGCCATTTCGTACTGTGTTTTTTCACTCGAGCAATTAATTCCGGTTGTTCTTTGAGGCAAAGTTAGAGACAGAGACAAAGATGGCTCTTTTCTACATGTGCAGATATGATTTTTTCTTTCAGTAGCAGATTCTTCTTCAGTCTATTCCTTTGTCAAGGCTGTGTAATTGCAATCAATATATACAGATGTGAACCTTTTGTCTATTTGGGAACATGTATAGGGTTTTATCATGTGCAATGGCATGGGGGCTCGGTGGGCTTCCCTGGGTCCCTGGTGTCATCTAGCTGGGAGGAGGTGCGTTTGTCTTTACAGAGCACAAAAGCCTATCAACTATTTGAATCATCTGCTGGAGGTGCTTTTCCCTCCCCATTGACTGCATGGAAAGCCTAGTGCAAATATGCTTCTAATTTAGATCATTTAGATGCTTAAAGTCAGGTGGAGGACAATTTCCATCACAATACTTTTGTCCTTTCTGATTGCACTCCAAAGCTTCAGGAAGGCATAGTATAATAAAGAGTAGCATAGATGGGATCAAAGTTTCCTCTATTCTTCCATCCCCTCACCTTTCCTCCATCTACTTACCTTATAGTCAAGGTGGATGATTAAAAGTCAAGAGCGGTGGATTTACAGAGTAGGGTATTATTAATTTTCAGGTGTGCCAGGAGGGGATGCTTTTTATCACTTAGGCTAAATCACACTGTGCACACAGACAAATAAGGCCAAATGTAAAAACTTCCAGTGTTCTGCAGTTTCAGCCTTTTCTCTTGAAGTTCACTTTAAAAAATGCGGAATTTTGATAAATAAAAGGAAGAATACAGACAGCGCACTGAAAATGGCTAAAATCTTATTGTTTTGCTAATGGCTACATTAAGAAGTCAAAATTCTCTGAAGATCACACAAAAATCTTACTTAGAACCCTCTTCTAAATTTAATATCTTTCATATGTTTCTTTTTTGGCATTTTTGGCCCATCATTATGAAATTTCACGTAGAAAGCCAGGCCCCAGGAATATCTAAAGGGAGAGTCTCCAAATATTCAGAAATTGTAACAGTGCCTGCAGGCCAGCAGCTTGGGACAGCTTCTCTGCAGTCATTGCAGCCTATATAAAATGGGAACCAGAGACATATTTCTGTTTCATCTGCGGAAATGTGTTGTCCAAGGGAAGCTGTGGTCTCGTGCACTGAACTCAGAATTACTGATCAGCAATTCTGGTTCTTTTCCCAACCCTGCCACCCTTGTGTTGTGCGATCTTTGGCAACTCCCTTAGAATCTGCTGTATGGCATGATTGAACAAGAGCTTGCAACATAGTTGACGATAATTCAGCTGAGACGCTGTGATCGATGGTATTCATACATTTAATTCATTTCAGTACACAGCCGGCAGATTAGTTTAAACCTACCACTGAAGGGAGTTTAAATGAACCTTTCTTTTGGAGTAAAATGGATGAGGAGTATTTCTACAACCACTTAGCATGTCCAGCCATGAGGAAGTAGCTTCTTAAATCACTCAGCTTCCACTGGAGGACAATTCTTGCTCCACCCTAATTTTTATCTAAAAATGAGAATGGAAATGCCCACCATTTTTAAAAGGTGCTTCAGAAACTCAAACAGATACATAAGTGTGAAGAACTGCTTTCTTTCAAGCTTTTCTGTTCCAATGCAAACAAAAAGAAAACAGAACTGGATATGCAAGGTCTGAACGGAATGGTAGCTCAAGTGAAAGCTGCGCGTAGCCTTGACTTCAGGAAATACAGTACACAGTGCAAGGATTGCAAAGACAGAATTTGCTGTGCACTGGTGGGATCACTTAGTTACTCCAGCATCTTCCTTCACCATGCTTATTATTGTCATCTTAAAGAAATTGTTTCATTTAAAAAATGTTAAAAACTGAGTCTTTCTGGGTTGAACTCATTTCTTTTCTTAAAAGTGGACTTGTGCTGCCAAATGGTGTGACGACTAGACTGTATATACCATTATTTCTAGGACCCACACAGAGTTGCACTAAATTAGCTAATGGCATGATTATAACATTGAACGAATTGAATTAAATGGTTATACCTGCATGCTGACTCTTGCACAAAAGCTTTCAGCAGGGAAGGAGACTTACAATTTTAAACAGCAATACACATTAATTTAAAAACCAAGCATCCGCTATAGACATTTTTTTTTAATATTTATACTGGACGTTTCAATTCCTCACTCTATACTGTGAAGTAAATTAATCCTTTTATTTAAAAATCACTATCTCTTTTATTAAATAATAGAGATTATAAATATTGCTTTAGAATTGTAGCGCACTTCAGATTTGGGCTATTATTAATTCTAATTGCCTAAGAGACTTTTCTTTTGCCCGAGAAGGTTTTGATGCAAAAGGTCCTCTTGCTTACTTCCCCAATTCAAACTCATCATGCCAGCACTTGGAGTGGCATGTGTCTCCTTGCTTAATGACTAGCTTAGACGAGACACCCAACTTTTAGATGGCTAAATGAACCCTACTTAGAAGCGCTTTCTATAGTTTAAAAAATGATCATTATAGCAAAGTAGTATAGTACTCTAGGGTCTCTCAGATCCTGAACTGCTCTGATGTCTCTCAGCTGAAAAATAAAACAAGGTCCTGATTAGCAGCGTATATTAAGAGCCCCGTGGTACTTTTTGCCTAAGCTGAGTCTAGATGGGTAATCACATCCACAGTTACATAATGAAGATAAACATTTCACGGCATTATAAACTCTCCTGCTGTGAAGCATAAGCCACCCACTAACTGCCTGATTTTAGGAAGAACCCTCTCTATTACATAAGTGTTCAGTATGGGGGTTTCTTGCACCTGCCTCTGAAGCATCTGGTAGTTGTCACCTTCAGAAGCAGGATTCTAGACTCGATGGACAACTGATCTGAGCCAATACGACAATTTTTATGTAACCAAACTCTCTTTGTGACATGAGTACCTGTCACGGTTTTCACGGATGTATCTGCTGAGTTCCTATGGATATTTAAGATGTATATTTTACATTCTTCCTTAAAAGTTCATTTTTTAAGCGGGTTGATATAATGTAATATTGTAGGGAACTGCTGTACGAATGTGCAAATGAGTGGGACTATATTCATATGTGTGATTGTGGGTGACTTTTAAGTAGACTGCTGTTCATGAAGAAGTAATGAATTGCTAGCAGAGGAAGTGGGAGTACTATTACATAAGTTAGAGCTATCCAAGGATATCTTTAACTTGTTCTCATATGCTTTGTGCATTTTTTCTTTCTTTGCAGAAAGGGCAGAACAGGTCTAACTATTTAACATTGGCCATATTTCACCCTAGATTCTTCAACTCCTCCCCACAATGTTTAGCTAGTGTTGATTCCTGATTGTTTCCCCAAGCAGATCACATAAAGGCTACCAAAATGCTTCTTAATAATTTGAGGGAATTTAAAAAAGAGATCTATATCTGAGGATGTTATCGTTTATAGGAAGAAAAAGGATAGATACCTTTTGTTAGAATATCATCTTTACTTTCAAAGTGTTCTTCGAATCTTAGGTAGGAAACCTGCTGTCTTTCATGCGAATACATGGGATTCCATCCTCTGGGATGGAAAATGGCCTCGTTCAAAGTAAAATATTTTCTTATAAGCCCATATGTAAATCTCACTGCAGTTTGTGAGAATTAAGCCTATGCATAAAGCTAAGCACATTCTTGACTGCTTTGCAACTTTATGATCACATAACCCTCTTGCCTATATTAAAACATGTCTAAGCTTTTCCTAAACAAGAGCCTTGTAGTGCACAGCAACATAGTGAAACATTTTAATGTGAGACATTAACAATATCATATCTTATTGAAACTAAATGCTCTTTAAATAAAAAATTGGCAGCATATATAGATGCTATATACCTGTTACCTAGTAACATGTATTAATATTTAATATTTAATATTTAATAGTTTAAATATTTAATATTTTGAACCCCAGATTAATCTGAAGCTCTTCATCCAATGAACTTTGTGAAAAGCTCTCCAAACAGTTTCATCCATAGCTGTGGCTTCCAGATGTATCAGTTCTTTGTCTTTTTCCTGGTGCACTGATTGCAACTGTCACTGAGTCACACAGCTTGCTTTGGGCCTGCAGCCAATTTGATTACAACAACAATTGTGAACCATAAAAAGGTAGTCTTAGATCTCAGAAAGAACTGGATTCTGAAGAAAAAAGGACACAGTAAAACCATCTAAAAAAGGGTGGACTCAAAAATATGTTTGTGCCACTCTCACCACTTTATCAAGACAGAAATTAGCTATTAATGGTGAAATCAATTCTTTTGAGACATCAGAGACAGCTACAAATGAAAAAGATTTTGAAGCCATGTGTAGTCCATCAGATGTTAAAACAGAATCTGCTAGTGAAAGATGTCAGGTGCACAGGTTTAGCGGCAAATGCACCAAAAATGAAATGCACCAAAATAAATTCTCAGTTACTTTCCATGTATTTCAGTAACATTTATTTTTCAGTAAAATGGCTACTCATCAGTTTTCTAGAAGTACTTGACACCTTCAGGGTGTAAACAGTAAAACTTACACATTTACAGTGACATTTCCACGCATAATATTTAAACAATGGATGGTAAGCATATTAAGTAGGAAAAGAAGTAAGCTGTGCTCTTTCGGGGGGCCCTGGAAAGCACTACTGTTAAAAATAATGTGACAGCCTTTTTTGGACTTGACTAAAACTTTTGCTCCTATCTTCTACAGCACACCATGGCTCACATAAATAATAATTTGAGGAGAAAATACTTGAGTTCCCAATGCTTCAGTCCATATACTTTAATTGCATGAATTCAAAGGGAATTGGAGACAGAGCTATCTTTAGAAGATTTTGGTCCAGTCAGTGAAATATCACTTTAATTTAAAAAATAAGTTTTGCATTAGATAAGCTGAAAGTATTCTATGAAGTAATAAGGTGCAAGATATTAATTAGACTTACATGTCTCCACTGACATGACCAACTACAATTTTTCTTCTGTTGTGACCACACTTCATCTTAAGACTACCTAACTTGTTTCCCCTCCATACTCACAGTGGGAAGCTAGCCTCTAACATCATTCCCTACTTAAGAGAAAACATTCTGATTTCCAGTCTACTCCTGTATGTTCTCACGACAACACTGTCTGCTAGCTTAAACAGTTGTTTCTCCCCTTGATGCACTCATAGACCATCGTAGTACTGCTGTCAATACTTCTGGGTGAACCAGATCAAGATTCCCCGTTTTGTCTTATATGACAGCTCTCCATTTCCAAGATCAGTCGAACAGCCTAGCTCTGCATCTGCTTAAGTTTGAATTCGTCATTCTTGAATGTGAAAGAAGGGAATTGTACAGAATATTTCATATAAGGTATTGCCAGGGCTGTGCACCAATGATATTAATCCTTCCCTGCCTCTGATACAGCCTATGAATGCATTTGTGTTTTTCTTTGGTTATAGAGTATTGGTAACTCAGAATAATTCTGTACCCAGTTAATGCATGCATGTCATTCTCCTCCTGAGTTGTTTCCAACTGAGGAGCTCAGAGTTTATAGTAAGACTTTGCTCAGAGTTTATAGTAAGACTTTTTTTCTTAGTCCTAAATGCTTGATTTTGGCCTTTGTATAAAAGAATTTCACTTCATTTCTGTTACTCCCGTCCTCAGAGTTACCTGGTTCTTTCTGTGTGATATCCTCCCGTGTTACAATAACTTTTTTGGTCAGTACATCTCATCACCACAGACACTTCTGCGACATCTGTATGCGTACAGAGGCAAACAAGATTGATCGCAAGACCAGTGCCTGAGGAACTTCACTCATTACTTATCTCCAGCCTTCTTCTGATGTTTTTCTTTCAACATTTGATGAGAAATGTGCACTTTGTAAGTTGATGTGTAGACCACTGTTCCTGCATGTATTTTTTCAACTGAGATTTTAAAATGCATTTTGTAAACAGAAGAGGTAGAGACAAGGATAATTTATTTTTTGTCAGAGAGATTAGAACCTCTCATTTCAGGCCATTGCAGGCCTTCAAAGTTTCCCCCCAGACTGTTAAGATTTACAAGCAATTCACTGGTTTGTATGAGAGCATTTTAATGGTTTCAGAACAATTAAGGGCATGCAATTAGTATAATTAGTATTCATACTCCGATGAAGAATAAAGTAGCATCTAATTCTGATGCTTCATTTGATTTAGAATTCAGATTAGATGGCATCAAAAAATCTGCAGCTTGTCTCCCCTTTGATCCAAGTTTGAATCAAAACTGTTTAAGTCAGGATAAGAGGCTTTGTGAGAAAGAGGTTTGTCAGGTTCATTCAGATTCAGAGATTCAAATACATACATCTTGGAACAGTAAGCATACTTCAGTGTTCCAGTTTAATCTCCAAATCACAAAGCTGCATCAGAACTAGCAACAATTTATATAATTCTTTACAGTTTCAGTAGACAAGGCAAGACATAAAGACTAAACTAACACCTACTATCTGCTTTCTCTCATTTCTTAGATTGTAAACTCTTCGAGGTAGGGCTAGCCTTAAGATTATTCTCTGTTTCCATAGCGCTTACCAAAATAGGGTCTTATTCTTATTTGGCGCTTTTGTAGGAAACACCATTTATGAAGAAGTATGACAAAAAACGGGCCTGTTGTCAATGAATTATGGATAATAGTAATGTTTCATACCCTTCCTTTTGTCCTCCATGTTCTGTAAGGACTTTTTTTTTTTTGTATTTTAAATCTTCCACTGGAAATAATAAAATACATGTATTTTCTGCACAAAGAGCAGCATTTGGTTAATGTAAATGGCCAAATGCAATTCACAAGTACACTAAAAATGTAACCAGGTTTTAGATACTATTTTTAATTCTTTCCATCATGCACATAAACTGCAGCATGTCTGTTATGAAATTCCTAGATCTCTGATTTATCTAAGAAAAACAAGAGGATTTTAAATTATATTCTTGATTTTCTGAGTTTGATTAAAAAGCTTCAGCATAGCTGAATTGTTCAGGTGTAAATTGTCTGTGTGTGGGAGGGTGAGACAGAATTGCTTCTCCTCAGCCTAATTTGACTTGCATTTCAGCAAAGAACATATTTTCCTTTATGAAATGTGTGGTAGTCAAGAAGCACACTGCTCCTCTTGTGATCTGGAATACTGACAGAGTGTTTCCAGTTATTCATTCTAAATGGAAAATGTAGACAAGTACAATACAGAACACATGGCTGGAAATGTGCTCTGTGTTTTTGGTGAAATTTCTCCACCACTAAATCGATCATCTCCTAGATGTCTGTAAACCGCCATTGGTTTTAAGCTTTCATACACACACACCCCCATTCACAGACACTGTGTAAATCCATTTAGACATGTACATGTATGTGCACACATATGCATACGAATGCATGAAAACATGCCTCAGTTGTGCCTGAAAAATGAATCATTTATAAATTAACAGACCTTCTCAGTGATTTTTCTTCCAGCTATTATACCTACTGGTCAGGCTTTGATGATGGTGGCCTCGCAGTATCTGCAGGGCTCAACAAAGGTCTGGCTCCATTATGCTAGCCACTGAGCATACCCCTTCGGAAAGACTAATCTGGTAACAAGGGGAGTCTGATAGTGTTTGCAGACAGGCACTAGAGGCACCTAAAATTATTATCTATTCATTGCATGCAGCAGATGCACAGGAAGACATACCTGAGGCACCTAGATCAAATGCCTGAAGTTATATATTGTGTATTCTTCCCTGTAGTGATTTGCCCAAGGTTATACTGAGTCTCTGTGGTAACAGCAGGAATTGATTCCAGATCTCTTAATTTCAGCTTGATATATTAACCATACATTATTCTCCTACTGTTACTGAGTAATATATACCTGAAAATGCTATGTATTTGAGATTGCTGGGAACTCTTTATTTGTCTTGACTGCCTATGAATCAATTTGCAAAAGAGCAGGAATACTAAATGTGGATTGGTAAAGTATTTTAGGAAATTAAATTTTAAAAGTCCTAAGACAGACTCAAAGAGCAAAACTTCCTTGGATATCAATGGAGATAGCAGCTCATTAACATATATTTTGTAGACAATTCCAATCAATGCAGTGTATAATAGCTATTGTAAATGTAACAGCAATTAACTTTTTTTTTTTCAGTCACTTGACTACAAAGAAACTTGCTGTTCACAGGACACAGACTACATAGGGAGCTGCAAAGGGCCACCCACTAGAAAATACATTTTGAGGATATTGTTCAGATTTTTTTCAATTTCAGATTCTTGTCAATTATGTCTTGAGATACCGTCTATTTGCTGATGTTTTCCAGTAAGCTTCCATTTCTTTCAGGAGACAGCAGTTTGCCGTAATACTAGAATGGTCTTCCATATTCTTTGGAAACTCTTGAGATGAATGATGTTACATCCATGGATGATTTCAGTATTAGTGCTCTTAGTAACATGGATCATATCATAAAATGAATTAATCTCCACTTCCAAATGTTACTTTTTATAGTGAAGTGATGGGCTGATCTTGTAATCAAGTATTCATGTTATCATTTTGTGAATCAGGATAGGGCCTCAAGGTTAGCACTGACCCTGCAATTACTTGTTTCTCTTGACTTGCTTCAACAACCTGCTGTGAAGACAGCCTTATCTGTATGCTCCATAACTGATATAGAAATGTGAAGTCTATTAAGAAGTTTAAAAGATATATTTAGAAAGGCAGGAATGCACAGTAAAGCTAATTTTTCCATGATGACTGGATTTTGAGCACTCTTCAAGTGATGGCTTCATTATAACAAGTGTCTGGTGTATGCCAGTTATGCCCTCCTGAATGAACTTAGTAATTACCTTTATTCAAATACCATCTTCAAATACCATCTGAGCAGCACCCTTATAGGTACAATTCAGTTTTCAAAACAGAAAAAGAAAGTACATTTGTCTCCAGGAATGAGGAGGAGTCAAGCAGAACAGTCATGTAAACATTCATCTGTTTTATTTCCCCTGATTTAAATCTGAAATCATCAGGAAGATTTTTCTGTGAGACATTTCAGTGTTATTGTCCTATAGGATAAATGACATTTGTTAAAAAGGTTTTGAAAGTCCAAGATTAGAACAAGAGGGACAAAAACGTGGTAGAAAGAATCAAGAATGGCAATTTTCTTGGTCCGGTGATAAAGTTCTTACTGGATACTTAGAAGCTTTCAAAGATTAGCTGCTGCATTTTGCAATAGAGAACTTGCACACAGTACCTAGCAATAATTTTTTTCTGTTTTTCCTTAGTTTGTGGTTTATGTAGTCAACATTGACAGTTGACAGCTAACTTGGTCTTTCAGGCAGTGATTGTGAATGGCTTACTATTCCTTTATGTGTTTTCAAGTGCTACGACATATGAATCCCTTTGGCAGCAAAGTTCTATCTTCCATCCTTTCCTTTTCTAACAAATGTTGCTTATACTGCCAAATGTGTATATATTTACTTGTGCATTTTCAATTATGTTTTTAGAAGTTTTACTATGTTTTATATGACCTACCAAAGATTTGGGATCAAATTTTTACCTGGTGTGAGAATGAAAAAGTGTATTCCTGGAGAAACATTAGTTTATGTCAGCTATGAGTGTATATCAAATGCACAGAAAATATATTCTTCTAGATCAAATAAAATATGCTTTTTGACAACAACTTCTGCCCAACCGAACAGTGCAAGGGACTTTCCCAGGGGAAAGACATTGTTAGTGGGTTTTCGTTACAGTTTTGCAATAATTTGCTTCCAAAATACTCTCTTGATCTCCTAATTTCAATATAAGTTAAGACAGTCCTGAAGCAACTTGACCCTGGGACAAACAACTTCAGGCCTTGGGGAATGCAGAAGGAGTAACCTCTCTCCACTGCTAATGCTCTGAACATTTCAGATAGATACAGCTAGATTCAGTGAAACTGGAATGTTTGTGCTTTGTCCTTTAACCTTTCTACAACTCTTTTTCCTTCTTCCTATAATGTCAGTGCTGTTGATTTTTTATTTTATTGTCCATTAGTAGTAGAGTCATAATCAATTGCTTTCAGGATTGGTGAGCACCTGACATTTGCTTTGAGATCGCCCCAAACTGTTAGACTATTGTTGTCTCCTATTCTCGCCTCATTGCTTAAATATATGCTAGCTATTGTTTGGCGATAACTTATATTAAGAGGAACACAGCTAGAAGCTCTGCCAGCATCATAGCGAATCCTCTGGGAACAGTTTCCTTGTGGTTCACCTGCCGTGCTGTAGTGCTCAGATCTTTCATTGTCAAATCCACCAGTTAAAGTTTTCTACAAATTTTTGTCATTTGCTCACAGATAAGGTGAAGAAATGTGAAGTTCAAGAGTAGATGCATGCTGTTCCTTTCCAAATCCTGCAAAGATTCTTCAAACATAATAGAGTAAAGGCAAATTTCTTAGACAAGTCAAGCTACTGTGAATGAAAAAAGTCAGATTTCAAAAATGCTGATGTAAAATTATATACATTTATGACCAAAATGCTGTCATGGGATATATGCTGCTTTCACATTACTCACAGAACTGGTGCAGAAGTCATGACAAAATTCTTAGAAAAAGATCTAAGAACATTCCCTTTGCTGTATGAGCGTAAATAAATACTACTTTATCTCAAAATCCACAAGAGACGCAGAAGGCCTTTCTATACCACCTTCAGATTGATCAGGATACTCCATTCCATGATTCTGGATGAATCATCACCTCTTTCTGAATGAAATCATTACTATCACGTAACTACTATTGTGATAATAGAAATGATGCTATCAGCTGTTCTCATTGTTAACTGAATAATACACACAGAATAATATACACAGAATGATATACACAGGAGGCAGAAGAGTCAATGTTCATCAGCTGGTATGATGAACAACTCTGAGTATTTTTCTCTAATTTTTTTTCTGTTGTTGATATTACACTTTTAACATGAGAATGCATAAGTAAAAAGTTGTTCCTGTGCAGGCTCATTGCATGAATCATTGTTCTCAGACTGCGCCTTACGAAGTGTGATGAGCATCTCAAGTAAAACTCCTTTCCTGATCACCTTGTCTGCAGAAGATGTTAAGATTCAACCTACAGGATATGACCCCTTTTACTCATATTTGTATCTGCTTGAAAGCTGTCTTTCTAAATTTCAAAACTATCCCTCAACTCGCTTCACACCTCTCTGATTTCATATCCTGTTCTTCCCATTCAATCCGTTTCCCTAGATTAAGATTTTTCTCTCTCCTTTTTCTACACTTTTCTTCTTCTGTGAATCATTTTTCCATGTGTATGCTAGACCCATAAATATAATCTTGTTTTCCTCCAAACAATGTGTTCTGTAATTCTTACTTGAAGACTAGAATTGGTAAAAACAGGAGTAAAATACTTGTGAAAAAACTACACAGTTCGGACATTTTCTTAGCAGCTTCACTGAAGATCTTCATTTCTACTTTATACGCACTTCCTCTACAATATATTATTGACAGAGTATATAAAATATGATATATAAAGCTATACAATTTTATAATGCAAAAATGTATCAACAAATGAGTTCCTAACAATCAGAAAGAGAGAGAATTTCAGAGAGAAATTTGAGCGTGTAACCTTTATTCACTAAGATTAGCATGTACACTAATGTTTCCTTACGCTATTTGCATGAGGAAGCCAGTAAAGCCATGTAATACAGAATATTCCTTTGAGGCATCTATCTAGGGTTCTTTTTTACCACTTTCACATTCTGGAATTTTGCCATGGCCATCCTTAGGCTTTTGAGGTATGAAATAACCCTACAATAATACCATATTTTATAGTCTAGTTATAAAAGACTTATGGCACAAAGTCCTTAACTCTCCCCTCATACACTATAAGTGAGGAAATTGTACGCGATCACATTTGCCTGTTGCCATTTTCTTAATGTCATTTACATATTTTTTCAGATTGTTTTCATTTACTATCCCTGTATTTTTCACACAGGAGGGTAAGCTACCAGAAACCAACATACAAAAAGCTGTTCAAGATATAGGAAGAAGAGAAAAAAAAAAAAAGTCTGGGGAGACCAGTGCTACCTTCTGTGAGAAGAAGAAGGCAGTGACATGCGCTGATAAAAAGTAACAATGTGAAGTAACAATGTGTGCCCACTCCTCTTCCTCTGGAGGAGAGCACAGTTCCCAATCTGATCTGAGGTCAGAACACACACACAAACCAACCTACATATGCAACTAATTTCATCAAAGAGATGGGAGGGGTGACTAGAACAGATAAAATGCTGAAACCATACGATACCACAAGAAATAGCATGGGTCTGGGGGTGGAGGGGGAAAAGATTTAGTCCATATGGTCTAATTAATGATGTTCAATGCCTTTGTCATCTGCAAAGCACAGACATGGAGATGCAACTGGAAGTATGTCGTCCTGGCTGAACTTTCTGAAAGTTGCTTTTCCCATATTGTTGTTTAAAGAGTGAGAAATCACCAAGGACTACTGCATAAGAACATATTCAAAGAAAGACTGTGCTCGCCTGCCCCTTTCCAGTTACAGCCTAATCTAGGTTCTATTGAGGGAAGTGCAAAGAGAGCACGGGGTACTGCTTACCGTGCATGATGGTTTGCTTGCCTGGGGCACCTAGAGGAGTGCTTTAGACAGCAAAATTTTCCTTTTAACCATGGCAAGGATTCAATAACAAGACCACATTTGTCTTTGTGAGAATCTTTGGGTCGGGTTAAGCTTCCTACCAGTGGGATGCACCAGGCTGTGCTGAGCTTGCCCAAGGAAAGTAGTAGAAGTTCCCATATTTAGGAAACTGGGCTAGATAAGCTCTAGAAAATGGGCAATGGCCTTGTAGTTATAGAAAGACTGATGGAATATTTTCCCACTGACCAGAACTATATACGGTCTCCAAAATTCTCTCTCTATGTAGGATAATAAAATAGGGGGCCAGACTCTTTGAAGCAGTTCAGCTGAGAATAGGAAAGAAAAGCGAGGAGAAAGTGTAAAACGACTAAGAGCTCATGTTTTTAGCCTTTAAGTAGTGCTTAAATATTTTATCCCATTGCTGATAATTCCCATGAGCTAAAACTTTGACTTGGGAGTCATGCAGCAGAGACATTGACTACAATCTTTTCCTCAAGAGTCCTTTTGCAATAATAGCAGAGGAAGAAGGGTGGAGAGGCTGGAAGGCCTGACTGGTAGAAGAGCACAAGTCAGATGTGCTATTCGGTTATGCTGTGAGCAGCACAGTGCTCATTCTCCAGGTTATCTAATTGTTCCTCTGGTGCTTTATCATATCTGTGTGGGAGGTGTTTTTCACCACTATGAGAAATAAATTTAACTCACATTACTCTTATTGCTCAAATGGGGTGAGACAATCGTATTTAGTATCAGTGCTGGCATTTTTGGAAAGCTTTGTAGGTCATGCTTCCTGCTGTGTTCAGAATTCTTGTCTGCTCAGTAAAACAGTTTCTCCCTCCGTCTACCCCACAGGCGATCACAATTGCCAATTTTCAATTCAAAATGCTCCAGCTCTTTTGAGCGTTTTCCTCACCAAAAAAAAAAGCTTCTGCTTGGTTCAATTGCACATTTTAATCAAAATTTCAGAATTGACCAAGGCATTAAGCACGCTTCTTCCACAATTCATTTTTCAGTGAATTATTCAGTGTAAGTATAAAGCAGTGATTGGCTAGCGTGTCCAGTGAAGATAGCCTCCCTCTCCCCCAAGCCGCAACTACGAATACCGAAGGAGGCATCTCGTTCAGGCTCAGGTTGTTAACACGTTGTCCTGTAGGAATTTGTTCACATGGGCTGACCCTTGGTATCTCCACTTATGGGCAAGGGCTTTTTAACCCACGAAAGGCTGTGCCCACACAACTGGTGCTTACATAAGCTTTACCAGTAACTTAGACAAAATCAAGATCAGAACTCAAACAAACCTTTGAAAACCTAAGCAGATGATCTTTTACTACCCAGATTTTTATCACTTTCGTGTTATTAGCTGCAGATAGTTCAAATCATGAAAGGGGGCCTCTCTGTCATGCCGCCCTCTAAGAACTGTGCTGCTATACAAGCTGCTATCTGCACCTGCTGATTTCAGTCAAAACAATATGAATAGCTCTGATCAGTGCAGCCAGCTACATTGTGCTCTAGAATAGTCCAATTATTTCCCAATTTTTGGATTGCAAATCCAAGCTGTTTGTTAGCCACTCAAGCACACATTTTTCAAATCTGTACGTATACAAAACTCAAATTTTTAAAGGAACTCAAATAACTTAAAAATAACTTTACTTATTGGGGAAAAAAGAAACCCCAAGTCCTGAAAACCTGAGCTAACAAATGTATTCCTGGGTTGAGAGTTTTCTAAGTTCACAGGGACATTTAATAATTTTGTGCAAAACAGATAAAAAGAGTACCACTGTAGTTTGAATGTTTGCCCTTCCTCTGTGTAAGTGTAATAACAGTCAGACCTAAACTGATCAGAATAAATAAATCACATGGGTAAACATTGCAGAGAGGATCATATCATATCTTAGATTAATTGTGCATGGCATATTCTCTGATTAAGCGTAAGAATGTCGATGAAATGAAGGTCACCTTATCATGCTAATACTACACAATTTAAGTGCACTGAAAACTTGATGATTTCATTAACAATTATCTTTCTGTATAAAGGACTACAGTAATCTAAATCTCAGAATATTACAAAAATAGAGTACAGATTGCCTGAATTTTAATTCCGTATTTCATACAGTAAGCAGGGAATAACTCTGCTTGTGTGTTACATCATTATCCTGGAACTTCTGCTTCCTAGGACAGACCAGTCAGATTGCACTGACGGACAGTACAACCTGTAAGTCCGAAAATTGTCCTAAATGTAGGCAACAATGTCTGGCTAGGATATCTGTGCATATTTACCAGTCTTTATCTTAATGGGTTTATGTGTGTCCATACATATACATATACACATACATATACATATATATCTACACATATATATATGTCCAATGGAAGATGGAAAGGAATGTTGTAAGTCACTTGTAAATGAGTAACTTGACAGGAATACCTGTATACAAAGAGAATCTTACCTTAAGAACAATGGAAGCTTTATCTACAGCTTTGCCATACGTATGGAGACTGTATGGATTATATATTCTTTTCGATGTGGACAGGAAAGCTCAAATAAGCTCCCTTGAGGTAGCTCTAGACAAGCACACTGAAGGAGTTTGTGTGCTCCAAAGGGTTTATGCTGACAATTAAGCTGAATTAGCCCCATGTTTAGTGCTGAGAAAACCAGGATCTCCCTCTCCCTCTTTCTCCATATAGCTTTGGAGTAGCAGATTTGCCCATTTATGCGCAGGAGATAAAGCACTAATGGTAGGGCAGAAACCAAACTTTTGAAACCAAAGGTTTCAAAAACTACTTAGTTTTGGTTAAAGGATGGAAAATATTCCATTTTACTTGTGAATGAAAAAATTCCAAACCAGTAATATATGTCATGAAAACCAAATGCCATTTCAGAGTTTCAGAATACAGTCATGTTTTGAAACTAGACACAAATATATTGTCACTCGGTGCCTGACTAGTTGTATTTCTGAAATGGAGCTATACAAACTATCACGTTGCCCCACAAGAAAAGAAATACAGAGAGAAAAGCTTTTCTTACTCTGATACCTGCCAGTGTCTTCAGCTTAATCCCTTTTCTTTCCTAAAGAGCAGCATCTGGTTGCTAATATCTTAGGGCTCATATTAAGAACATTATTTTTAAGAGTTCAGGAAATATATCCTAAAAAAATCTGGAGCTGGTAACAAGCCTAATTCTAAACAGAACTTGCTACAGCACTTCCCTCCAACAAGAATCCAAGAACCAAGCTAGGTTTTGGTATTCCATAACCACAGTAACTAACCAGTTCTACTCTGCAAGTTGGTACAGGTCAATATTTGTCGAGTAAAACAGCTTTTCTCAGTTTGGCGAACATGAACCTTAGAATATTCTCAGTACTCAGAGAAAATCTTTTGTATTTTTCACCTGAAAGAAGGAATAGAGCAGACTAATACAATTTAGACAAATGCAAAAATTTATCATCACTTATCTATGACAAAAGATTTCCAGTACTAAAAATGGTTCCTGAGATGTATGGACCTAGAACTCTGAAAAGGCTGGAAGCTTGGATCTTATACTTAGCACCTTCCTTCCTTTTTTTTTTTTTGGTTGACTTCCAGATACAAGGCAGTCTTCAACTGATCTTCCTCTCATTTCTGTTTTTTTTTCTTTTTCAGTGACAACAACGCACAGTGAATCCATTAGTTCATAGTGCTCTTTCTGTACACCTGCATCTGCACGGTTATCTGCACTTCATGCTAAGGTTGCAAGATTTAATTTGGAGTATTTGTGCAATCGTTTAGGATTCCCTTAAGGTTTTCATAGAAAAGGTACAGTGGAAATAGGAGTTACTTTCAATAATGAAGTTTTTATTATGATCCTTAGATACTCTAAAATATGATTTCCTGCTGCCCATTTTGTAAGTCAATTAAAAAGAAGGAACTAAATGAACTTGTCTATTGATTTGTCTTCTGACTTTTCTACTGACTACCAGCAGCACTAACAACTCAGACATGATCCTACTAAAAAAAATTAATAAAGTGAACATATCCAAATTCTTAAAGTGGGATGTTCCTAAAGTTAAGTCAGCACTAGTAACTGATTTTAGATCTGTTCCTTCTTGTTTTTTTTTCATAAACATGGAATTCTTTCCAAACCCTCATTAATTGAATCTTTGATCCAAAGCAACATGTCAAATAACCAAGCTAAACAAAAAATGACAGTAAACAATCCTTTGTTTCTGCGTGAATTTGCATGTTTCATCCCACAGAGCATGTAGTATAAGCAGAATAGTACTTGCCTTGCAAGTATAAAAAGAGACTTCTCCCTGACTTTACTTCTTGAAGTTTCAATTCTTCATTGTTCTTTAGCTTGAGTAATGATTTACACTAGAACTTAGTGAGTACAGAGAGTGTAAAATAACATCTCAGGATTTAACAGTATTTTATACCCAGTTTAAATTGGATACTGGCACTTGTGCAATTGCTATACAAGAAGAAGAATGACTGAAACCCTTAAACTGTGAAAATAGATGATTCAGCAAACTATTACTTATATGAGTCACCACTACTCTGCTCAGCAGATTTTTGACCTTAGTGACTATTTGCACCATCCTGAAAAAGCGGCCTGAAGGAGAGCTGAAAGGAAAGTTATACTGCCTCCCACCCACTACTCCCCTACTTTGCAGGCAAAGAAGAATATGTACCACTTATAGACAGCTTGTCTGGATCTAGCCAGCAGATGATAAAACCTCTGGACACGAGCAAGGCCAGACTTGTCTTGCTGCAAAAAACCCCATATCTTCAGATTCATTGTCTATACAGGCTATGAATATTGGCTGGAGGACAAGGCAATCTACCATTAACAGTGTGGACATATTGATAAGACTTTTTAGATGACTACAGTTTGCATGCAAGAGGAAGAACCAAGTCTTGAGTTTAGATGCTGCACCAGTGTAGCTGGGTTTTTGAGCAATAATAGCGTGGTAAGCTATTACTGTGGTCTAACAGACTAGAGTTGCATCCATACTAGTAAACTGAACAGTGCAATAGCCCATTCTCTGGCTGGCTGGCATGGCCTGGTCCTATTAACACTGTTAACCTCTCTCTATCCTTCCACATCAGGGCAGCTGTATGCAAACCGCTACTGGAAGTGGTCACCGACCTGTGTTGACTCCTAAATTATACCTACGAATTATGTAGGAGGATGCTGGGATGGGCAGAGACAGACTAATAATTTAACAGCACAGACTGTTAAGTTCTAGGGCTGGTACTAGTCTAGAAATAGCCAAATAGTCTACATAAATTCTGTATTAAAGCAAAAATCAACTGGCCACCTTGTATGCCATGTGTGTCAATTTGTTCTAAGACCCATAAATAAACCCAGTATGGGCAGTCAAATCTGCAGCACAGAATGGTGTTCTTTAGTGAATCACCAGTTTATCACTGGGACAAAGCCCATTCCTACCAACCAACTTGAGCAGCTAGGCTGCTGAGCTTGCCTTTCCACTGAAATCCTAGGTGGAGGACTTCCCAGGCACCTCGCATAACGTGAAATAACACAAAAAGCAACAAGAAAAGTTCAGAAAATGTTTTAAATGGTTTTTAGGGCCATACTTAACTGCTGACCTCTGAAAATTTAACCCTTTAATTACAGAAAAGGTATTTTATAATTAGAGTATAGACTATATAGAATATAGTCCTACTTGTAAAATCCTTTCTATAATGACCTCCATGTAAATTGAAGTTGCTTCTGTACGAGCAAAACTCATCAGTTAAAATTGTAGCTTTTATTCTCAACTAGAAGTTTTCAAGGGCATTTCATAAAAAGTTCAGTCCTAAACGAGAAACTTTTCAAAGGTTGTGTCCCACTAGAAACCAGTAATTTAGGTCAGTGAGACTATGTGGCTAATTTGTAAGGCAACATGATGCAAGCACTGTGTAACTGAGTTACCACAAAAAATGATAATTTAAAAAAAAATCAGCCTAATTCTCCAAGGTTGTATTTTTTATATTCGTGGAATCATTTATCCTTGTAAAAAGCATTGCTCCATCTAAGATTCTTTGCTTTTTACCCTATTTACTTAGTCGATAATGACCTGCATGTGCAAAGCAGCGTTCAATCGTTGTCTCTTGTTGTTGAGGCATCTTGTCAGAGCTGCACATTGCCTACAAAAGTGGAGATACTTTTTGACTAAAAAACACTTTACAGGTTCTGGTCTTAATTGTACAAACATACATACTAATGTGAACACCTTAGAAGTGCTCTGATATTTCATGTATATGTCAGATCACGGAATAAGGGTGAGCACATATATATCCATTTCGCTGGAACTCATCAGATTTTTCATGCCTCAGCTAGAAGTGTATCTATCACTCATGAATGTGTGGATTAGTGAGTGGGTAACGAGTATGGCCTAGCCACATCCATTTTTATGCCTATGACAAATGGCACATCAAAATGTTTCTTTGCTTGTATGGATAGGTACCCCAGTTCTCACCTTGATGCGCAGATACTATACATATCTCAAGTATACAAAGCATTAAGCTCAAAAAATTTGTTACTTAAATAACAATTTGGAATAGTCATTAGGCTGATCCAAAGTAGTTTTTTTTTTCTTTAAACTAACATATCTGAGCTAAAGCTTTTTGCTTATATTAATTACAATCTTTAGGGTAACATGTTTTCAAAATCAAGCACAGGCCATTTTCATTACCACAAAAATCAGCTCCCATAGAAATATTTCATCAGTTTATCTTAGAACCTTTTACACGGGAAGTAAGTTTAGCATCATTTTATAGATGGAGAAATTGAGTATGAGAGAGAGAAAGTGACAAGACCAAGGCCGTGAAAGTAGAAAGGAATTAACTGAAATCATACATGGCACAGTGATTTAGCCATATTCATGGGGGATTTATATTATTTTGGACAGAAGTGGTTTAAACATTGGGTTCTGGTCTAAGTTTTGCAATTTTGAGGTTTAAAACTCAAGTTTTTGAGTTCTAAATCTCAGTTATGATCTTAGCTGAGTTCAATCTCTAAGTGATTTATGGTTATTGAATACTCTGCCTTCTCTGGAAGAATGAAAATATACATATTGTGTTATATATCTCAACTAATGCTGATACATGCTTGAAATCACAAGGAAGAGAGGACAGGGTAAGGAGAAGGTAAAGACAATAAAAAATCACCTCTATATTTACTAAATTTCGGGGCTGGAATACAATGCAGTCCCACCTGAAGGTCCCATTCTACTTCAAGTCAAGTGATTGTGGAAAAGAAGAAAGAGCGGACAAAGAAGCGGCCTTTCATTCAGAGAAATTCAAGAACCACTGTGCCCAGTCCTGGTCAGCTACTTAACCGGCAAATATCAGACGATGATGAATCTGCTCCAAACACGCCCACTTTCTCCCAGAGAACTATTTATGCTGAGTCTTGGGGAAAGGGAAAGGGGAAGCTATTGTAGCCACCACAGCTACTTTCTGTCAGCCTGGGAATTCTCTTTTTATAAAGCCTGCCATCAGTTAAAACTCTTTTGTCTCACTGGAATAGTGCATACCTGCTAAGCTGCCCTGAGGGCCTATGTCTTCACATTAAAGATGAGAAATTTAAAGACTACTCAAACTACAGCACCAAGCAAAGAAAACTGATTTCTGGCCTTCGTAAATCCAGTTTTCTACTGAAAGAAGAAGAAAGCTTTTGGACTGATGAACTGTGCCAAGGAGAGATTTGGAAATGCTGAAGAGCAAAATCTTCTGGCATCGCTCTAGTTCAAAAAGATAATTGTTAAGTAAACAGAGTTTTCAATGCAAGAGCTTTGCTCTACATAGCAAATAAGCACTTAATCGGGCATGTAAATGGAAAAGAGGCATCTCAGGTATTTTCTGAAGGTAATTTAGAGGCACTTAGGATTGCTGTGATGGGCTGAAGCTGGTACCCCTAGTAGATTTATAGAAGTGGTCAAAAGATACTTTAAAAAACAATATAAAGGGTCTTTAGAGATACACTGAAGAAAGAGGATCACCCTGGAAATGCCAAAATTGCTGAAATGGTCCAGATTTCTTTTTCTAGGTTATTCGTGCATAAAAGGGCTTTTTCTTTTTTGCTAGTTAGTCCCATGTTTGGGGAACATGGGAACATTCTTGCTAATGCAGAAAAGGGGTAATTGGAAAAATCACAGAAAAAACAGTGTAGTTAGAGATTGAGTTATGCATACAAACACTTAAAGTTCTACCTTCGGAAGGAAAAGACAGCAATGCAGGAACATGAGGAAACACTGGGAAGAGGATGTAAACGTTTTGAGGGTAATTGCTGTTCCTCATTTCTCCTCCTCAGGTGGTCTGTCTGCTTTCTGCTGAATTACTGAGAAGATGCTATCACAAGTTATGTCTCATCACTTCAGGTTTTCTGCTTAAAGGAGGAGTCACACGTGATTTGCTCACATACCTACATATAGTGTAGGAATGGTTAGGAAAGATGCAGGCCTGGCTGAGCAGGAAAACTAACGGCATTGGGACTTGCAATGCCATCTGGCAGGGAAGCAATGAATGTTCTACCCCCATGCCTTCCCTCTTCCACACCAGCATTGCTGTCTGCACTCTTAGCCAAGGCACATGGGGACACCTTCACAGTTGGGGCTACATTGGTTTACTTTTACCAGACTCCATGTTCTCCATGGAAGAAACTGAAAGACGTGTCTGGTAGGTATAGTTCTCCAGGCAAAATGCAACATAAATTCACTCAGATAGCTGAGGTATGACTTGAGCTTAGTTTCTTCTACTTCAAAAAGAACTTCTGGCAACCATCTGACAGCAGGTGTCCTGTTCGACAGCAGTCACCAACAGCAATTTCTGCTAATGCTGGCAGGTTCCTTAATAGGATATAGTTTAGATTTTTTTCTCCTATATATGTAGTGAGCATATTTAGAATAATCACATTAGTGATTTCCTCCCACTTCTTTTTTAAAATATTGTGACAAAAAAGTGATCTCAAAATGTGTCCAATTTCTATTTTTTCAAAATTGTAACATATGTATCAAAAAAGAAGCTAATTACAAAACTAATGGGATTTTCTTGCTAACTATTCACATTCCCACATTGAAATAATTTGCTTTTAGATTGTCTTACAAATATACAAAAAAGGTTAAATTCAATCGATAAATTCAAATAACCTCTGACATTTTACACATCTCTTCAAACAAAAATATTTTTGTGGCAAAAATGAATATCATAAAGAGCACTTAGAGTAGACATAAATATTTAAAGCCAGCCTGAGACTTCAGCACATGCAACAAAAGAAATATACCACGAGTGTAGGATAATTCAGTGGTTCTTAAAATTGCAATCTATTATAGTGTGCCAATCGTTTTCTAAATCTGCCATCAAAACCACATACCTCACTAAGAGAACTCTTTTTAAAGCAGAAAACCTGTTATTTTCATGACTTAAAGCCATATGGTTCCTATCAGACTTTCTTCTGTTGCACAAATTCATTTGTAATATTGAGGTTAATCCTCTATTCAGTAAATGCCTGTGAATCGCACACTTATCCATCTGTCATCCTGTCTCAAAGAAGTGACACTCCTCTACCTACAAACATTTTGTTCACCTTGCTTTTCTTGGTGCTACTTTCGGGCTACATTTTCCCCAGATTTTATTTTTATTGAATCTCCAGTTTTGTCTCATGCAATGAATACACTAACGTGATTGTAATGGGCCAAGTCACCAGACTGTTGTCTTGATCTCAAAGTAGATTTTCTAAGCGAGAACAGATCACGCCAAATGAGCCCATTTTAACAGACTGCTTATAGATCAGAAATTGTTCCTCAGAAAAGTTCTTTGCATTTCCATTAAGCAGTTGTGCTTGCCGATATCCACACATTGCATTACATTTTGCCATTAACATTATTCTGACAAAAACTAATATTCTAACCGTATGACAATAATGTCCTCAGGTTGGCTGCAAACTACTTTATATGAAACCTGTATATTCTGTGTTGAATTTTGATTCTTTTAATAGTATATTTTGGCAATGGTGAGTACCTGACGATTTCCAGTCTCACACAGAGCGGAATAGGTAAGACTGCTCTTTAGGGAAGAGATGCTTTTTCTATGTGCATGTGTGTGTATATGCAGCCTTATATAGTCCATGGTGACATTAGTCCTTGACTAGAGCTTGCAAAGCTAACTACATCATGATAATAACTTGCCATTGCGAAGAGGATGAAAAGTGTAAATCAATGGTGTTACATTTCTAACGCTTTGTAGTTTTCAATATGTGCAGGCTGAAACTAAGTTGGCACCACACTAAACATCCCAAGACCTGTTGTTTCCATTTTTAGAGGTCTTGTTGCTGTTATTATAGAAACTACTGGCTTTACTCTGCTGGCATTTACTACCCATGCCTTTTTTCTTTTCACTACATGCAAGGCCTGCTGACATTACAAATGACAAATCTAGTTTCTTCCAGCACCCAAAAGAGGAAGCCTAGCATTAGTGAACATGTGAATCAGCTACTGCTGTCAAATGGAAACGGTATCTTTTTGGGCTAAAGCTTCAAAAAAAAGGCCCTGTATTAGCAGCCCTGAGCTTGCTGCATATCTTGAACTCAAAGCCAGATAATGACCTTCAAATCTCAATATGCAGAAAGTACTCATCGGTCTCCCAACTTTACTAAAAAAGGAAAATTTGCCAGCTGAACTCACAAAGTTTTGCAATTACTCCTTTGTCCATCAGACAAGGAAAAACTGTGCAGGAAATAAAAAAGGGCAAGTTAGATGGGTCATGAGGTGGAGTGAATACTATATTTACCTGTTCTCTCAAGTGCTCAGAAGAATTGCTGGGTAACACATTAAGTCACAAACTACACAGACCATTTGGTGAGTCTTCTCTACCCTATTACAGCTAAAGTGGTAATCAGTCAGGAGTTCAGTGTTTTTGTGCATTTATAGACACAAGGCCATCGATTACCTGAATCAACAAAGCCTTTTGCTACCTGAAGAGGTAAAATTTCCTTGTTCTAGTGAAATAGTTTGCAGAGAAGAGTGACACATTGTTCTCTGCAGGGTTTCCTTTCACAAACCTTAGTATGATTGGGATGCAAATTAAAAGACAGGATGGGGAAATATTAACAATGACCTACGGGAGAGAAGTTCAAGGAGAAGAGAAGTTTAAATGCAAGTATAAGTAAAATAAGAGGTATAAATAAAAGTAGAGGTTACATCTACTCACCACAGTCGCTGTTACTTTTGTTGTGGGAGCACCTCGGGACTCTAGCAATGGCACAGATTCCCATTGTACTCACTGCTACTCAGAGACAGAATATAGCAGGTATCTCTGCCCCAGAGAGCTTCTGATCTAACTACAATGTAACATTATTCAGCATCTTTACAGAAGAATGCTTTCTAAAAGAAAATTACAGTTCTTTGAAAGACTAGATAGGAAGACAGAGAAGAATATTATATACTGTTGCAAAAGTAAATGTGTCAGAAATGCTTTCACTAATTGCACTGCAAAGAGAACAAATTGATATTTACATCTTTTTCTTTTCATCCTTTAGAGGCTGTTATTTGCAGTTCTCAGGAAAATACAGCCTTTCCCAGCCCCCCTTTTGAAAAACTTTTATAATTACAGAACAGCACTGAGTAGCCTGCAAAGCAGAAGTATCCAATCTGTTCCGAAAAGTCCTGCATACATTAGGACACTACATGAATCACCTTTATTATCGGGAAAGGAAGCATCTAATTAGAAACAGACATCCGAAATTCGAAGTGAGGACCACAGAGATTGGTAACATGAGGGAAATGTATAATAAAATGCTTGTGTTAAAGTGGTGTGCTGTTTACTACCAATGCCACTATTGATCAGAAAAATGTTTTTTGCCAGAAATGTTTTTGGTGTAGTGGTCTGGATACAGTTACAAAGTAGCTGTGAACAGCAATCTTGGAACATAAATGGTTGGTAGATATTCATTCCAGAATTTAGACAGCTATCTGGTACAACCTGATATATTTTATAAGTAGTTATCCGTACAAAATGTCTCACAGAAGGCTCCACAGCTAATCATCATTTGTATATGCATACACAAGAGGATACTGGTTGTAATTTAATCTGTGTCTGACATACATAGAAATAGTATAGGCAGAGGTGAATGAATTAGATCTACTGTAAAAGTAGTTCTTGTAAATAGTGGCTAATTATGAATTCATCCGGATGGCACTATAGACTACAAGTCCTAATATTTCATTAAGGCATAATAGCATGTATAAGTCAGCTGTCATATCTTATTGGATTGGAGGCTTATGCAAAGTGAGGACAAGACACTGCACGTAGCACTATGCTTTATGTGAGAGCAACAGTGTAGAATGTGATAGGATGTTGCTGCTGTAAATCCTCATCACTGCTTACATTTTTCAATATTAAAGACTTTTAAAATAGTCTGTTCTGTGCAACATTTTACCTTTAATGAGAACATTGAGCTCTTTTTCCTAAAAACAGAAAGCAAGAACTAAGTGTAAAGTATCTTTATGAAAAATCTTCCTACATTATCAGAATAGGACTCTTTTCAGAGCACCAGAGAAGAAGCTGAACAAAGGAAGAATGCCATTAACTGCTGCTTGACATTCAACAAGACGTATAAGTATGTGATGTGATTACATGAAGTATGTAAGCACAGCATTCCTTCAGTAGGAGAAACACAGCAGAAATAAAGTGGTACTTGTTATGCCAAAACGAAGAATATTCTCTTTTCCTCCCATCTTATGTTAGCCCTACAGAATTCCCATTTTCTCCCACAAACTAGCAAAGATTGCTACTTCTTGCATGCCATTTAGCTACAATATGAGACAGATACTTTCTATTAAACACTTTCACTTGTGATCCCTCCATTGTGATCACCAATTCTGCAGCTTAGACCGCATTCAAAGTCCCACAGCTAATCAGGAGTCTGCTGGGACACAAAGTATTCTAAGTGTTCAGACTTTAGTTTGTCAGTTGTGAGTCTCTAATTGTCTGATATCAATATTGGTACAAGTCCTGTTTCCAAGAGTTCCAGATCTCTTGTCTCAGGATCAGAAGATTCTTTACCCATACTCGAAATCTTTCAAGCAGACAGCTTGGATTCTGGATTGCCAGGGGCATTAGGAGAAATCTACTACAAGTCTCTGCTGAAATCAAGAAGTTCCAAAGGGATGAAAAGATCCTTTGATCTGGAAAACTTTCTTAATGAAATGAAAGAGATTGCCTATTCAGTGAACTCAGAAAGTAGACCTGACGAAGTCGTCTGCTTTTTTGAAAAGGGTAAATCTGATTCTAAGATACATCAGAACCAATTGACCTAAAAGGTTTTAATCTTTTCAACATTATTAAGCAGGACTGACAGTTTCAGTCTCTGTCAAATATAAGAAGTAGCGACCATCAAACAGCAATCTTAGGAGCCAAGCCCAAAACAAACAGAATGGTTAGTACACCTTCTTACCACAGGCTACTGTGGAAGCATGAAGTTCACAGGAGTTCAAGGAAACGTTGGTTAATTTGAAGAGAGATCCTCTAGAGGTTTACCAAGCAGACAAACTCTATCAGACTTAGGAAGTCTTCCAAACTGAAAGTATCAAGAGGCCATGAGGGTGCTGGAAAGGAAGAATCATATGTTTGTCTTGTTCTCACTGTTTCTTGTTTATCTCGTTATGGATGTTGTGGGAGATACAAACTGGGGCTAGATAAACCCTGCTTCTGAAGCAATAAGGCTCTTCTTCTGTTCTTATGTAAATCCCTGAATCACAAATTGCTGGAGTCTGGGCTCTTCCAAATACCAGGGAACTTTTACTATACGCTTGGCCTTACCTCTTCCGTAGGTACCTGCTATTGACCAGTGCTGGAGACTGGATGTGGGGCTACATGGACCTTTTAATCTAGTATAGCTGTTCTCATGCTCAGGAACAGCAATCCAATTCAGGACACTACACTTTCAGTCACCTTATTTATAAAGACTGTTCAGAGGCATTTTCTGGGATGCCTACTCTTTTTCATCTTTCAAGTAATCTGTGTGGTAATTCCAGAAAAGGGAAGTTAAAAACAGATTGCTTAGGACAGTGACTGTGACCGTGGTTTTGTTCACAGCTGCAGAGCTTTGAAATAACCCCACAATTCATAGTTTCACAGAATGTAAGACCATTACAGTTGATCTTAAAAATTATAAGATGAGTTGTTTAAATAAATGACCCTTTTGTCTTCAGATAATACCTTTCAGCATAAATGCTGTACCTGTGATGACAAATTTTTACTTATCGTGGGATTTTAAAATAAATAAGCAAAGGACAATAGAAAAAATTGGAGTAGGCCCTTTTGCTTGATTTCCTGAAAATACAGAAGTGGCTTCTTGGTGGGACTTTCCAGACGTATGTACTCAAGTCAGTTTTCTCTGAAACCACAAAAATGTCTCAAAGTTTATGCCTGTTTGTAATTGTACATTTTAGAACATTTCTGATTCTCTCTTAGTCAGAACTTGATGAAATATTACAGGAATGTGTGCTTCATTTTTTTAACACTACAGCTAACAAAGGACGACTTTCAAAAATATTAAAGTCAGGTATCTAAGCCTTTTTTCAAAAGTGAATCTTGCATTCAGAACCCCAAGTCTGACTGAAAATCAGTCATGCATTCATGAGATGTTTAATCAAGCAAATTCACGTTTTAAGCAATTAACTTGGACTGTTTTCACACTGATGTGCAAAGTATCACCAACTAAACTTGTAGGAAAGCCTTTTTTCTGCCCATGTTAGTACCACATGCAAAATATATGCAAATTAAGTGTAGAGAAATTACCAGAATGGAAATTAAAAATGTATTTTTAATGTTAGAGCAGAATGACTTGATTTTTCACCTTATTCTACATTCTGGAATTTACTTACATCCATGCATAGAAAACACAGTGAGTGTGAGTAAAGAGTTCTGTCAAGTCCCCTGGTGACTTTGACTTCCAAAAAGCAACAAGATAGCAAATATCCACTTTCAGCATCCTCTACATATCACTGATTTCTTATTCATTGAGTCACTGAGGGACATGGCACTTTCCTGATCCTGCAAGATCTATTGATGTTACATATTTTACATGCTGCCCATGAGTGTCTTGCAGGTGAACTGTAGGTCTAATTTTTCTACTTTCCTATCAGTCACTGTAAATCTAAGGTGTGGATGTCAAACTTTTTCCTTAACAAGTAAAAAGGCTGCTATATATCCTCAAAAGAACAAGTATTCTGTAACGCAACTGTTCCTATGAGTCAATGTATTTATCATTTTGCAAGAAGGCACAATGAATGCTGTTGAACACTGTGGCCAAGGGGCTGCTGCATTGAGTGGTAGGGATTCATTAGACTAAATGTTATTGCTCACTAGCTTGCGCCTGTGTCCTGAGTACCTGCTCTTCAGAAGTAATCTTCATATTGACCCACTGAAATGAGTTCCTGGATTCCGTTAATGAAAACCCATTAGATCATGAAGAAAATCCTAAGCTAAATGGGAAAGAGGGAGCGAGCAGGTAGAACTGCACAAATACATGACTGTACTGAGGAAGTGGCACTACTAGGGAATATTAAAATCCCTTAATCTAAATGAGTCTGCATCTGATTTTATGCAAATGTGATATAAAGAGCAAATTTCCGCATTACTCTAGTTTTCGACTGGATCATGCAGAAGACAATTTTTCAGCAAGGGAAGGAAGGCAGGAACTGTGAGCCAGGAAGGTGAGCCATTTTTTTTTCTCTCTCTCAAAATAGCATAAAGGAAATGGCAGCTGAGAAAAGGAATTAAAAATAAGAAGTTTTCAGGAATTTGCATAGGAAATGATCATTGTGGATGAACGTGCTTGTCTTCATTTTTTGGTACAATTTACTGAAGGAAGATGTTAAAGCACAGCCACTTATGGCTCTGAAAATGTAGGAGTTTTTACATTCATTTTGCTATTTTAGCTCTTGCCAGCTATCTCCAAATCCTGGCAAAAATCCGAGTAAAAATTGAATAGGATGTCAGGTCTCAGACCTGAACTGTTTTTGGATGTTACAGTTTCAGTTCTGTTTTTAAGCATTTCTCAAAATATGTCTCACATTTTTGGCTATTTTACACATAACTGGAGAGTACCTGGAACAGAAATGGTCTAGTTCATCTATGAGATGAAAAACAAAAGATGGCTTAATCTGAAGTTCAGTATATTTTACAGTCCCATTCACAGAATAAACATTTGTAGTAATTAAGAAACGGATTATATCTGGCTCCAGAAGAATATGGTGCAAGCTGTTCTCTTCTAAAATGAAAAAAGGTACATTTTCTTTGCAATGGAATGGAAAGTTGCAATGGAATAATCATTAAAGTATATTTTTCACAGATGTCTTGACAGAGCTGTATACTTAAAGTTTTCTAGAAAACTGTTCACAACTGTTGACAGGAAAGCAGGTGGACTGATGAATGGATTTGTATTTGAGTAGCTAGGTTAACACAGAGGTGATTCTTAAATATAAAGCTTTGAAAATATTAAAAGTGTAGTCTTACAATATGTAACACACCTCAAAAGTTTCTAGGAACCAAGCTTGTGTGCTCCTTGATATCTCCTGCGTGTCCTCCAAAGAGTATTTCTGTAACTTGACTATTTCTATTAGTCACATGAATTTACTTTGAATGTTTACATTGAAGAATTGTCAAAATTTTGCAAGAAAGCACAAACTAGATGCTATCTGCACGTGGCATCTAGGAATTTATCTCTCCATATAAAAGTTTACCCTTACATTTTTTGATAATGTTTACCAATGGCTATACAGAGCAATACGGAATGTTTCAGTAAAGATTAAGTCTTATCGACAATAGGTTGCATGCTCAGTTCCAAGAAGCCAAAGTCAAGAATTTCTTTCTCTGTTACGCAAAGTGCAGCCCTGTTTAGCTATTTATTCCTGTATAAAATGGATATGAAGTGCTCCCAAACCAAAGGTTCACTTTGATCACCGCGTGCTGAAATCCCTAATAATTCTTGCTCCATCTATAGTTAGGTTAAATTTCCCATCAAGTGAGATTGGCAAGTTTTTCTTCAGGAACTGTTAGAAGGGAAACCTCCCAGGACAATCTAAGGCAGCTTCTAATAGACCATTCTTGCAGGTGATTTTGTGAATTTGCAGATATCCAGCCATGTACATTCTGCCAAGCAAAGTGAAAGAGATTCCCTCAGTCTGTGAAGAAGAAACCCTTTCTGCCTGGACTTGCATCCATCTTTACCACCATGCTGGTGGGTCTTCTTGGTAGCAGCTGTGGAGGTAGATTCAAGGACTATTGTATTTCTGGTCTGCATTATCTTCTTATTAGGTTTCTATATAGAAATCCAGAGAGGATTGTGATTCAGAGAACAGCTGCTTCCTCGATTTGCCTCTTCCTGTTCCCACTCAAAGACTATGGTACGTAAGCAGAAGGGCATCTGTGGGGTCACAGGCAGGAGGGGTGGAAGCCGTGCCATGAAATGAGTGCTGCTTTCCTCAAAACACAGAGAGTCACTGAGGAATCAGGAGTCAAGAAGTTTGCTTGAATGCATCTTATGTGTTTTTAAGCAACATCATAATTCCAAAGTAAGAAAGTCAAAGCAAATAATATCTTTATATATAATGAGATGTGCATTTTGAAATATTTCGGAAAATTTTTGGCGCGCTTAGTGAAGAAGCATATCCTAATTGTTCAGAATTAGAAATTGTATACAAATCTTCTTCAAAAAAATGCAGGTTAGAATTTGTATACAACTGAAAATGTAATTTCCCTATGCTTCGTCAACACCTGGAATCTAGGACGTATTTGACTACCCATGGTAGGCAGAATTGTTTCATTTAGCTTTCTATATACAGCCTGTAGGTTAGGAACAGCAGAGAGTACTCTGCAATTTTAGTGATTGTTGTCTGTTTACCATAATTACAGAGATATTTTAAACTTCCACATTTTGTTGTAGGCATAATATTAGGTAGAGAATAGCAACAGAACATTTTAAGTAATCTGTTATTGTGGACACATCCTGAAGGCTAGCTGATGCTATATTTAGTCACTATGTGGTTAACTGTGACTAGACTGAGGATGTTATTTTTTGTTTTGTGTTTGAAGCTGCAAACACTGTTCATTTCTCCTGACTGAAATTGCTCAATTAAAAAAAAAAAATCTCAGTTTTAATTAAAAGCTGGGCAGGCACACACACACACGCATACACACACAAACATACTAACATTTTTCCTTTTACTTCCTGTAGACTGGTTTATATTGCTGTGGTTAATTCAGTTAAGTTTCATTTGAAACAAACTAGCTGAAGACAAAAAATAAAAATTTAAAGCCTAAACCAATATAACCGTTGTTAAGGATATATCCCTAATATATACTTAGTGTATATATTAGTGTACAGATATTGGCACGTATACACACACACACACACACACACACACACACACACACACACACACACACACACACCACCTTTTTCCCACCTGGGAACATGACTCTATTCCCTCTAAACAGAATGAAAGAGAGCATTGTAAAGGAACTGAAGAAAAACAAACACAAAAGCTATTCAGCAGGTGTATTTAAAATGGTAAGTCTTTAAAACTAGACATATACAGCTTTAAAATAATGTTTTGAAATTGATAGTATGGATAGCAAGGATATGATTTAGCATTTTAGGTTAAGCTGTGACTGCCATAACCTCCTCTCATTTTTGTGGCTCCTGTAAGTACTAGCAGCAGTTGCAGTCGCTGTTCTGGGGAGTTCAGGAATTCCTCTTGTACCCAGAGCCCAGAGACGTGAATGGGAAGGAGAGAAAACCGAATCACGCTGCTTCCCATGCACAGGACAATACAGTGAGTAAATTATAGGCATTATTTGCAATGACATAGGTGAGCTGTGAAACAAGCTGTGCCGTGTCGGTAGTTGCAACTTTTTTGCCTCCACTGAAACAATTGATTTTGAGCTAAGGCTAAAATTCTGTTTTACCAGATTCCATTTATTGCACTGAAGCCACAAAGGTACCCTGAAATTTTATTGAGGCTAAGGCTTATTGAGACATGCGATTAATAAACATTTATATAATTGTTACAGGTGCCTATATGCTCTCTTATTTATTTCTATTGTAAGTGTTTGGATTTTTGATAAACGGCATGTCTGCTCTCAGTAAAATGTACAAAATGTATCGTTCTTAGGACATAAAGTTTCGTTCAGGAAACTTCTAGTTTTCAAAAATAGAATTCAAGATCCTGAAACTTAGAGAAACATCATTAATTTTGCAGTCATCAACCAGCACTTCCAGATATTATTTTTCCCAAGTTTGTCATAAACTCTCCGCAAGAAACTGCCATTCCTGCTTCTCTATCGGTGGAATGGTTCATGAGAATGCTTCCTAATCCACATGAGGCAAATGAGGAGGTTCATTCAAGTGTTAACTGAATTAGTCTGCCTGTTTTTGACACAGCCAACTAGGGAGCGTTCCAAGGAATCTCCGCTGGCAAGCTGTCAGGATGGCAGCCTCAAACACAGGAGAGGTGATGCAGCTGGAGATGATAACAGCTACATAACAGCATCAGAATGACAAATTGCTCCTGCTCTTTTCAGAAGAGTACATGTCTGCTGTTTAAGTCACATAGGTACCCCTGAAAATTTTACCCCTTATAGGCAGGAAACATTCCATGCTTCCAGCTGATCCAAGCATGTAAATTATGGGAAGATCCTAGGCATCTCACAAGGATGCTGCATAAACTAGAGAGAGGCACAAAGCTTTATTACCCAAACAAAAATGGAAACACATGAAAGAAGGTAAGCAGCAGAGACTTTACAGCAAATTGAAATTATTACTGCTCACTGGAAGGCACCTTGCAAGCTGACTGGCAAACCCCAAAGTCAAAACAGTTGCTCAAATCAAAGCTACACAGACCTCTGTGGTGGTGCTCTATCAAGTCAGGCATTGACCCCATGGAAAGATTCGATTTCTCGATGAAAAGGACTGGGTAGTGTCTGCTGATGATTTTCCATAAACTGTGAATGTATGAACAGGTTAACCATTGAAAGTCAAACTATTTAACTGTGCAAAGTTTGAACATGACCAACACAAAACACACATAAATCTATTCACAGTAGTTGCACCTACATCGTAAATTGGACCAGGAGTGTACTTTGGAAGTGAATCTCCTGATCATTTCCACATACTATACTTAGGTTCCCATCACAGAGTGGTCTTAAAGCACATACAGTGGATTTCTTTTGGATAAGGATGAAGGATTCCAGTAGCACACCCAGTGTGTTCCAGCTTCTGATGCGTATTCAGTCCATAGGATCAGTCCAGAAACAGTCTGAATAATATACCTTGCAAAACACACAGTACTTCAGATCCTCAGTTGTTTTACTCTCCCTATCCCTGCTCCTGTTTGGCCTCACTACCTGCTGGTAGCAGCTTTAGCCCTGAACAAATCAGACGTGTTTTGTCAGCTTTCAGATACCTGTCTTTCAAAATACAATTCAGACAGCTGCTTCACTGCATTTGTTTCAGATTTATGCCATAACTTTTTCTTCATCATCCACCTGCCTCTAGCCTCTTTCAGTTATTCATGAACCTTGTGATCCTTGGAGATCTTTCTCTGCCTATTCCACTCCTAATCAAAATGGTCAACCATTTAGCAAAGACTATGGGGCATACTCACAAAGGCTGACTTTAGGGATACATAGGGCTACTCTTTCTCAGCCACCTATATTCAGTGAATTGAGAGGGCCCCAGGAGTGACGAGTGAGAGCTGGTAAAGCAAGTGACCAGAACTGTCAGCTGTCAAATGTCAAAATGTCAATTGTCAACCCCACATTACACACAGATGAGAAAATCCTGGCTTCTGAGATGTTCCTAAACTTTTCCACATGCCATACACAACTAACTGCTTTATAATTTCGGACAAATCTGCAGTAATAATCATAAACTGCATTGTAAAGTACAGGTTTGGGTAGCTATAATTATACTGATAATACAAACTCAGTAAACTGAGGCACGTGAATGACTTTTCTGAAGGTCTGAAGCATGATAGCATCAAAATACGTGTTTCTCTGACTTGTGCATGTCGTTTCATCCCATGCTTGTAGAATCATAAAATGGCTGAGGTGGGAAGGGACCTCTAGTCTACAGGGACCTCTAGGTCATCTAGTCTAATCCTGTGCTCAGAGCAGCATCAACTACACCTTAGGGCCATGTCCAGTTGGGTTTTGAATATCTCCAAGGATGGAAACTCCGTGACATCTCTGGGCAACCTGTTCCAGTGTTTGATCACCCTGACAGAAAAAAGTTTTTTCTTATGTTTAAACAGAATTTCCTGTATTTCAGTTGCCTCTTGCTGTTTCACCGGGCACCACTGAGAAAAGTCTAGCTCTGTCTTCTTTACTCCTCCCATCATGTCTTTATACACATTGATATGATCCCCCTAAGCCTTCCCTTGTCCAGACCAAACAGTCCCAGCTCTTTCAGACTTTCTTCATATGTCAGATATTCAGTTCCTTAATCGCCTTTGTCACTCTATGCTGGACTTGCTCCAATATGTCCATGTCTTTCCTGTAGTGGGGAGCCCAGACCTGGACCCAGCACTCCAGATGTGGTCTCACCAGGGCTGAGTAGCCTTAACCTGCTGGCAGTGCTCTTCCCAGTGCAGCAGAGGATAGCATTGGCCTTTTTCGCTGCAAGGGCACCTTGCTGGCTCATGTTCAACTTTTTGTCCACCAGGACCCCCAGGGCCTTCCCTGCAATGCTGCTCTCCAGGAAGTCAGCCCCTAGACTGAACGGGTGCACAGGCTTATTCCTCCCCAGGTGCAGGACGTTGCAATTTCCTTTGCTGGCCTTCATGAGAGTTCTGTTTGCCCATTGCTGCAGCCTGCTGAGGTCTCTCTGAATGCAGCACAACCATCCGGTATGTCAACCGCTTCTCCCAATATTGTATCATCTGCAAAGTTGCTGAGGGCGTGCTTTGTCCCATCATCCAGATCATTAGTGAAGATGTTAAACAGTATGTGGCATTAGCTGTGGCATTAATTTGCGTGACCACGCTAAGTAAAAAATTTGTCTGGAAGTGCCTGCAATGGTTGATAACAATCTGCTTGTGTTCATTGTTAAAAACTTGATTTTATATTTTTTTCCTAAAAAAGAGGAAGTACTATCATTTTTCTTTTTACCCCTCCCCCTCTTCCCTCTTCCTTTTCCTTCCAAGCAGGAAATCTTGTATAGTCCCATTCCTGTCTGAGCAACTGTCTTCACTTTTCCTTGTAGCCGTTCTTTTTCATGGTTCCTCTCACTAATTGCCCTTGGCCAGCACACCCATCTCTACCAGCTGCTAGCTGTTTAAAGAAAACAAAAGAGGAGAAGCCTCCATACTGAACTGTTTCCTCCCTCTGTCTTTCATGAAAACAGTTTGCATACCACACAAAAAAATCATTCGTGGTGTAAGGGAATTGACGTCAGTACTGTTACACCCAGGATGATTTTGGCCCTGCATATCTATTATGCAATAATTTCAGATGCACAGTTCTACGATGAACAAATGATTGCCAGATGTGAAAAGTAGTATTTTCTCCTTTTTTTAAGGTACATGAACAAATTCTCATGTGCAGACTGTAAACTTACCCTGTGCATGTGTATGTATATACATATATAAAGCAGCTACTTTAAGACCAATTCTGTAGAAAATATTAAAAATGGCAGTATATGAAAAAATAATAAAAGAGCCTGCATTTATTGCTCTTAAAAAAAAAAGCTCTTCTAACTTCCTTTCTTACATTTGATACATCTGGTGACTGAAGACTAACTCATGTAATGGGTAGAAGCAGCAACTGAAACTCATTGTTAACTGAATACACAAAAGCCTCTGGAAATATCGCAGCTGGAAAAGATCCTAACTTTTACAAAAATGCTATAATACCACCCCATCTGACTTTGGGAGAGAAGCCTCTGGAAGGAGAAGATAAAATTGGTGTCTTGGCTTTCTTACGATGTCATGATAGAATGTTGTATGAAGAGACCTGTAGTTAAAGACGATAAACATCACAAGATGTGTGGAAGAGTTCAGTGGCATGTAGCCCTCAATTAGACTTTCCAAGTATATTCACAATATTTTTCAATGAATCATAGTGAAAAAAAAGAGTTTTCAAAACTGTATTTCTGCATTTAGGAATCTAAGTAGGGACCTAAAAGTTCTGCACATTCATTACTCCTATGGATTTCACTTTGATTTCATGAGCCTTGGTCATTGTAATGACATACTTTGTAAGCCTATTTGACCAAACAGTGTTTTTCTTCCCTTTATGTTTATTTCTGCCTCAACAAGCTCTTGTTGAATTGCTGGTTTTGTGGAAAAGACCTTCCCACCTAAACAGCTCATTTTACAACTGCCTTTTTTTTGCCTATTGCCTAGGATCCTAATACTACTGATATTGCCTCTAGCAGTTTATTGCAGAACAGAAATAGCTCAAGTGAGGACAAAATTTCCTTCCAGCTCATGTTTTGGCTGCATTTTATTGAAATCTTGTCCTCTGTAAATGTGGGTGATAAGTAGAAAACATTTCTTGCTTTATCCTTTCCTCTACTTTAATTTGTTCTTTGTACTAACCCTTCCACTGAGTGCCAAACACATTGGACTCCCAGTATTTATGGCTGTGATTGAAGTATCACATATGGAGTTAATTGTCATTCTGAAGAAACTGCATGCAAAAGTCAACACATTATTGTACGACTTAGGTTCTGTTTGCAGTACGTTCAGCACTTGAAGCTGAACTGCACAGGCTGGTTCTACTCTAAACGATAACAGCTTAAGCTGACTACCAGTACTGGCTGATGCTAGCAGTAAAGTCTCCCTACAGTCACTAACCCATTCCTACTGCTCTCACTGTTTACTACATTTGTTGTCCTAATAGATAAGAGAGTCGTATTTTTACAAGCAGTGGCATTCACGAACATCATATTCAGCAAGTGGTGTATACAACAGCAGCATGAATCAATGAGAAACTTCTGATTTGAATTCTCTCTAAGACTTATTGACAGTGATTTTTGGCCTGAAACACCCGGACCACCAGCATTACCCAGGCATCCTGTGTATGCCCTTCCCATGTCTGTTTTGCAGATACTGATCTCTTTCGGAAATTCAAAAGAATTAGCAAAAGCAACATCAGTAGAACAGGTAATATCACTTTTTAGCAGCTTCTGGTGCTGGTATGTTTAATTCTCCATACCTTTCATGAACAATATAATGTTTCCCACTGGATTTCCTCCCCAACCCTGTTTTCCAATTGACATTTTATTTTGAACCTTTTTGTAATATAAACAATAATGTAGCACTGTGATGTCATTATACAATTACTGTCACAGAACATGAAGCCTCTTCTTGTTTCTTTATGAGAATCCTATGCAGGTCTCAGAGCTAGATTCGTCACATGAAACTGAAGCTATGCAATTCTCTTATTTTCCGACAAGGCCTGGAAATGGGATTCCCTGGTACTAACCATGATTACCTCTACAGGTTAAACTGGATTCAGTGATTGTATCTGGTCTTGTGGGCATTAAAAAAAGAGTTTACTTAGGATCAAGGTACCTCAGGGAGAGCCTTTACACAAAGGCCGTACACAAACAGTTTATGTGTATGCTCATTTTCCTAAAGGCTTACCATATCCAGGAAGACTGGGAAGGCTAAACTGCTTCCAATACTACTTTTGGTCTTGATTTATGCATATTCTCTCAATGATTGTCCCTGTCAACAACTCCTTTTTTTTAAAAAAAAAAAAAGAAAAAGGTTTGTGCTCTCAGTCTTGGTAAAATACTGCTTTAATTTTCCCGGAGCTTTGAAGTGACATATCCCATAAAGCTTAAGTAACCTTATATTTCTAAATACAGGAAATTCTGGGGGAATCTACAGTGAGTTAGAATGGAGATTAGAGTATTGTTTAGAAGATTGTTGCTTTTTGATAAACTGTGTAACATTTCCTCACCTTTAGGATGCAGGCTGAAATGTGCCAAGCATTATTGCTGTACAGCCATCTCCTGAAGTTTTATTAGTTTTTAACTGACTTTAGAGGGTTGGACCCGGCTTGAGTTGTACACAAAAAAGCAAATAAAATCTGAGTAAGAACTTCAGGATTGTGATGAAGCTGCACCAAGAGATCCTTTGAAGGAGAAAGGAGGAGCTCTGGCAAAGATTCCACCTTTTGGGTTTGACAATAGGGTTTTTACACCTAAAAATAACTCTGAGTAGTTTGTGCTCTTTCTGAACAGTGAGCTTCCTTCTTCAAGATTATTTCAAATTTCTATCTCTAGTTTCCATTAAAGCTAGGAAAAATTGTAGAAGCGCATAGGAAATAATTAAAATAATAAAAAGTTTAAAGTACTTTTTCAGATCGATGGCTCAGGCACAGAGGCATTTGTGTCTGTTGTAGGAAGTCACAATTATTGCTGTGTATATATTTTCAGACACAAGATATCTTAAATAAAAACATACTTTGCCTACAAATCCGGATTAACTGTGTATTTCCCTACTTTTTGCCTGGAGAGAGAAATGCATTCTACTCAGGACAGAGAATAGGTGAGATTCTATATGAAGTAATGCTAATCTCATGCCCTAACATATTTTCATATAAGGATGGGGGATACTTATGGAATGCAACAAAATCCTCTAACTGGGAATAGGAGAACTAGCTTGAGAGATCCAGAGCAGTAAAGCTAACTGGAATATGCATATAACAGAACTGCAGAAGCAGAAACCCAGGTGAGAAACTCACCACTTTTGGGTGGCTCAGCCCATTTAATTTTACACCTCACGTATGTGGAGGATTGGAGAGCATAAAAATACTCACAGAAAGGCTCAGGCAAAAGGTCAACATACCTTCAGTGAGTGGAAACATGATATCTATTTCTAGTCAGTGCTCCACATCTGTGTGCATAACAAAAGCACTACCCAGTTCATCATAAAATTTACAGCTTAGAGCTATTCATGAGCAATCCAAAACAAGAGCAGCAGAGGAATTGTGGACGAAGGCAGAACACGAGCTCTGGGACCAAGGGAGTTGTGCAACACCTGCTTGCAATACTATTGGCTCTGGCTACCCCTCTGAGTCTCACACTTTCCAAGTTTTCAAAAAAAAAAGAGTATAATATGAAAACGGTAAGATGAAAGGAATGGTATTTCTGAAAAATTCTTTCTTATTTACAGCCATCATATGCTACCAAATTTCAGAAATGCTTTATTCTGTATCCTGCGGAACTCTAATGAAGTCAATGGAGTTGCTTAGGATATAAATCAGGGTCCGTTTTGCTCTGAGTGTTTCCTTTAGATTTAATGTGCTTATTACCCTCAAAACTCTTTAGCTGGTCCTCCCTCCTTTTATTTCCGCAACTCATTTCCTGCAGCTGTAGCATTTATTCAAAATCTTTGGCTGCATCTTTCAGTTCTCTTTCTGCTGCCTGAATAATTTGATCCTCTGGAGTATGCTACTTTAAAACTGTGTTGTACACACCAGATGAGGGATATTACTGCACATTTTCCCAAGACTAGATTAGAAATGAAATAATTTCTGTTCAGATAGCTAAATATTTATTTAAAACCTTTTTTGGTTTTGTATTTACCTATTTTTTCAGCATATACACTGAAACACAGACTTGGACATATTTATTAGGACCACAAGCTGGGAGTTGAATGGGAAGCAGAGTGTTAGTGATTAAGAAATTTGCAGTAGTCCATGAGGCAAAAGTAAGTAATTTTTGCTGTATATCAGGCCCCTCAATGTTATTTTTTTCTTATGCTAATATTGCTCTAGATTTCTGCTGTGTCAGCTGCAGTCAGGAAAACATTAGAATGGTATACCCATGATAAAAAGTATATTTGCTAACAATGAAAAATTACTTATTTTGAAGTTGCAGTAAAAGTACTAATTGCTAATTTCTGAAGTCCTTGTGGAGATACCTGTTTTAAGAACCGCTACCACTGAAAACAGACGACCTAACATCAGTTTCTTGTTTTCTCTATTTGTTTAAATTCTGAAAGGAAAATGTTCAAGATTCATTGGCTGGACAAGCCTTCATTTCAAATACTAATATAAATACAGATAGGTAGCTCTAATCTTGAGGACAGAAACTTCAGGCCTCTCTTCTTGTTGACTTGTTTTGAACTGCTTTTCATCAAGCGTTCCTACATGTAAGATAACTTTTGATTTGTTCCTCTAAATTTATTATTTTTAGGTAGTTAGGGCCCTAATCGTACAGCTAATGCTTCAGTTCTGTCTAAATTCTGGATGAAAATTCAAGTTGCTATTTTAACAAGGTTAGTTTAACATCTCTTAGCCTAGATTCTGATACTGTGTTTCAGCAGATTAGTAGCCTATAGCAGCAGACTGAGAGCTAGGACTTGGGGTGCATTTTGCCGTAGAGAACAGCTGGACACAACGCATACTGCCTCAATTAGATGAATGAAATATTTTCCCCAATATTTATAAGAACTTTAGAAATGTTGTGGAGTTTTTGTCCATATACACATTTTGTATATATATTAATCTATATTATATATATCTATCTATATTTGTATTTATAATTAGATGAAATGTATACTTGTATTTTTATTGAGATATTTTGCACGCGCACACACACACACACACACACACACACACACACACACACACACACACGTATGGGCACATGTATATACATTTAATAGATCTATGACAATCTGCTTTTTTTACTGTTGTAACTATTACTTGGCATTGCAAAGAGCTGGCGTACTCCAGAACAGCAAAATCTGCAGTAGCTGTCCTTTCTGCTCCCAGGAAAACTCTCACTTTCCCTTGACAGAAATCAAAATTTTCTAACTATTTGACCCTTTCTAGGGTGCCTGTTGAAGTCAGACAGATCTCCCCCTGTCTTAGAAGTCTGACTATTTTATTAGGTAGCAAACCTCCTCTCTCGTTATACTATTTTACTTACTTTTTGCCAGAAGCTGCTGGGAACCGACTCTATGAATTCCAGCCAGCCTACCCAGTTTTAAATTTTTGTTTATTAGTCAGTGTGGTTAGGGTCAAATTTTCTCTTCACTATTCTGTGGGACAAATACAAAGTGGTGACAATCAGCAACTGATATCTCCAGGCTCTTTAAAAAGCACCATTAGTTTTATAGTGATGAGGTGATTTGATTATGACTTTGGACAGTCAACAATCGATGGTTGCTAGTTACTGGCCAACATAGAGTTTTTAGATTTCTGGCAGGGATGTAAAGTGCCTTAGGGTATCATTAATTTCATGCTTTGATCCCATATGCTTCAGCAAAAATGATGAAGATATGTCCTTTAACTTGCTGAAGACCATCTTTTAAATTTGGAACAAAATTTCCTATAAATGTTTCTCATTACCATTGTCAATACAAAGCTAATGTTTAAGACAATGGTTAGCACATTAATCACTCAGAGAGCGGAGGAAATGTCCTCGCGTAGCTGACTAAGCCGAGGCATTCTGGGGAATGTTTGCACTGTGAGTTAGTCACCCTTTCCGCAGTCACGGAGCTGGCTTCCACTCACAGAGTGGTAGCTGGCTGTGGGGTTGACTATTTTTAGTATGAATGTATAAAGATGACTAACACTGCATCATGCCTTGGAGTGAACACGTAGCATTTGTCAGAAATATATGTTCAAGGGAATTTAAGAAATATCGTAAGTGACTGTATCTGTGTCTAACAAATTTACCACTGAGAGGAAGTGATTGAGTGCACAAGGCAACATCTAGGTATTAAGAAATAATATGTTCTGTGAGCAGAGAGGAAGGAATGTGTCTCTCCTAAAGTGACTACTAGGGAACAGAAAATAATGAAACAAGCCAGAAAGATCGTCCCACTACAGATTACCCCATTATCTATCATGATGCTAGTTAGAAAGAAAGATTACCCCATTATCTATCATGATGCTAGTTAGAAAGAAAGTCCAGTGGAAGTAGGTGTGTACAAGAGACTGACCAAATCTCGGAAGGGACGGTGGGATCTGAGAACAAAGAATGAACTGTCTCCTTTGTGTTAAGTAGACAAAAGATATAAAGCTGTAAGATGACATACTGAAGGAGGTATGAAATATATTAGCCATTTTGTGCCACTATATTCTGTATCACATGTAAGAAATATTGTTATGACAATATTCAGTGCATGCAAAAAATCAAAAGAAGGAACAGAAAAGCAATGTAAATACTGAGGAAACTCCTGAACTACCCTCTCTCCCTACACGCAGACACTAGATCTTTTCAACAGTCAAAAGGGAAGTTCAAATTCAGGTTCTGGTACACAAAGAAGCATAGCAAGTACTCAGGACAATTGCATAAATATCAAAATATAGCAGGCTAAAACCGTCAGTCAACTTGTATGACAGCATAAAGAGAAAAAAAGAAAGTACAAAAGGAGTGAGCTGGTTCACAGCAAGCACAGTAGGCTGTTATGCAAATGGGGGTATTCTCTCCTGTGTTACAGGAAAATCATCTGTGGATTTGCTTCAACTGTTGCTCAGTGTTCACCTGTCTCTATTTAAGGGGGAATGACATTTTATTTCCAACCAGTGCTATCTACATAAAGAAGCTGCTTTTCTGCAGCCTCGTGTACCGTGTGGTGAGTACGTGAGAATCCAGGATGTCGTTTTGACCTGAGGACCTTTTCAGCTGCTGGCTTAGCAGCATTGCTCGAAAGTGACCTGTTTGGGCTTCTGTTCAAATAAGAAGATACGAGCATTAGGCTACTAAGACTCATGGATACGCAATATCCATGTGCAGCCCTCATATAATAAAGGCTCTAGTTAGGATTTGAAGGTGGCTAAATAAAGTCTAGGGAAACAACAGGACAGGAACTCTGCCTAAGGTTTCATTCCATGTCATTCAGTGACTTTGGTACCCTAGTAAAGGTAGATACTAGACAGAATGTGGCCTGGAAAATCCACAGTGCAATGATGACATTTCTAATGGTTTTTTTCTGCTTATTGTGAAGGATTCTCAAATATTTAATTCTCTAAAAATTCATCCTTTTATCAGAAATAGCATCAGCTGTCCTCTCTGCAGGAGATGATATAGGTATTTATATTAAATGAAGGCTACATCTGTTCAAAATGGCATAAACATCTCAACATTTTTAAAAAAAGAGAAAAAAAGACAGTACGCAGAGATGTCAGAGATGTGATGAGGTGATGAAAGTCCTTAGTTCTCATTCGAGGGCTTGAGCACCTCACAGGAAGCACTGCAGCATATTGTAGGATTGCACTCAGTCCTGCCCTCTCTGTTTTGAAGAATATGCACTTAAGAGTGAAGAAAATGTCATTGTAAGACTGCCAGCTTGCTGACAGGTCCAAATGTGTCCAGTTAGCCAGTGGAAAGGTAACTGAAAGGGATGCACTTTTATAGTCGCTTCATCTTTTCAGCTGGGCGTGTTTCAGCTACAGCACGTAAAGCAAGGGTTTGGAGACCAGTCATGCCATCTTTCCTACACAAGGAGAAAAGATGACCAAGCACAACACAAACTGAAAATACGGCTCAGCCAATGAGTCACTAGTTTGTGACATTCTCTGCTTTGCATATGGTATGAGAAGAAAATTCAGCATATTCTTTTCCTGTAATGTTCAGCCACGGAGCTAATTTCAAATGAAGCCACATACATATCTGACACACCCAAAACCATACTTGGTTATGAGGGGCATCCCATATTTTAGACCCAAATTTACATCAGTTGCGTAGGGACACAGTGTTCTCATTTCAATTATAGTAAATTACTTCCATGAGAAACACTGAATCATAAGGCTCAGGTTTAGAGCCTTCCTATTTAATTTTAAACGCCTTGCACTCATTTGGGTACTTATTTTAGGATTTGGGCTAAGCCAATGGGCTTGATTACAGAACTTCCTTAAGCCTTATAGACTATTGGGAATAACTCTTTTATTTATAAAAATTAAATTAGTAAATAAATTATCTTGTCAGCTCCCTTCTCCATAAACCTTGTCTCACAAAACATATTTTTTATTCTTCGTATCAGGACGAGGTAACAGGGTTAGAGCTAACTGTGTGACATACATATTCATCTAATTATCAAAGGAATAGCTACAAAAAACAAGAAAGCATTTTTGGAAGAAACATTTTGGGGGATAGAATTATACCTTTTGAAGAAAAAAAATCTATTGACTACTGTTTACATTTTTTTTGTTGACTTTTCTGCTATCTGAAGTTTTCTAAACATCATTTGTTTTTGACTGTTTTCTTTAAAGACCTTTATTCATTGTATTAATATTCATATCCTATTTTGGAAAGGCTCAAATGCTTTATAACCAAAAATTATACATCTGTCACTGCAGTGCAGCTACCTCTGAGGTGAAATACAGAAGCTACTCTATACTATTACTAAAAACATTCACTTTTAATTTAAATAATAACTCCTCTTTTCTTGCTTCTACCTTAATCACCTATTAGTGGTTTATCTGGTGGTATACTGAGAAACACCTGTCAGCATTATTTTTCAGTAAACTAAAATCTGTAAAAGTAGCTGCCCTCATCTCGCTGTAAATATGATTTGTTTGTCAAATTGAAGTCAGCTTTTCACAAATCTCCAAATGTCCAACTTATGAAGAGATCTCTTTAAAAAAGATCACTGTGACTTCCTAAGAAAATGATGAACCAGAGAAGCCAGGGAAAAACAGACTATTTTTTTCAAAGTTGTGCATGTTCTCTATACACATATGTAATTTTTGGTTCTGCTGTTTGCTTCCTTGTATTAAACTTGTCTGTGTTCCTGCTTCTGACATAAAAGCTACGCTAGATGCAAGAAGGTGGACCAAGCTGGCAAATTCAGACACCCTCAACTCTCAGGAGACTTAGAGACTCAGAGAGATACAGTAAAACTGGTATTGTGCTACGCTATCTGCTGATTACCCTTTTTCCGCATGAGAAAAACTGAGGTATCTAAAACATGGCCAAAGAGACTGACTGGAAAAGCAGAAAGGATTTTGATTATCTTGCTCTTAATGTGTTTAACAGTAAATTTATTCAATGGTATATATTCAATTCATTTGCTATAATCTTTATCTCAATGAATAATACAGTGCCCTGCAGAATTGAAGGGCATTGTGAGATCAAAGAAAGAGCATCAGCTAAAACATAATCACTTTTCTGCCTGAAACACATATGCTTGACAATAGTAAACTTAATGTATCACTGAGTCATAAGGAATGGCAAAACACATATATTTTTCTCCATTTAAAAAATGTGTTTACAATAGCTTTTGACAGCACTTTCACTTCTAAAAAGTCTATTCCCCTCTGCTTTTGTGGATCTTTAGAAAGCACAAGGGATGTTCAAGGGCAGAACAGAACTCTGAGTCAGACTCCAGTATCTGAAGTCTCTTTTTCTTCAGAGAGAGCTTTTTAAAAAAAAATCTTCTTTTTAAAAGGGCCGAGATGTCAATAACTTTGATAACATTGCACCTGGCCTTCTGTTATTGGGATTCTGCTATAAAGTCCTCCACTTTTCATATTCAAAGCCTTATATGAACACTTATTTATTCACCTTGAAAGCACCCCCGTGGGATCAGTCAGTATTGCCATTTCTTTCTCTCACCATAGGAAAATGAGGGTACAGAAGTCCCTTATGTTGCACAAAGCTACAGCAGATTTCAGGAAAGTCTGAGAATTAGGAAAAATTTCTGGATTTTAGGCCTACAAGTGGATTACAAAACCGAGCTTCTTATAGTGCAGCCCTAAAGATCCATTAATTATTTTTTCCTTCATTTACATGTCCCTAAGTTTCTCAGCCTTCTTCTATACTCCTCTCCCAAGAATGACCTGGCCAGGATATAGCCTACTATACAGAGCTCAGACATATTTTAAATACCAGTTACCTTCAGGAATGCTTTTAACTACAGAGAACTAATCAAGTACCAATTAAGTTGACCTAAAAGTTACCTGGAAAAAAATAGAATGTGATGTTCAGTTCTTGAAGTAATTACGTGGATCTAACAGGCAGCACTTGGACTGAATGGTGCCTTGGGCAGGATTTCCTAACACAACAATTAGCACAAAGGAAAAAACAACAGATACTTGCAGCGGGGAAGAGAAGCTGAAACTAGAGTGAAAAGAGAAGAACGCTCAGAATTTTTCTGTCTCAACTAGATTAATCTTTCCACGTCACCCTGAATAGAATAACTGCCATAAAGCTGTGTGCCGCAAACAGATTGGCAGTGACGTTCACATAAGCCTTGAACTTTTAAATGGACTATTTTTCCTATAAGGAACTTCACTAAATCCAAGGAAGTAAGTATTTGTTTGCAGGAATCTAAATATAGGATCCCAACCATCCTAAAAGATGTTGATATGTTTAATTTTAAACAGAAAAAACATTGGATAGAAAAACAGGAAGAAACTTCAGGCAAGGTCAGTCTTCATTTAATGCTGAGGACAGCAGAGCACTGATCTCTAACTGAAGCCTGAAGGTGTTGCAGTGATTCAAGTAATAATGATAAAAAAGAGCTATTGCTGATTTTGATTTTTTTTTTTACGATAGAAGAACCAAGGTCACATAGCTCTTTGGTACAGCTACCTCCAAGCATATGACCAATTGCAAGATCTTGACTTTTTATTAGTTTACTTGTCCGCTTTCATTTTTTAAAGACATGTAAGGCCAATAACATCACAATCTTGCACAGATGAAGACAGAATTTGATACAAGGATGAAATTCCAGCATATGGAAGCTGGAAAACTCAACAAAACCATAGTGACCACGACTACTATCAGATTTGTTTGTGAATCTGAGTTGTAATGGACTGCCATAATCTTAAAGTATGGATTTGTTATTGTTTTTCATTTGCAATTTCACTTTTTTATAACATTCATATTAGCCGTAAGCAGTCACATTGATTTCTTACTCAGATCAGGGTAAATGAACAGTGGGTTTCCTCCAAAATTGAAGAAGGTATAACTGCTTTAAAAGGATCAAAATCTCTTGGGCGCTCCATCTGTTGGACTCCATAAAGGTACAGGAAGAATGTAGGCAACTTTACAGCATTACATTGTATTTCCCAGGCCAGTAAAGTAGCTGGTGTCAGCTGGCTAGCTGAGCATACTCTACTGCAGTGCAGGTACTGTAGTGTACTCTTAGGCCCTAAGCTAGGATCTGGGCATTGCCATCTGCTCATGCTCCTGCACCTATGGCAGATGCAGAACTAGAGATTATTACTGAAGAAGGGTAAGGCGTTCAGGTAGAAGTGGTTTTCTAGAATGGAAATCTTCATTAAAATTAACTGGCGAGATTTTGAACACTGAAACTCTCTACAGATGAAAATAACTGCAAGATCATTCTGTGGTGTGAAGAAAGACACATTGTGGAATCAGGAGAGTCTAAGTTCCAATATTGTCACTGTAGCTGCAGAACCTTTGAAAAGTCATTTGCCTTAGTACAAAGTCAAAATACTTTGGCTTTGTAACTACCATGTCTGACTGGAAAGTGATGCTAAACAATTCTTAATGCAATAGAGTACTTAAACAATTACTTATGTTTAAGTATGTAATGTTGCGCTGAAGAAGTTTGCAGATCTTCATGTCTAATATGTGAAGGCCATTGGAGGCTTCAGTTATTTAAGTAAATTTCAGTTGTTTCTGAAAACTATATGAACAGAACATTGTTTTAAACTGGCCTTATTACATTGTGTCAAAAGTCATAAAAATTTCACTTCTATTTGCATCTCTGTACTGGTACACACGCTAATTCAATTCTGTAAAATAACTTAATTGAGTTTTACACTGTGAGAGTAGAGTAACTTTTTTTTTCCTGGTAGTTCTGTGGTAATTCAGAATCACGGCATACCACCCAGAATAGTTGGTCAGGTGATGGTTAGAGAACTGCCACAGAGAGGAGGGAGAGGTAGGTTTGAAAGCCCTCAGGCTGAGAAAGTCCTTAGTCCTGTATCTCCCACGTCCTAAAAAATGGCTCTTACCATTGCCACAAACATAAGCGACAGTGAATTAGCTTTACTGTTTTATGCGTGAGAAAGAATACAGGAACATCTCTTTTAGAGGAGGCTCATGATTCTGCAGCCCTAAAGGACAGAGACTGAGTTTTAATATACAGTCTTACTGCAAATCTTGGAAAGGAATGAGGTTTCTGGAACTTCCAGTAGAACTGAAGCCACTATCATGGGAAACCAATGAAAATGTCGCAGTCTAAGCTCTGAGATTTGTAGCTCATCTTAACTTTCCTGTACATAAGAGCATGAAGAGGCAAGAAATAAAACCTACAAATGCTCTCACAAATCCCTGCAGACCAAATCCATCAAGTGCCACCTGGCCTAAAGCTGCATAAGGAAATCAAGAGACCTGCAGATCACTAGCTAGTTGAATCTAAGTCTGTGCTTAGTTTTTGCTGTTGTTTTTAGTTTTAATGAGGCACGAACAATAAAAACTAACTTATTTCTCTTCTTCTATTGTTTCTTGTTACACAGAAGAGACAATTTCCCCTATGTAGTTTCAACTTTCACAAATGCCACAATCTTGTCAGCATATTGCATTGCTTAAACAGCTGTTTTTTCTGTTCTTGCAATGACTTAAAATCTTCTCAGAATGATACCCCTCTTAGTAGGCTCATGATTGATTCCTATAGATTTTCATTTCCTTTTTAGGTGTCTTTTAAAACTACTTCTAAGCGGAATGCGGGAAAAAAAGGCTAACCATGTTGTAGGCATTATTTTCTTAATTAGATCATCAGACTCTACAAAGCAAACCATCCTTCATGAAATCCAGCAAAAGAGCAGAAAAGTAAGAGAACTCTTTTCTGAACCTCCTTAGGCAAAAGTATCACCCTTTTTGGCTATGTTGCCAGAGGGCATGTGATTAAAATTATTTTAAAACCATCCTTCGATTTAGAAAAAACAAATAGCTGAATACAATCAGTTTTACAGAGATGCTCTACTAGATCTATTTACATAGATCTATTGACATACACAATCTTTATGAAATGAGAAAACATCTGCTACATTGATGTACTGCCAGAACCGTACTTATTTAAAATGATACCTTATTTAAAATGATGAAAAACATTGTGAGCATACCTTGAATATAAGTTAAAAAGATAAAAGCTGGCAATCTTTAAAAGAATTGTGCAGGTAACAAGTGTTTTCTGAAAAATTCTGCCTAATGCTGTCAAGTTTACAGAAATGGAAATTATCTTAACTTGTAACAGCAACTTGCTAAATTAGTTGACCAATTAAAGAAGCCTCTGAAATTCGATCCTTAACTAAATGCCGAGATTAATAATACACGACATTGTTAGGGTACCTGTCACAGATGTTTTGGTTTTGAATTATGTTACGTGACACTACAGCTGCAAATGCCTTTTCTGCATAGAGGTTATGGTAAACTGTTCAGGGTACATGACCTGCCAAGAGCAGTAAGTGAAATGCACAATGGTTTTAATTCCACGTAAATTCTGAATTTTATACTCTGAATGGATCCGCAAACTGTACTTCAATGAGCTAAAGGAAATGGTGGTTTGATATTTTCATTGTGATAGTTAAATACAACTAGTTGCTTTGGACAAGTGCAGCCCTTGTTATCAAAATGAATGCTAATGATATTTTTGTGTAAATACAGTGTCTGTAGTAACATCAGTTTTTCTCTTCAGTAAATGTAGCTTCAAATGGGTTTCAGATGCTCCTGTAACTCAGTCTGTATAATCTAGTAATTACCAACAGCAAAGAATAGAACACAAACTAAGTGCCATGGCGACTTTACAGTTAAGGAGGAGCAATGTCTAGTTCTATGAACACAGCACTGAAAATCAGGTCGCCAGTGAGTTCTTCCTTACTGGTTTCTGCTCGTTGTGTTGATTTGCTTCCTTGCCCTGCAGTCTGACACGAGCCTTCTGAGCCAAAGTTTCCGTCAGTACGCATCCACGGAGTACTAACTGACAGGCACAAATCAGGGAATCTGCACGCTCATCGATGCTGAAGATGAGATATGTGACTTTAATAGATTTGGGATTTTGCTTTTTTTTCTTACGAGGTACAGAAGATATAAAATTATTGCTAAAAATATTATCTAGGAATTATTTCACACTACATGGTAGTCCAACAGTGTAATATAATTAGTCAGTCAAAAAAGTCAGAGTAGAAAAGCAAACAAGGATAACAAGAGAACACAGAATGGATTGTTAAATATCTCCACTAGCCAAAAATTGCTAGGTAGCTTTGTTTGCCAGCTATCCAAATTACATACAGAACTTCCATACACAGTGTAGTTGAAGCCAGTCTGGGGTCAAAGATATGAATGTCTTGTGCCTTACAAAGGAAAATCCAAAGGTTTTCTGTTTCTTGGTTGAGGTGGTTCCAGTAAGAGATGTTTTGATCTGATATAGTTATAGAAATACAATATGAGAGAATGAATATATGAACATGAGACACTACTATATTGATCTTATTTTTAATGTGGGTGTTTTTCCCCACTTTAATATGATTACTGCTTTATGGTTTTCCATTTTTGCTTCCAAGGTCCCACGAAGAAAATACAGGTGTCTGTTCTACATTATGTAAACTACCCTGCCAAACGTGAGAAACTTAAGGCTACTGATATTCTCGGTATTACCAGTCAATCACAGTATTAGCCTGTCAAAAATCCAGTCCAGTGCTGCGATAGAATGAAAAGATGGCATTGTGCTGCTGTGGAAGGGCAATAATGGTATGCACAATAGAATTTCAAGTTCCACTTCTTGGATAAGTTTTCCTCAGCAAAACATGAAAATTACTTGACAATAACAAATGAAGGTAAATATGGAGTGTTTTTCAATGAAATTGACAACACTTTGAAATATATCTTCTTGGTATACAAAAGTAAGGGAATACGTGAAAGAATTTCAATCCAATACAGAGATGTTCACTCAGAGCAGTTTTCAACGGTAAGTTCATGACAATTTCTTCTTTGCCGGGAAAGATTGCAGACCTTTCCTGAAAACAAAAGGAAACTATACGTGGGATGTGCTCAGCCCCGAGTATTTAAAACTACACATGCTACACAAGATGTAAACTATAGTTAAGAAGACTGAGCGTTTCTCACATCTCCTATACATTGCTTTGTACCAATCCATGATTTGCATGTGGAGTTCTAGAAAAGTCTGATCTTTAGCCTTCTATCATCTGGAGTTTGAACTAATGAACTTCGCTTAATTAGGCTTGGGTGGGGAGTCAGACAATTACCCAGGGCGCAGAGACACTCTAATAGGCTTGCTTGGGTACTACAGCTTATGTTTCAACGTGCCTACAACTAGACTGAATGCAAAGTAAATATAATAAATAAATACAATTCAGGGAGTAAATTTTTAAACAGATATAATATAGGCAAGAGTTTGAAAGGGCACAGACTAAGTGATTATTAGGGTTTTTTTTTCCCCCTAACTTGAATTTCTATGATCCTGTGAGTGCAAAACCAAGAATTAATGAGTTTTTAAATCTCATCACCTTGTCTTGAATTTAAATTCCAATGTCTGGTAAACAAATGGAATGGGATTTCAGACCTTAAACAATGCACAGATGTATGTCTTACTACCACTGTCTGATGATGAGCTTTCATCATTTATCTTCCACTATTTAAAGAATCGTATTGAGCACTTCCTGCAATGCCCAGAAAACAAGACTCAATGTTGCATAGATCATAGGGTAGCAGTTTCTTGCTAAAAATGCTCAGGACAATCAAGATCTCTGTCCTTCTGAAAGAATTTGATTCCACATAGTGCCAAAGATTAGATTCCCACTTGAGGAAGGAATATGGAAATAATTAAGAAGATACTACAAGTTTGGTTGATAAAAGTTGGTGATATTGCTAGAACAGTCTTAAACTTCTACATCTCATTTTAAAACATGGTAGCTAGGACATAAGCAAAAATACTTCTGCACTTGAAACGAAGAAATTAAACATAATCATAGCAAACTTACCCTTTCTCACTCTCATATATTTTCAGGATATAAAAGAAATCGTGGATTTATGTAGACAAAAATCCTGATGTTAAGAAGGAAAAAAAGTCTTAAATTGGTGAAAGCCAGTAAAGGAAACACTTTTCCAAAAAAAGCCTTAAAGTAAATCAGTCACCAAGTTTATTGCACTGTCCTACCACACATAATCACATAATTTACTCAAAATAAAATAAAATAACTGAATATATTTAGGGAAGTGTTAGTGGATGTTTACCAATGTATTGCCTTCCCACTTGATGATGTTAGAGAAAGCCATAAAACAATCAACAAAATGTAGGCAGTTAAGAACATACTTTAAAGTCATCCTGATTCAGAGATTCGGAGGATAAAATCATGAATGTACTGAAGTTGGTGGCAAACCACCATTGATTTCAATAGAGCTAGAATTGACCATTTGTTTTAAAGCGTTCATGGTACCTGGATCATCGTTATTAGCATTTCATCTAATCTTTCGTATAACATAGCCATCGAATTTAATGCATGAGTTATGTCTTCAAACACAGAGAAAGATAGAATGCATCCCTCTAAGAATTTGTAGTCCAATTTAAGATGAACTGGCAACTAAACTAAAAACGGGGGAAATAAAATGAACAATAATAAATTCAGGTGTTTTTTAGTAATGGCAGTATGCACAGCTTTAGATTTGCATTCTTTAAAGGAATTAAAAAGTATATGAAAATAAATAGCAGTTCCACAAGTTCCACAAACATTCAAGCTATGTATTTATGAAAAGTGACAATAATTTTTATTCCTTAGGAAGTATTAGAGAATAAATAAAGACTAGGTATTCCAGTCTACTGCCAAAGTAGATTATACTGATGACACAGCTGACATGATGTAGAAGCAAAGAATTATAATGGTGGTTAGAGCAAAGAACAGACTATAATACCTGCCACCTTCCACTGTTAGTTCTACCACTTAGTTTTTTGCATGGCCTTTTGCATGTGGTCTCCGTATTTTCAACCACTACAGATAGTCTGTTATCACCTGATTTTTTACTTAAGTGATATATGGAAATAAAAATAAAATTCTTTAGTTGAAGGTACAAGATAAATAAAAAAAATTCTTTTGTCTTAAAGCTTTTTCTACTAAATGCTCCCTGCTCCACACCCTGTGCAAATCCACAATCAAAACTGAAGAATGACATATGCAAACCTAAAACATACACAAAGATGAAGAGCTATGAGTGAAGTTTCGTACTTGTAACAACCAGTAACTGCCTCTGATGAATCCCAAAGTCACGTACTTAGTCTATATGTCAACTGAGAGCAGCCACATTTGGATTAAAGATACTATTCAATAATATATAATGCAATGGCAAATGCAATATGATTCCACCCCTACTAAGAAAAATGTAGATTTAGGGAAAATAGATTTCAATAGCTGAGCTGTATACTGAAGGAAGTCTGGTAAAAAGTGTTTAAAGTTTAAGTGTGATAAAAAGAAGTGTGGGGTTGGTACAAAAAAATCACATTTTGATCCAAAATAATACCTGATAATACCTGAAGTTACCTAATAATGCCTGATATAACACATGATACTGGGATGTATTCCTGTTTTAATCAATGACAAAATGCATTCATTATTTCTCTCCCATACATCCTGGAAAGCAATTTTTAAAACAAATAAAAATTCTCTTTCATTTTGTAAGATGCTGAAACCTCTCTATATTATATCTCCAGTATGACATCTTATTTTCATTTGGTTAATAATTTTGAATTAAACTAATGAAGAGGATCTTCATGGCTTGCAAAGAACCACAGTACTTGTTGGTAGGGTCAATGGTATTTTGTTTATGAGTATAATAGTTTATTGCCAAAAGCCATTTGAAATTAAATTCAGAATTTGTGAAATGTTACATATAATTTGTTCAGCATGCAGGCAAAGAATATTTTGTTAGAGATCAAGTAATGTAAAGAGGAATTTTCAATAGAGACAATTACATACTGAAAAACTCAACATCCAGAAAACTCCTTCCGTCTGCTCCTTTCTTTGTCACTACTGGAACAAGAGGTACTACCAAATAAGTATTCGTATTTATAAAACATGCAGGATGTTTTTCCTATGCAAGCAAAGAACATCAGTAAATTTCAAAGTTATGAAAATGTTTTTGAGGAGAAACTATATCACTTTATTCAACTAAAACAAATACCTATACCTTCTATAATCAGTAGGAGACCACGTAAAAACAAAGTATCACTGTAAATTTGAAGGTTTATTTTGATGAGATCAAAATTTCTTCTTTAAATCTGTTTGAACATTTTCCTTAATGCACAAGCGCTTCCAGTTACTTTGCTGAGCTTTTCGTTTTTAACAGGCAGTGGCATTTCAACCCTAGGAAGCTTAAGAACTTCATGGAAATCTGATCAGCTTTTGATGAATTTCTTGTTCTGTTTATTCTAAAATACTTGGTTGTTCCCGGTTAGTGGTGAAGCAGAGAGAAACATGAAAACCAAAGGGCTCTCACATAGCTTGTTCTATGCAGATGCTGCTGGCTCAGGCAGAAAAATGATTGCAAGTTATTTTACAAAAGTAAATGATACAGTGTTTAAGCAGACTCCTAAAAATATTTGTTTCTTACACAGAAAATGTTCTGAATGAAAAAAAAAGAAATCAGTTCACGGAGATACATCTTGTGACAGACGGACATTTTATATTTTGCTTACTTTTAAATAAATCATCCAAGATGGTTAAAAAAGTCTCACATATTCTGTTCCTCTGACTTCTCAGAAGCAGTTCAGAAGACAGAATATACCCGGAAACAAGTATAAACCCACTCCTTTTCCTTCTCTGCTTCAAGTTAGGTTAGCATGCAACTCTAATCACAAATAAAGTAAAAGTGCTTCCACTTTAAAAGGTTCTTTTGTTACAACTGTGGCTAAGTCTCAACTCAATTATAAAGTGCCTATTTATAATCCACGTAAGCAAAAAAACACAGCAGGATGTGGGTTATTGGGAGATAACCACATACCCAGTGGCTTTCCTTTTTATACCCATAAATATTCACTTAAGACGATCCTTTCTCATTGAAGTCAGTGACAAAACTCCCACTCATTTCAGTGGGAGCGAACTCAGGCCTTACTGCAAGAAACAGATGAGCTGCTATCTTGTTATGGTTATGGAATTATTTTAAAGCAATAAAGTATGCAAGCTGTCTTAAAACTCAGCACTAAATTACACAGATTGGAGTGATTTAATTTGTACTAATAGGATGGGAAGTTTTTTCTAATCATGCTTGAGTTGAATGAAAATCAGAACGTCATCTGTTTGAGACTAATAATATTTAAACATGTTTTTTCATCTCGGAGTGAAGCAAAATTTGAAATTCCAATTTATTGTGTGCAAACCAAGAATTTTGAAAATTTGAGAAATTCCAATGCAGAAATGAGGAAATACTTAATTTCAGCATTTTAACAATTGAAATATTTTCATATGGATAAATTAAAGGATTTTTCTTAACATATAGGTCATGCCCCTTTGATGAAGCACCATCCAGCTTGTTTGAGAAGAGACAGTTTGGCCAAGAAACCAGGTTTGGCCCACAGGAAAGAACAGAGGTATGAGACATACAATAGCAAAGCAGCTGCAGAGGAATATGCATTTCAGTATGCACTGACTTAAAATGAAACATTTCAGATTAGTTTGGCAAACCAGAATGTTTGGTTTCTTATTCAGCCAACTTGAAAGTATCTTTTTTTTTTTTTGTTATCCTGATGGCAAAACAGAAGGAATATACACAAAAGCAAAGCTTTTTCCTGTATGTGGGGGGGAATAGATGTTGCAAAACTGTATTTTCTGTAAGGAGAAAAAACAAAAAGATTTTGATAGAAAAATCCTCAAGCACTTCTAAAGTATCTAAAAGCCTATGGTAGCTGTGCAGGACAGACTCATTATGACTGTGCCTGAAATGTAATTGGCTTTCTTAAACAATATGGATCTATGCATGCTTCATGAGCAATGACTGGGTAATAGGACCCAAAAGAAGTTGCTTCTCGACTACTGCTTACAAATTTCCACCAGGCTAACAGAGAGGCGAGGCTGTTTTTATTTCATGGCTTTTTTTAAGGTGGGCAAGGGGAAATATGTCACAACTTCTTTTTAATGACCTAGTATTTTGATGGAAAAAAAGCTAGAAAGACTGGAATTAATTAGCAGTTTTATTAGAGGTTTAGATCTTTCTACGGTAAGAGCTCTTAAGGTAATTTTTTCAGGTAATGAGTAGACAGTATAGGGAACGGCTGCATTTCTGTGACTGCTTCAATTGATTTATATGAACAACGGCTAACAAAAGAATTTTGTGTGCCAATATTTGTAAATCTACTGCCAACAACTAGCATTAAATATATTTATAAAAAATCTGAAAGGTCAGAAGAGAAGAAAATAGTTCTTTTTCAGTTATTCTATATATGCTCTGACTTTGTGAAACAAGGACTTTGTGAAGCTGCTGTTCTTTGCAGCTCCTCAGGCCACATAGGGTTCTTTCCCTCTCCATCTGCATCATTATGGCTGCGTCATTTGGCTTCTTAATTGTTATCTATCATCTTAGCTCTTTTTTTTTTCCTAATAAAACTCTCTTTTCCTTCCTATACCTCTTGTAATGACAAGCACCTAACAAGAATTCAGTTGATCACTGTAAAGTCTTAAGGAAGGAAACCAAAATGAAAACAACCAGACAGCTTTGTGGCACCAATGTTTGCAGGCCCTTGTATACTCTGACAGCTTTGCATCTATTAATTCCATTAAAATTCACTGGCTGTGTCTGTGCACCCTACCAACATAAGCCTGCCACAACACCAAGGCTTTCTTCAGTAGGAAGCATTATATGTGGATTTTGTCTGGACACTCGTGAGAAATCGCTGGTTAACAGTGGTGTAGGTGTGTGCTTTTGAGGTACAGCCTGCAGAAGGTAGATTTCAGGGATAAAAAATTGAATAAATTGTGTGTGTATTCATGTTTAAATACAAGAAACTGAGGTATCACATAGAAATAATGAATGATAAAACTGACATCCATGGATTGCTTTCTGCTATTACTTGTTTGTGATTTACCATCAGTCTTTAGGATGCTGGTGCTGAAAGGTATTAAAGCTGATTCCTGAAATGAATTTGCCCAAATGACTGAGCCGTTTCAATTATGGACTAGGATCTTTTATTCTGTTGCATGGAATATAAGAAGTTGTTTAACTAAAAATAAATCATAGGACAGAAATTTTAGTTAACATCATTGTTAAAGATTGTTCTCCCATCTTGGACTGAAATACTGATGCAATTGTCTCAAAAATCCTTATTCACACAACTAGAGTACTTACTAATACAAGAGAATGTTGCCAGGTGAGGTGTAGCAAGATTCTGCCTGTTTGCTGAAGTGTAAATGATTCAGTCAGTAACAGTACCTGTAATAAACCCAGCTATGCCACTTGGTCTAAGGATAAGCCCTACAAAGTAGGGCTAAGTAAAAAGCAAAGAAAAAACATTTGTCAACAATCCAGTAGTCCCTCTATGTGATTATGTGCCAGTTAGTTAGTTTTTGCACTCCATTCAAATTGCTTTGCTCTTTGGAGAACGCTACTGAACAAAATATGTCTGGTCAGAAAAGAAACTAGGGAAATCATCCTTTTTAAGGGAAATGGCTAGATCAGTCTACCCAGAATAAAATTAACCCGAAATTCAAATTAACGCAGACTAAATCTAACCTCTTAAAAATGTTTTGTAAGCTATTATGAAGTTACTTCTCATGCCTTGGCACTTCTCTGTTTCAGCCAGAACTGAAATCGGAAATGCCAAAATATTGTGAGAAAGGCTGTTCTTGCACTACAGCTGACCTGAATGAAACAAGGAAGTACTAAAAATCACAAGACAGTCTGTTTTTAAGAGATTTTCATCCACTTTCCAGACTTGATAGGTTTGGATGAGATCAGCTAAATCTCTTGTGGAGATGAGCACAAATGGAATAGTTTTATTTGGAGAAAGAAGGAGGAAACACAGAATGCTACGCAAATTCAGAGGCTTGCTTGGATTACTCCCCAAATTAGAACTGCATCATAAATCTGACTGCATTGATTGTAGCAATTTAAATAAAAAGTACGTCCCTGAAGTCAATGGCAGTCTCCCCTGGTTCAACTGGGAGAAGACTTCTGCTGTATCTGTTTGACCTGTGATTAAATTGCAGAAATGCTGAGCCTTACTCATCAAAGGTAGAAACTTTATTTGTTTTGGTGATATTTCATTAGGAATAAAGTTGGTCACTAATCCTTCCTTGACTCATCTTTAATTGCTGGTTTCTTATGTTGCACTGGTGCGACTAGGTGGGCGTAAGGGTGTTTCTGTGTTGGGACAGTGTTTATGGTCACAGTGTCTTAGCCTCTCTCAGCTGTATCTGTTATTTGTCTACAAAGCAAGGGTCGACTTCCAAGTCTAATATTGGTCCCATATAATTTATGGCTTTGAAATGGAAGTTGGGACCTGGTTTTGCTCCTTAAAGAAACAGAGATGTTGAAGGTTGGCATGAGTTTTTTCTATGAAATTTTAAGCATTTTATGGAGCTTTAACAATTTTTGTATGTTTTTCATCAACTTGAACTAAGTCTGAATGAACACTATGTGTAGGGTATTTTTTTTTTAACACTTAGTTTATAACCTACCTTAATGGTATTTTTATTATTCAGCTCAGCAAATGTCTACATTTATTTTCTCACGCAAAATCAAGCTTACAGTAAATTCCTTTATGTGTACAACCTATGAAAAAGATATGGGAAAATACTTGAATTATATACTTAGTTTGCAAAGTCACAGGGGGTGGGAACTTTCAAGGGACTGGATTGAAGTGACACAAAAGTCAGGAAATGACCCCTGCAATGGGATTTCAGAGGCCGTAGATTAGAAACAATGTCTTCTTACAACTTCTGTAACTTTGGAACATACCATCCTAGAACAAAATTGGGGTACTGAAACCAGCCACCTTAGCTCTAATGAGCAACAACTTTGTTAAGCATTATTCCAAAGAATGAATTTCTATATGTAAAGAACTGAGAAATGAAAACAAGTTGCAGCTGATTCTCATTGTTCAGACTAGTACTGAAAAGGAAGTCTTCATCCCACAAGAGAAATTCAGAATGCTGAACTGGAGTCCTTGGGGAGTTTTGTTCAGCCAGCGAATCCTGTGTCTGTCAGATAGCGTGCTCCAGCCAGCCTCTCTGTGGTCAGAGAGTGGTGCGGAAGGGAAGCTGCTCTCCGCGCTGAATAGTGTCTTTGTTCGTCCTGCCGCAGCAGTTACATTCTGCAGGCCCTGCAGATACAACAGTGGCTGTATGAGAGAGGAATGGAAATGAGATGCTGGCTCCCCCCAAAAAGTCTTGCTTCTTTCCATTAAAACTGCAAAGGAATTCTGGCAAGTAAAAAATAACCCTTCCTACGGAGCAATATTTTCCTGCCTCTAAAAGCCGAAGGTGCTAAAAGCGTAGACAAAGTGAAACTAAAATACAGTGTAGATGAGCATGTACCAGCGTTTTAAAGGTTGGTTACTTTGCAAAAGAAAAAAAAAAAGCATGCTGGCACATGAAAGGCAAAAATCATACCGTGGCTGCAAACTACCTGCAAAACTGTAAGTCCACCTAAGTGCTAAATAACAATAGAATTACAATGCCTCCAGGTTTGACCTGTTTGCTAAACAATTACTTTAGTACCTTCCAGTTACAAGTTAAACAGTTTAGCCTTGCTCTGCACACCTGTTTCAATCTTTGTGGCCAAAAAACCTCAGGTGGAATAAAGGAGGCTGTCATAATCTGACCATAGGCTGAGTTCTTCCAAATTGGGATATACTGCCAGCAAGCTATGGGATGTCATATTATCTTCTAACTAGAAGTAGTACCCTTCTCCTGCTTCTATTTAGTAACGATTAGCCTATTAATAAAGAATTCTGTCCTCTGTTTCCATAATTTGTTTTAGAAAAGCAATATTCAGAGAACTCTTTTTCAAATCTCTCTTACTCTATACAGACCTTATTCATATTTGTAGTGATATAAAATATTATAAATATACATTGAATATGTATAAAAACTTTTCCTTAAAAATGAGACTTTAGGACAGTCTTGTCAAAGAAACCAGAACTGTATAGTAAATATGAAATGGGAACAATATGAGGTATTAAAGCTGAAATATTTGTTATTATTTGTGGTATAATTTGTTTTTCTATCCTTTTTTATGTAATAGAAAGAGCAGTATTTGTTTGCAGTAACAGAGCTGTTTGCTGTTGTGATCCTTGGTTTGCACATCACACAGCTGTGATTTGCTTGATTTTAGTGCATGTATACTTTATAGTATATAGTATGTATATACTTTAGAGTGTGTACGTTAAGGCTCACAATAGATTTTAAACTCATAGTGGTTCCTACAGCCTATATGATTTCTTTTCTAAACTTCCCAGTTCTTAAGATTGCAGTCATGAAAGCATGTGGAAAACCTTACAACTTAATTTTGGAAATGTTTATGTTACCAGGCCTTATTCAAACAAGAAGTCCCATTGGTGTAAATAAATACAGGATGTAGGATAGATAGAACTCTTGCTTTGTAACAGTTCACTCATAAGCCCCAGCTGTGTGTTTGCTCAGGAAAATAAAGGCAATGTAAGAACCTCTTATTTTCCCGCATGGCCTAAGAGTCTCACCAGAGTAAGCACGACTACAGCAGCAGTTCTACTTTGCAACCTTTAAGTAGCCATCAGTATACTGACCCGAGCAAAAGGCATTCATCACCTTCAAGGAGGTACTCAGCTACCCGAAAGATCGAGTCATAAATATTTAACTGTTTGTGAACGCAAAATAACTGAAACTGTACTGTTAAGTACCTACAGGAAATACCAGCAGAGTGAATGCTCTTCATTAGAAGTGGATGGAGTGTTTGAGAAGAAATTTTTCTGCCCACTAGACGCCAGCGTTGTCAGTGAATATGAATGTAGAATTTGAACCTGAGATGGAAGTATTTCCAATGGGATTTCTGTGAAACTTAAAAGCTGTAATTGAAGAGAAATTTTCAAAGGTGAATGGTATGTTAGACTTAAAAATCTGGAAAATAGCAACCACAATTGTATGTTGAACCAAACCCATTCAGGTAGCCCTCTACAAACTACAGTCTAAGCACATCAGGTCACATCCATCCCTGGTAAGTATTACATCTTGAGCTATATCAAGATTATGGCAATATACAGATAGAAGCTGTCCCGTCCTGACTAGCATATCTGAATAATAAAAAAAATCCTCAAAACGCATCCAGCAAAAACTGAGATAATAAATAAATGATAAGTGCCCATTTTAAAAGGTACATCTAGTCATTCTTTTAACTTAAGAGTAACACAGATGGACTTTCTGCCTTTTATTTGATGCTAAAACATTTGTAGTTCTCAAAGAAAATACACAAAGATAAAATACAAAGTGAAGGAATAAAACAAAGCATTCTTCATAAACTGGTGAAATCAGTAATATATTCATGATAACATCTGCTACAGTATCTAACAGATAATTTTTGATAAGTTAAAAGCTTTATTTGCTTATTAACTCTTGAGTGCTTTTCTTCAGTGGTTATTTACCTAGAGGCTAGAAGAACAGAACAAAGCCGAGCCTTTATTTGCTTAGCAGCCTATCAAGGAATTGCACAGAATTATTTTTAAGTAGGCCCAATGGCAGCTCTTTTCAGTTGCGTGTTGAGTTTTTATTTGCCTTGCTGTTAGGACAATAATAGCAAGGTGGGGTCTTATTCACTCAGTAGGTAGGACCTGAAAATTCTGAATGCTTCACTGTTTACCAAGGCACTGGACTCAGGAGTGCTGGGTAGGACCGTGTTTACCCAAATACTGGTCCACTGACAACTAGGTGTGGCTTTATTGAGCTGTTACTCATACAGTTTTGACAGGGAAGCTCAACTTCTTAGCTGTATTACTTCAAAGAATTATAAAGGGACATGCATGAGGATGAACTAATACTTATTTATGGTAATACATATTAAATGAGAATGTTTTGCTTGTGGGAACTATATCTGGATTCAGGGACCAAAGGCTGGAAATCAACTGGAAGTGATAAAGAAAAAATATATCTATTTTTTACTAACTTTGCGGGCAACAGTTAAATAAAGAGTATATCTGTTTATCAAAGGGAATGGGCTGCTTCTAATGAAACCATCATCTTGTTTGATGCTAAATTAGTAACTAGGGGTGCAGCTCATACCCTTAAACAGATAGACTTTAAGACTTTCTCTTGGAACCTGCCATACTATCAGAGAGAAAATTAAATTTTCTGTTTCACCTTTTGAATAGGTATCGTCTCATAATTGTAGCTGTAAATGTGAGAGAGACATTATGCAATGTAGTTCTTGCAGCAATGTATTTTTACAGTTACAGCTTAATAACTTGAGAGAAAAAATGAGTCAAATAATGGGAGTTTACCTGCCGTGAACTTTATCCAGGGAAAGTTGTAATATTGTGCACAGTGATGAGAGTTTTCAAATACTTTGAAGAATGATGAACAATCTGAAGGACTCTGAGTATTAGTTGTGATGATGAGGCTGGGTCTTGAAGGGAAGATATTATGGCACTGAGTGTCTCATGTCCTTCAGCTGACATACTTTCATTGCGTGTCTGACCTCTTCTAAAGGAATTATGACATTTCCAAGAAAAAAGGAAAATGTTCATTTAGTAGTCATCATCTAATGCAGTAACTCATGAGAGAATTCATTTGTTTAATTCCCAGTATGCTTACTCATACAGAAGAAAAAAATTACTGAATCTGTGTTCTGTTCTCTAGTCTAATTTGGAAATCAGGTGTAATATTTGAAAAGATTTTAAAAGGCCTCTGTTTCAGCAAAGCTGGTATAAAGTGGGTACAGGACTTAGTAAACAATTCTCTTTTCCTCTTCCCTTGCCCTAACCATGAGAAATACCCCGCACAGACAAATCTACAGTGATACAGAAGGTACCAGTAGAGAAGACGTCTTAAGGGCACAGTACGTCCATGAATACTGTTTTCAAGATGCTGCTAACTCATTAATCTGGACTATGCAATTTCCTGAGGTTTCAGCCTGCTGTGGAGACTGCCTGCTTGAAGCCTTACCCAACGAACTTTGAGCTTCTTCCTTTCTGTGATTTGAAGAAAGTGCCTCCTATTTTTCCATTGAACATCTTTCTTGAAGCAGCAGCCATAAACAAACATATGGTTGTGTTTTGTGATGCTATTGCTGTTTGCAATGACAGTATTCCACAACATGCACAACTCTTCCCACGGTAGTGTCAAACCTTAGGATCCCAAGTTGTAATTAGTTCCGATTTGTCTAATATGTCTCCATAGGCATGGTGATCAAGACATCAGTTTCCACCAGTGCTGCCATTCTTGGGTTTAGTTGTTGCTAAACAAATGTCTGAAACTGTATAGTGTCTACATTATTTTTTTAAGTTAAGAAATCATAATTTGTTACTTTTAAAAAACATCTCACACAGTATGGAAAGATCCTTTTAAAACTAGCCAGGAACCTTTTCACATTAGCTGCTCTGGTGGTCAGAGTCCATGCTTCCTCAAACCTTATACGCTTATTTAAAATCAAATTTTGTGTTAGACTTTGTTGTTTTGTATAGTTGTCAAATGCTCTAGAACAGCTAGCTGGATCACAGACTCCCATCTTTGTATTAAATTTGCAAATCACACTTAGTTTAATAAAAAATGTTTTCTTGGACCCACTTTACTGCTCAATAATTCAGTTAGCACTCTCTCTTATAAATACACCCTCCTCCTGTAAATGAAAGAAGAATAGTAACGATAAGTAAGATGAAACTTTCCATGGTCAAGGATTAAGGCCAAAGTCGTCATCTTTGTCTTTCTGAGTATACCAATGTTTATTATCATTAATGCCTGTGATGCTTAATATTGGACTCCACTTCCAACAGACGAAAGGTAGTATTGCCTGACTTTGACGTGTTCACAGACAATTTAGTTTTGTACTATTCAGTACATCAATATTACATCAAGATTCATGGCACTACCGGAGAGAGTCCAGTGGAGGGCTACAAAGATGATTAGGGGGCTGTAGCATCTCTCCTATGAAGAAAGGCTGGAGAAGAGAAGACTGAGGGGGGGATCTTAGCAACGTGTTTAAGTATCTGAAGGGAGGGTGTCAAGAGGATGGGGCCAAGCTCTCCTCAGTGGTGCCCAGCAACAGGACAAGAGGCAATGGGCAGAAACTGAAACACAGGCAGTTCCGTCTGAACATGAGGAAAAACTTCTTTCCTGTGAGGGTGACCGAGCACTGGCACAGGTTGCCCAGAGAGGTTGTGGAGTCTCCTTCCCTGGACATATTCAAAACCCACCTGGACGCGATCCTGTGCAATGTGCTCTAGATGACCCTGCTTGAGCAGGGGGGTTGGACTAGATGATCTCCAGAGGTCCCTTCCAACCTTGGCCATTCTGTGATTCTGTGATTATGTTATTACCTCTTTAATTGCTTCAGGATAGCATTTTTATTCAGACTGACTCCCACTATCAGTCGATTATCTTTGCCTGCTCCTAGACTGCTAGTTTGGTGACTTAATCTTTCCCCTATGCAGTTCATCATTTCAAGGAATCTGTTTCCTTTCTATGTTAGGGCTTTTAACTGCCCTACTTTTACATTCAGAACTTCTTTTTAGATCCTGTACTGTGTTGTTCAGAAATTACTTAGAGCTAAGGAACTGAAGGAGGTCTGCTTCACTAAGTATCATCTCAGTTCTTATTGATATACATTGCATGACATAAGTCTCTGCAAAATATAACAATCAGTTCTGACTGGTTCGTGCTAGAAAGATGCTGTTCCTCATAGGATGGGAAATATATATATTTATTGAACATCTTGTACTGGAGAATTCACAAGGATGCAAACATTAGATTTAGAATACAAACTTCTGTCATTCAATTATTCCTGGAAATACATATTGGCAGCTCAGAATTGATAAATATGTACCTATTCATTTTTTTAACAAAAGCAAACATCATTTTGAAAGTATGGTTTAGATGGAGTGAAAGTTGAGAAAACACAATAGAATGCTGAACTCTAAATGTCACATCGTCCAGGAACCAGACAGATGATTGATATTATTGGAAGTGGTGAAATCTGAGGTGGACAGGGCTAATGCTACTGTTTAGGAGAGTCTTTTTATATGTGAAAACCTGTATACAGATTTTCCAAGGTGTAAAATCGTAACTGGATTCTGTAATACATATTTGCAGGAAGCTGTTACTTCTTTTAATGGAAGTGTCAAATTTTGTCAAATTGTGTCAAAGGGAAACAAATCTTGTAGTGGAAAATGTGTTGATGGATAAGCTTTCCATAAATATGTTCTCCTAGTGTTAAAGACAGAGTTGAAAGCAGCCAAATCAAAAGCAACAGATGGCCAAACAAGCTCACATGAGGAAAGGAAACAGCATATTCAAAGCAGAAAGAATTTATTTGGAAACATGATAATTGTTACTCAAAGCTCAGAACTGGACATTAGAGAATTACCGTAAGCTCTACCAGTCCTCCACCTGACACTAGAAACATACAGATCACTACAAAAAGTAGCCAAGGCACGTATAGGTAGAGAAACAGCAAAGATAACTCCAGTGAAACTCTCCCTATGCTATTCGTACTCTTTATGGAATTAGTCTGGTTCAGAGATGGAACAGTGCTGATGAGATATTTGGAGCATCTGAGGAATTTGTTTAGTACTTAGTACTTGTGTAAAGGTACAAAAAGTCATGGAACTTAGGCTGCGTTTGACATTTACTGGAAAAGTGGTGTTAAGAGATGCAAAACCATTACTTTCAAAGCAATAGATTTCTATGCATTAGTAATGGACTGAAATGTACAGAAATGTCTGCACTTAAACCTGCAAAAGTTGATGATGAAAAGGACAAGACTCACTACAGCACATTAATTACAGTAATCTGTCTTCTATTTAATATGCTTTTATGATGGGATAATATTGTGTTACAAATGTATAGCTTTTGGTTAAATAATGAAAATATTTTAGTTCTAGTTTAGTTCTAGTATATGTTTTACATAAATCTGCAAAGAAATAAAAGTTGAAAATGTGTGTGGTTGTAATGATATCTGTTTCTGAAAAGCAAAAATGAAGATAAAGTAGGCCTCAACTCAGTTACCCATTTCACCACGCAGTTAACTTTGTCCCTCAAATAATTCTTTCCCATTCAACAAAGCAGCATACATTTTTCCTGACAACATTGATGTACTTAAAAGTTAATCATGTGCTGTATGAAACCCTAAGCAGGGTGAAATTACCTCTTTGGGTTTCTATCTACTACAAATGAATCTGAGAAAGATGAATGACTATTTTTAGAAAGAATACTCAAAAATGCAAGTCATCTCAACTACCTTTAGATACAAACAAGATAGGTATCTAGTTGACTAGTTGTCTCTGCTCACTGTAGAGGCAGGAAAAGAGAGAAAGAGCAATTCATTCAATCTCTCCTAGACACTTATCTTAGGACAGGATGAATCACCCTTTGGGATTCTCTGCATCTCCATTTACTTACAGAAGTCTAGATGACTAGCTGAGACTTGATGCCTAACTTTGCATTGATAAAGTTAGGTGGGATGTATCCTATTTTCATTTATTAATTTAATTAATCCAGTTAAAGGAATGATCTATTATTTGTACTGGAAAAAGTTGTGCAATTTTGTTGAGAGCTGTGATACTACTGTCCTGCCTTGAACGGCCTGGAGTTTAACTAATGTGTGGGTGAGATGAAGTATCATCACCATTTTACAAGCAGGGAATCCAGGATGCAGAAAGACTATGTGAATCAGTCAAGCTTACAGTAAGACTTTATGATAGAGTAAAAAGATAGTGATAGTCTGTTAGGTACCACAGAAAACATTATTCAGTTTTTCAACCGAGCCACTGTATTTCAGTTCACATGTAGTTATACATATGATGTCCAAGTTCTGTTACAAAGATACTTACAGTGGCTCAGACCAGGGCTCTGTCTAAATGATCACTAATCTCTCAGCATTTGTTGAGGTTGTTACAGTCAGCTTGGGATTGTAATCCCCTATTTAAATGTTAGAAGCCTAATGACCCTGGGAAATCTACTATACTGGTTTGACAGAACCAAAATTTGCTGCATAGACCAAATGCAAATTTGCTGAGTTTATTCTAAAGCACATACATGCAGGGAAAAAATTAGCTTTTATGTTTTCATGGTTTGGGAAAACATTTTATTGTATTTTCAGATTAGAAAGGGAGTTATCTGTGTTGTACATTTACCTCTGGCAATGGATTGATGTTATCAGCGGTAGATATTTAAGATTAAGAAAAGAGTTTGCTGAATCTTATTCATTACCCTTTGAGAATGTGTCTGGTAAAATCATTATACAACCAAGTCTTATAAAACAAGGCTATAGCTATTAAAGCAATAATGTTGGTTGAAAAACTATTTGGAAGTAATTCAAATTACCTGATTTTAAAAACTGTCTTATTTTGTACTTTTTAGGAATGTTATTCCAGCTATTAACAAGGAACAACTTTAAGATAACAAATTAAATCAAATAATCTAAGGCCTTTCAGTTTAAATGGGAGATTTACTATAAATCCTGAGCAAAGGACAGAGAGTACTGCATGGCCACAGTCCTACTCCAGACTGATTATTATTTTCAGTCCAGTTTGATTCCCCCATTTGCTCAGGTGTGTGTATATACAAGTTTATGTGTGTTCACATGTGTGTATACATACATGTGAATATATATGTGTGTGTGTGTGTGTGTGTGTGTGTGTATAAATATACATATATAAGTGCATGAGGTTCATGCAAATTATCCATGCCAGTTACAAATTCACTTACTCTAGCAAATCCAGTAGACTTGCATTCCTGTCAGAAAAAAAGAGAGCAATGCCAAAGATTTTCTTACAATCTTACATAGAAAATAGATTGGAACATTTAAGGAATATTCAGTTTAAACTGCTACATGTAATATGGGTAATTAACAGGCATATGAAGATATTTTGGCTTTATTCTTCTGCATTCTTAAACTGATCTTCAGATAACAAGGCTGCTACATGCCGTATTGGGGAAGGGTTGTAAAAGAGAAATATATTTCTCCCTAAATAGGCAGTTTTACAGCCTCCTCTGTTTCATTTTTCTCTTTTTTGTGGTAAATTTGTCATAGTAAGCACAACTTCCACGGAGTATCAGAATATCAACATGTGGAAACATTGCACTAATGCTTGATTTTATGAACAAATGATGCTGATCACCAGTTTTTATTTGGGCTGCATTATCAAAGGAAATACAACATTTCTCTTTTGGTTAGTGTATGTTAGAGTTATATTCTAGGCTATATTTATCTGTAAAAATCCATATTGTTATTTCACCTTTGATATCCAGAGACTTTCCTACCAGTAAGTCAAACACTTTGCTTAAATCAAGATTAGCAAGAGAGTGACAGTGGCATGATATATCTTGCCAGTCTGAATCTTTTCTTTGTATTATCTGTGCATATCTGAATATTCAGACTATAGAAAGTAGAAGAGTTGCATTTTGGCAAACAGTAAATGAAAACAACTGGATCATTTGCAGAGTCGCATTAAAACTCATTTACAATTGAGCCACAGGCAACTTTTGTCAAATCTAATACACGCAGCTAAAAGCACTATCTTGAAGACCATCTGATAACAATCAACTTGATAAATAAGGCTTACTTCTATGCAAAAAATGATTAGAGCACATTTATTACAGGGACACTTGGCTATAACCATCATAATAGGCCTGAATTTGTGCTTTGTTATATTACTGGTCCTTATCATTACTAGGCATTTATTCCTTACTTCTGCTACACGGGCAATCTAGCTAATGATACTGTCTCCCATTTCTTCGTCTCTTTGATCTTACCTCACTTTAGCTTTTTTGCAGCATCTGCTTTACCACAGGCAGCTGGTTTTCTAAAAGGGGTGCTAGAAATATTCTTGCATTAGCCTTATGCTCTTTCTCACTCAAAATAAAATAAAATAAGCATTTAGTCTTTCAAACTTTTTGGTTCAAGTAAAAAAAATGAAAACGTAGGATCTTTTGGTGTTCCTTCTACCTCTCTTAGACTTATTTTACCTTGAGTAAGTTACGTGATCTTTTACTATAATTTTGAGATCTTTATATATAACACTATATAGCCGAATGAAGTACTATTTCTAATGTGTTTGTTCCCAATATTCTCACCATGTGGTAGCAATTTTACATTTCAGAAGACACCATCTGTTTCTCCTCTTTTGCTTTGAGGGTCCAGTTTATGCAATCACGCATGTCAAAACAGCAAATCTGTGCTTGTACCAGTAAGACCTTGCTGGTCTATGAGGTACCCTTTTTTGTTAATTTGTCCTTGCTTTCACTAGTACTGAATGTGCAGTAAGTAACATCTTTTAGATGCCGGTTAAATGGTCCTCTTCCCAACCGATGTTACCAACAGAACAGAACTATTTTAGTTCATCCATCAAGAACATTTTTTGCATGTGTATGTATGCACGAAGTATGCACGACTGCAGTGAAAAGTGACCAAACCTGAAGAAATTTTTGGTTTTAGATGAAAGAAGTCTCCTTCAGCTAAAGTAACAATATCACAGTTATGGAAGATTCCACAGTAAAGCTGGCCACATATTAAAGAAATCCCATTAATGGAAGAAATCCACACACTACTGATCCACCAAGTGAAAAGTTTCTGAATTTCGATAGAAGACAGTTATGTAAGATTAACTGAACAGAAAGAGTAATAACTTTCATATTGTCTTTTCTCATCATATTGTACCACTACTGGTTCAGTTCTGGCAGATTTGAATGTTCCAGGACCCACGCTATTTCCTTAGGAGCCTGGATACCAGAAACTCCTTATACCCTTACTGAGCAGGGGGATGGGTAGCTATCTTCCATTGTCAGAGTTTAATAATCCCTTTTGGACTAGTATGATAATTCAATATTTGCGCTGCAATATCAAGTTGACTATGCTATGTCAGGATTTACTCAGCCACTGTACTAAACTTTGAGCTTCACTTTTATCTCTTGGTTTACTTTTTGCGATCTACAATGGCTGGTTTAATGCTATTTCTGTCAAGGTTTTGAATTACAAGAGGGGTAATTGCAGTATTTTTCTTCCAGAAGATCCATTTAAATGAAAATAAAGGTTTCCTTAGCGCTGAGAGGTTTGAAATCAGAAACTTGTATACAAATGTTATGATGTTTATAACATTATAACTTTTTAGTTTTATACCTTCTTCTTTCTTGCTCATATGTGAACCTTTTAGGGTCACATCTGATTGCTCCATTTCCCCCACAAATAGCGTACTTTGGGATATATCTTTTCAAAGTAACAAGGGTACAGAGAAAATCCAGGAAAAATTAGCTGAGGGCTAAGAAAGATGACTTACAATGGTAGACTTACTTAATGAAAGCAAATCTATTTAGCTCATCAGAAAGAAGTTTGAGAGATGACATGGTGGACATGAGAAAACACTTCATTGATAGACAATACCAATTATAAAGATATATTTAATTTGATGAAAAGAGCTAAAAAATTACTGGAGAAAAGACTGTGGACTGTAAAGCTAGAAACTCACTTTTTAAAGATCTCTTTTATCCAAAAGGTTATTAGGGTGAATATAGGCATAAAATGTAAGCCTTATGTTCTGACTGATATAAGAGCTCAGACTCAATGATCTAATAGTAGCTTCGGATTTTAATATCATTGGAAACAAATGTAACTCACAACATACTATGTGGATGTCTGAGAAAATCCAAACCATCCACCATTCAGTAAGCACCACTTCTCATCTTACTTGTCTCTGTGTACAACTATAAGTTATATCACATGAGTCTTCATAGCAACACTTCTGCAAACAGGTCAGATTCTTGTTTTCTAATACTTTAAAGCACTGAGTTACTTTATTTTTTGGCATCTACTTTGGATATAGGCACATTTGGAGGGGGTTACAGTCCACCAAAAATCTGTTATAGTTTTTCCAGCCTCCATCCTGCTCCTTAAAACATATTTTAACTTTTGGCTTAAGAAAAGATGGATTTTCATTTGAATTCCTGAGTGCCTGTCAGCACTCCTGAACAAGAAGCCATTTTCCATACTTAGTCAAGGCCACACGCTAGCAATCTACACTCTAATCCCTCTACTCTGACTATAACATCTATACTGCTTGTAGAACTAGTGAAGCCATGAGTGTAAATTCACCAGTCATTTTTAATACTATATTATTATTTATGTACTTTGATTGGAGGTAATTGTAACATTGAAAAAAGAGTCTAGTCCACCGCTGCCTTTAGGGCAATGAATGTGGAAGTTTTACAACAGTAGTGTATTAAAAGATGCATTCATAGACTGATCTAATATCACTATATGGTGAATAGTAAACACATCTCTCTCACCATTGCCATATTTCTACAATACATTTAAATAACAGCAAAAATTAATCCAATTAAACTAATACACTTTAAATACATTTAAGCACAGATTTGGCCACCTTTAGAGAAAAAAAAGTTCTAATTTCATCACAAGGTTAGTTTGATTTCCTTAATTTAATTTCTATCGTTTATAATTTTTATCCTTTTTAATCTTGTTCCAAAGTTGTTAGGACATTTGCATAAGACAGTGAGAACATCAAACCTATCCCAGCAACTCAAATTAATTTGCCAGGATAACAACAATTGTAGACAATTTTTCAGATGGCATTTATGCAAAGACTCTCTGTTTCATTTTTACAAGTAAATCATCTCAGTCGAGACAATTCCTGTAGTGTGAGATCTCCCTGATAAATAGACTGTATACACATCATTTAAATATGCCATATGGTTTCTGGTAAAAGCAAAAGACTAGCAGGCAGAAACTTCCCTGGGCAAAATCCCAACAGAGTTAATAACTCGTGTACCCTGGGGCACATCATGTGATTTTTCTTGTGTGTTTAATCAATGGCAGTGGAAAACTGGTTGAATAAGAGAACTGAAAGAGTTTCTGATGAACATCATATTATGGTTTCTAAAAGTTACCTGAGTTAAGAGAAAATATTTTGAGAACTAGCTAGTACTGACAGACTTTGGGTTTTCCGTAAGCACTTGAGGCGATCTTAGAAAAAATTCCTTATACTCACTAATGAACACGCATTTTGTTTTTCACTGACCTAACTCCACTGAGTCTCAGAATCTCATAAACTTGAATGCCAAGTGGTACTTCATCATTTTTGGAACATGAAATATTGTTCCAGATTTCTATGTGAAGGAAGATACAGAATTGTTCATCCATTCCTTCATTATAACGCATCTAGATTCCTGAAAACCTCTTTAGAAATACCCTACAGAATCTCTCCATTCATTCTTACAGATTTATAAAGTTTACCCTAAGATTTTAAACTACATTAAAATGCCTTCTACCATAGGAGAACTGACCACACAAACTTCTCATTTCATTATAATGAAGACGTTAAAATGATTAATAGATGTGTCCTTTATATTTAGGACATTTGTCCTTTCTACTAAATGCTGCTTATAACTTTTCTGATTTAGCAATGACCTTGGAATACTGGCTCTGCTCTTGAAAATCCCAAACCAGCTATTAATTTCTGCCAGGTCCTCTATCCACAATCCATTAAAGGTTTCGATGCCTAAAATTATGGAGCTTGATAATTTCTGGGCATGATTTCCTTTGTTTATTTATTTTCAAAATCTACCATTTGAAAATATTTCAAAAGAAAGCATGGAATATGAAAGATATGTGATATCTAAATGAGAGTTTGGCTTCTGAATCATAGATTAAATAAGCTACAACTTTCTTTTCTACTCACCCTCATGCTCAGTTCCAGGGAGAGCAGTGCGTGCAGATGATGGAGGAGCAATTCTAACGCAACTGACTACAACCTACGCCTTTCTGCCACAATGCTTGCCAGTTCCATCTTATCTGTAAGAAATGGCTTTCCCAAAGCACGTTCTGTCGGTGACTGACAAACACAAAGATTAGTATAATAAGCATGTTAACAGCACAAATGATGGAAAATGCAGTATGCATTTTGAGCAGCTCTGTCACAGAAAGAGACCATGAGAATGGTATGAGCATTTTGTATTTTTGCCCTTTTTTGAAGGAAAAAAGATCACTTTAGGTTGTCTCATAATCATAGATAAATAAATAAAAAAAGTTAATGGATTTTCCATATTTACAATGCTTAAAATAGAAATCTTTAGCATGTCATAACATAATATATCATGCTAAATCCACCTGGAAAAAAGTGCTGAGTTTATTGTTATTCCTCAGAAATGCAACATCTTTAGCCAAAAAAATTATGTAAACCATATGAACATACACATATATGTACATATTCAATCTCTAATTTTCTTAGATTGCAGATAAACTGCAATTTTTAATAGTATTCATTGCTTAAAATTCTGCTCTGAATGCATTTTTATGAATACTTGGTGATCTATCATTCATGTGTAGCTCACTGAGAGCATGTGATATTTTACACTCAAAATGATTGACTCTACAGATAACGAGTCATCTCTAGGATACGGTCAGGTCATGTGTTTTAGAATCAGATTTATGTAACTAACACTTGCAAGTATAAATGCAAAATTTGTTGTATTAAATTAACCTGTAACGTGGTGCTTTAACAAATAATCTAGCAAAACAAACATTGATTAGAATATGTATGGGATGTATGAAAAGCTCAGAAAACAGTCAATCTAAACATTGTTTTTTCACGGAGAGAGTTGCGCCAGCTTTTAACATTGTCACCCTTCTCACTGTATTTTGCTTGATCTGGTCTGCCACTCTATGCACTTTGAGATATCAGCACCACAGGAAGTACAAAGGAAGCAAAACTTCCTCTGCAGCCTTGCAAATTCACATATGCAGAACACAGATATAAAAACACAACAAAATTGATGCTTCTTTCTTTGATTTCTCAAAACAAGATCTATTTCCTAAGCCACTGTTTGAAAGCTCCAATTTACATTCATATTTAAGGCACATAGTGCCCAAAAAAGTGATAGAATTAGGCTTCAGAGATAGCTTTCAGGCATAAAAATATATTAGCACAACTATTTCTGTATATTATGGTCAGTGAGTCAAAGAGCATGTCTCAGTTGTACTTGATACTGTTCAAACACAAAACTAAACCTCTACTTTTCCCCAGCTTACAATGTAAAGATAAAATAAGAGATAACAGAAGTACGAGTGAAATGATGAGACAATATTTGTCAGAAAGACAGATGGTAGTTTCACAATATCAGCCACCTAATCACATTACACCTTTTCTAGTTCTGAAAGAGGGTAATATATTAGCACATATGACCATATGTGGATGGTCAAGGGGACAGCCTCTCAAGCCTGAGAAGCAGCACTAGATAAAACACAATGTGTAAATATGTTCAAGGTGTTTATGAATTAAACGGAAGCTAATGACATAGACCAGTTAAAGGCCATATCCTCATATTGTGAGACAGCATATGAAGGGCCTGAAAGATACATACAAATAGTTTGAGTTAGTACTGAAGTACAAAGAAACTGCACAGGGAAAAGCACAAGAGAGAGATGAAAACAACAACTGAATACAAGATAATGAAAATATGGACAAGAGTTTGTGCTGTGTGGATGGACAGAAAGGACTTATATTAGTTACACAGAAAGAATTAATAAAACCTAAACACTGCACTAATATGAAAACTTATAGAGAAGTCAGAATTGAAAAAAAATGCTCAGGTTAACAGCTTGAATGAGAAGCAGGATGTGGTATGGCTCAGGGTGAATGACAAAGGAAGTAGTGAGGAAGGCTGTGGGGAAGGAATAATAAATTCTGGTTTAGTCAAGCTGAGCCTGAGCTGAACTTCTACGGGTACATGCCAGGTTGGAGTTTTAGACTGGATAGGACATAAGTTTGTAGTAAATAAGAAGCAGGTAATCTGTATGAATAATCCACATAGCAAAGCATTTGTATTTGTGCTTGTGGATTAGACTGCCCTTAGTTAAGGTGCAAATTGAGATGAGAAAGCAACTATTGACAAGACTGTTGGATGTGAAGAATCTTTTGAAAATATGTAGTTCAGAGGGACAGTGGGAATCACATAAATTTGTCTCAATGAGACAAAAAGAGGACAGGATTTCAAGAGGCAAATTGGTGATATTATCCGAAGTGGCTGACAAGCCACAGAGAATGAAATCACAGAATCACAGAATCGTTTAGGTTGGAAGGGACCTCTGGAGATCATCTAGTCCAACCCCCCTGCTCAAGCAGAGTCACCTAGAGCATGTTGCCCAGGATCACATCCAGACGGGTTTTGAATATCTCCAGCAAAGGAGACTCCACTACCTCTCTGGGCAACCTGTTCCAATGCTCTGTCACCCTCACAGTGAAGAAGTTTTTTCTCAGGTTCAGATGGAACTTCCTGTGGTTCAGTTTCTGCCCGTTGCCTCTTGTCCTGTTGCTGGGCACCACGGAGAAGAGGCTGGCCTCATCCTCTTGACACTCCCCCTTCAGATACTTGTACACGTTGATGAGATCCCTCCTCAGTCTTCTCTTCTCCAGGCTGAACAGGCCCAGCTCTTGCAGTCTTTCTTCATAGGAGAGATGCTCCAGCCCTCTAATCATCTTGGTAGCCCTCCGCTGGACTCTCTCCATGTCTCTCTTGTGCTGGGGAGCCCAGAACTGGACACAGTACTCCAGGGGAGGCCTCCCCAGGGCTGAGGAGAGGGGCAGGATCACCTCCCTTGACCTGCTGGCAACACTCTGCCTAATGCACCCCAGGATCCCATTGGCCTTCTTGGCCACAAGGGCACACTGCTGGCTCATGTTTAACTTGTTAGAATAGTAATCCTGGGATTTACCCTGGAAGATGTAAGTATAGGCTCCCCTATCAGCAGCTTCATCAGAGTGTCATGGGAAGAAACCAGAGAAGATCTAGCACAGAACTGGAAGAGAAAGTATACGGTATCAATTGTGTAGATACAATATAAAACAGAATGTTTGCTGAGGTTAGTGATAATGGAGATGGACAGTGAACAGGAAACTAGGATCAAAACAGTTATTTTGGATGGGAGATACACACATGACTATTGTGTAGGACACACTGAAAGAGAGAGAGTGAGAAGTTAAGGGGAGAAATACATGCATAGGAATATGATGGGAGTATGATGGGAAGGAGATGGGATGCAGTCACTGGGCCATGTAGGGACTCGGAAGAGAAAATCCAGGTAGCTATTTTGACAAAAGACAAAAGTGTGGAAAGAGGATAGTGATAAGTTAGGCCAAAGAAAGAAGGAAGGTCACTGCATTTTGTTATTTCCTCCTTTGTATGGAAAGAGATGTGGAGTCAATAGAAAGAGGATTAAAAGAATAAGTGAAAAGGTGACAACTGGAGCTGAGATTGTAGATTTGTGAGTTAATTAAACTGGAAAAGTAATCAGTCTTTCTAAAAGAAAAAACTAGAAAAGGTAAAAGAACAGTAGAAACAGTGAAATGAGAGAACAGCCCAGGCAGTAAGGCTGGTGCAAAGGTATTTGGGCTTCATCCTGGAGCTAACTGTGTCCCTGTTGAGTCTTACAGGCTTTCAACTCCTGCTAAAATGTCACCTTACAGAAAGTCTCAAAACTAGGGAAGAGACCCTAAAGGGTCAGAAGGAAGAACAGAAGGAAGGAAGGTCTCACCTTAGTCTGTATATCCGTAGAATACAAAGTTAGTTTATTTATAAACAAGTCTGCCAAAGTCTGAGGATCAAGACTACAGGCAACAGCTGTCTCCTTTAGCCTCCCAGCAGGAGGCCACATGCACATTTAAAACAATTACAAATATCTGCTTGCTCAAAGAGATATCTTTATATCTCTGTTAGGATATCTCTTCAACATAGCCAATAAGTGACTGTGTTTGCAACGTGAATAAAATGCATTAACTGCTGTTTACTATCTGAATTATGAATGTTTTCATACTTAACTATGGAGTGCTGAGAACCACCTTCCTAAGTTTAATAACTGGCTTTCTAGTAGAGCTATTCATACCTGATTCAAATCAGTGTACTACATATTCAAGTAATTCAGGCATGCACTTAACAATAAATCACATTAAGATTCTTACAACTGATTTAACAAACAACAGAACCTCAGGTTCCAAATGACACTGTGATAAGCTTAAACGAAGATAATTAATATTAAGTACATGTACTCATCTCACCCTGTGGTCAAACATTAAGATTATCTAACCTTTCTGGAGGTAAATGGCAAAAATGCTGAAAGCAGAAGTGGAAAAATGTGTGAAGTGCTTGAAATATACTTGAGTTTATCTATAAGTCTGTATCTGTAAGTGTACATTTCATAATCTGTACTTCCTAATTCTGCTGCTCAAACTAGAGTCAGGAGTTGTGTAAGGAAAATCTACACCATTTCGACATAATTTGATGTGTCTGAAACTTAGTGTATATGCTATTGTTGGGCTTGAAAAATAGTCCAGCTGCTTTAATAGCTTTCAAACTAACTTCCAAAGCAAGTGGTAGAGTTTTAGGTAGTTATATATACTGTTGCCTTTGTCTTTTTATAACCAAATATTTGTTGCATGCTGAGATATTTATTTGTTTAAAAAAGAGAGCTACTTAATTATCATATGCACTGTGCACCAAATGCATCAAATGTACTGTGCCAGACCTTGTGGCAATTAAGAGCAGCACTAGTACTTGATTGATACCATATCAGAGTTCAGTAAGCATACTACAGAAAGATGAAAAAGGTCCTTGTTTTCACAAGTCAGATCTTGAGAGCACTGTCATCTGTTGGCCTTTGGTATTAAAGCAAATCCCATATACTGCTAAACTCATGCAGATAGGTCAGATTTGTTATGCAAAACTGACATCACTTTAACTAGTTGAATTAGAGAAAATGAACAGTCCTGGTGAAATGTCAGTTTGTAATGACACTAACTTCTGTAAAATTTTTGAAAATGCCTGTGTAGAAAAGAGCAATGCATGAAGAATTAATTCACCTGTACACTAACATGTTTCAATACTATACTAAATTCCTGTTCAGTTGGGATAAATTTATACAGAAGGTTCTGCAGAACACATACCTTACTGCTACTGCAAGAACTAAGGATTTTACTCTCCAATTGAAATAATGGTTGACAGATAAAGAGAGTGGTCAAAGATTATAAAAGGGCACTGAGAATCACTTTATCTGTCGCCAGATCAACAGAGCTTCCTCCCCAGAGATAGGCACTATCTAGTTTTGTCTTGATCCATTGCAAATCGTTGCCTGGTAACTTGAGTTGCTTCCCTTTCAGGTCAGTTTTTATTAGATAAAAACGTTTTAATTACAAGCTTGACTCCTGCAATGTTTTCATTCGACAAAAATATGACCCCAAAAGCTTACATCAACACTGCAGAATTCTCGGCACTCCTTTCCCACCACCACCTCTATACCTCCTTAGTATCAGAATTTCCTCATCTAAGTAGTCCTATCTATTTCTTATTAGGTTAAAGGCTAACCTTTGAAACAAATGCACAAACATGCTGGCTTTCTTTATGGGATGCTTTCTGCTCTATGTCAATCAGATTTCAGCCCTTTGCATTGAACTGCTTCCTTATTCTCCAGGAGCTTGCCTGGAGAAGTCTTCCTTGGAAGTAATGCATAACCAGGACATGCTGAGCTACAGCCATAATCTTATGTCTGTGCATTATGCAATACCCTAAAAATAAATGTTGGTCTTTGTTTTTCTTAAAAGTTACCCATATCTTTTCAGTAATATTAAAAGGTTAAAAGTTTCAGCCTACATAGAAAAGGCAGAAATTAAGAACTCTGATGAGGTCCTTTTGGACAATCTGTAGTCCAAGATTATCATCCTGTGTTTGAAGACAAGTACAGGAAAAAAAGGTTTCCTGTTAGGAAAGGAGATGTCTGTGTCCTACTGAGTCTTGCAATAATCAGGAGAGATTTCCTTATTCCCTAGAGAGGTCAAGTTATTACCGCAACAGAGTTCTCAGCTAGCATAAGGCAGCTCCTGCTCCACTCCATGTGACACTGGATGAGTGAATGTCACGCTACCATAGGTGAGGCTGCGTATTTCCAACAGCTTTCTGAACTGGTGCAGCTTGCAGCATAAAGGAAGTATTTTTTTACTGCACATTAAATGTATTAGGACATAAAGACACTTTGTGTAGATTTGACGAAGCACCAGCTGTGTGCCACTGGCTGTTGCTGCATAGCTATGATATCATCTATCAGTCTACCAGCCTATAAGAGTCCAGATTTGGGTAATTAATGTCCACAACAAGATAGTAATATAAAATAGTCTTCCCTCAGCAGCACTACTGTATTTTCTTTGCAATCAATCTACTTTTCTGGTAGAACATTAGAAGAGTCAAACATGGAGCATTTTACTCTACAAAGTACGTAGCAGGCCCACATGTGGAAAGTCTTTATTCTTTTCCCTTTGATCATAACCCAATTTCAGTCATACAGCAAACATGACTCAATACGTAAAAAAAGGCTTCTAATAGGACTTATAACATACAACAGATTATACAACCAAATTTACCTCAAATGGTTTAGAAGTTGCCTAGCTACAGGATTGGAAAGGCTGAGGAACTCCCTCCTAAAGTGACAGAAAATTAATGAAGAACCCTTAAGGGCTGAAGATTCAGGCTCCACCTAGTGACAAAATTTTACCATTGCTTTTATAGATTATCCTAGGGAAAGCACATGATGCCGTGAAACGCGTTTCTAAACCTCTGCTTCAGGATTGGGAGGAAATGAGAATCACAGCCAAAAGAAACAATTTTTATACAAATGCAACTAAAAAAAACAACATAAGCAGCACTGTAACTAACTGGCACTGGACTCCTCAATAAAAGTTTAAAGAAATCACTCAATGAAAAAGACAACTCCAGCTAGCGTTACATAGGAGAGCAATGTGGCTAGAATAATAACTCACTAAATGACTCAGCTGCCAGGGGAAAAGATTTTGGATGAATAAAGACAAGAGACAGAGCTCTGACTATTTAAGACATTTTTCCTAATAGGAAGAGCATCTCACATTTTACAACGCAAATCCTCCAGTGTAATAGAAGTGAGATTTTTGCTCAACAGCTACAACAGCAAGTCCAATATTATTCAACAAAAACATCTCATGAAATGCTCACTAGAATGCATAGTCATTTTTATTTTATAAACATACCAATATGCTTGTTCTGTCATAGCAAAAAAAAAAAAAGGATTTTGAAGGTTTGTAGTGTACATAGTTTACATTTCAGTGTATACTTTGCATTTATTTTACCTGTATAGTGTGGCATTGTCTTGAAGACCTGATAATATACATAACACTAGATTACCGTGATGGTTATAACTATACTATACTGTACTATTCTGTCAGTAGCAGTGTTCTACTTGTTCCTCAATTAATTTTATTAAATAGAAATTACACAGTTTATATAGAAATCAAAGATATACATAGTTTTAAGAATGTTTCTCTAAGAATTACAGATTTAGTAAGTGTCTAATATTTTATCTTCTGTTGAATGTCTGAATATTTACGGCCTTCTAAAGTAGGCAAGAATTTTCTTGAAGAAGAAGGCAATATAGTCCTAGGAGTCTGAGGATATGGATTTAGTTGCTGGCTTGTTCACAGATGACTTATGTCACCTTAGGTTTGATAATGAGAATAGTAATACTTTGATAACACAAAATGTTGATAAGGGTTGTTTCATTCATTTTCGTAAAATGTTCTGACGTGGAGACAGTCCTCTGGAATATAAAATAACATTTTTCTCGCATTTCAACTTCCAGTTCTAACTGCAATTAGAAAATGTAGAAAAAGGAAACAATTAAGTTAATAAGACTTCTCCAAACAAGAACCTGTTCAGATTTAGATGGGGAAAGGCATTAATTTGGTTTTGTTCTGGTTATCCTTACAGTAGTTCTGCAATAGTAGCTGTCAATAAACTAACACTATGGAGCTTAAGACACACTTATATAAGAAAGACCAAAATTAAACTGTGTTTGGAAAACATACAGATTGAAATAAATACTGAAAAAAAATTCTATATATGTAATATATTGAAGCAATTTACCACACTGAATATTGTCACATTCCTGGGTCTTGATTAAGGAAAAGGTTGTATGAGCAACATATTTAGATGACAAAAGGGGTGATGGAAGAGAAGCGCTTATTTGAATACTGTTTACTGTTTACTGCCAAAGTTTCTTTTCATTTGTGGTGTTTTAATTCTATTTAGGATGGTGCCTGCTAGTGGAATCTGGCACTGAGCTACTAGACTTATGCTGTTCATTAAGTAATGAACTGCATTAAGGACTGCAATGTGAAGGAGGATAGCTAATTGGGAACTGATCTGTTACCATGTTAAAAAAAAATGCGATGCAGGTTTCAGTAACAGACTTTTATTGAAATGTTCTCTTAAACTATTTTACTAGCTTGATTCTCCACAGAGATGAGGGGATATTTTCTTAGAAGTCGTTATACCAACTTGGCTACTCTCTAAGTCAGATGCATCTATGTGGGTGACGCTAAAGCAATAATCCCTCTGTGCAGACATGATTTTATATCAACAGAACAAGATTTTGAAGATATAGTTCATACAGCTTTGGAGAGCAAAATAAGTTATTGTGATGGCAAAAACACATTTATGTTGTACAAGTGTAATTACAATAAGGGTTTTTCTCGAGTGACAGCTCTACCAAGAAATCACAAATGAATCAGCACCACTGGAACATATCAAAATAATGTAGTTTTACACAAATTCCATTCAAATCTTGCTTTAGGGTAAACAGCCAGAGCGCTTCCTAAGGCTTAGGCAAAAGAGAAGCGTGTAGGTTAAATTAAGCAGAATGACCATTAATTTAGACCACAACAGGAAGAGAAAGGAGCTAACACATGAGATTCTGCCAAAGTCCCAAGTATGCCACAAACCAGCTCACCCTCTGTAATAGCTGATCTGCTGAATTCATGCAACTTCTCCCAGGAAGAACTTTGAAATTTGTATAGTTCACTTATGCAACTTGCACCCCATTCAGAAAAACCCACCTATTGTTTCAGAATCCCTGAAGATTCACACAGCACTTGTTTTAAAGTTCAAAATGTTTTTTCTTTGCAGTGATATATTTTTGAAAATTAACGTAAAAAACCCCAAACACATAGCCTGGATTTTTTTAGTACCATGCTGTACGCTGCAGAAACACTAAGTAGATGGAGCCCTGATTTTTAACGTATATATTTTACTGATTTCTTTTAATTGCTTTGCTTACTGTGTTCTTAGGGCAATAGTTACAGGATTTAGGACTAGTTCACAACCCTTCTTAAAAGTTAAGCATGTGCTTAAGTGTTTTGCTGGATCAAGGCCAGAAACAGTGTGTGACAGCCCTGTGACAACTAGAGGGTACAGGCTCAGTCCTGCAGGTCTCACCGGGCCAAACCACAGTGGCTGTGCAGTTTGGCTGGATGCGGCAACCTGAATGAGCAGGAAAGAGCCCTCTTGCTGGGAGAAATCAGGCCTTCCAGGTCATGGAGGACCTGGTAAAAATACTCTTATCCTGTCTGCTTAGTTCTGCTTAAGCTTCAGCGTCAGACTAGGCAGGAAACTGAGCCAGGGAAAGAACCCTGGTGGAGCTGGCCTCGATGGTCAAGTGGCTAAAGCAGTGGTTTCCTTGGTGTCCCCAGGAAGGTGTGCCTGAGGCCTGTTTAACTGAACTGGTGAAATGTGTAATCTTTTTCTGCCATGACCTGTCCTCAGGCAAAACTGCTGAACCACTCGATTAAGTGGTTCTTACAGTATCTTTGGGCCAGTAGGGCACTGTGGGCTAAGAACTGGCACAAACTCTTTGTTCAGAGGTACTTTCTTGCATTGGAAATGCTTATGCTGTGACTCTTAGCAAAAGCATTTCAATTGCTAGAAAGATTCTGTGTGAGAGACTAAACCAAAAACAAAAGGCATCAGTCCTTATATATAATATAAATGTGGAAAGAAGTTAAAATCTGAGCAGTTAATAAGACCACTATTTTTTTTTGCCAAAATGTTAATTTAGAGCAATAGCATGACATAAAATAGCAAAAATGCTAGGAGGTGAAGTATTCACGATACAAAAAAGTTCTACATGCATTTGAAGAGTGGGCAGAATTTTAAAAATCCTCCTAATTTTAGACACAGGACTACTGCTGACAGCACTAGAGATGTGTTTTATAAAATAATCATCAATAATGTATTTCAGAGGTACAGAACTGTTCATCCAGAGATCTCAAAGCACTTAGATAGATATGATTATTTTCATTTTACAGATATAGTTTAAGACAAGGGAGTCTTTATAACTTGTCTAGGAGTACACAGAAGCTCACTTCTTGTTGCCAAGGGCAGGTGAACTACAAATGATGAAGAGGTGCCTTAAGGCAGTCGAGGGATTGACTTTGTACAAACCAGCTGAGGCTGGCCAAGGCTTGTCAGCTTAGGTAGTGCACCATGCTAATGTACCTAGCCCTATCTAGACTGAACTAGTTCTGGCATCATATTTCTGTTTCCGAGATTTGTGTTGGTGGAGTGAATTCAAGCGTGGCTGCACCTAGCAAAATATACACAGAACTGTCTTCCATTCCAGACAAAGAAAGCGCCATGGTGGCTCTCAATTGTTCATTTGCAAAACAAAGTAGTAGAGATACCAACAGGGCTGTATCCAACTCAGCCATTTCAACCCAAGTGCCCACTACTTTTGGTATCAGTTCATACAGATTCCAAGTGCTGTGGTTTCTTTTTAAACTTAGAGTTCAAATGAACTCAATGTTCAAAGCAAAACACAGCCAAAACCATTGAATTTCACATGGTTTCATGTGGTTTCAATGAGACTACCTAAACAGAACCAGGTTCACTTAGGACGTGCACTAGGATTTCCTTTAAAAGTTTGCTAACTGCCGCTGAGTTTTGCATTTCTGACAAAACTCAAGGCCAATCTAGTTTCACAGGTGTTTGGAATCTGTGAAGAAACGTTCTGAAGCTGTACTTGCAAATGGCTCTTAATTGAGATGTGTTGAGGACAACAGTGGTAAGGGTGAAGTGCTGACAGAATACAAGTTTTGCAGCATGTGTGGCAGGTCCAAACATCAAAAGTGGGTTTTCAGTCTAATTTTGCAATTCAGTACATGCTTGTTTTCTTTTTTTGTCCTGAGTCTACCTATAGAGAAGTGGACCAACACTGAACAGTTCTCCCTACATGAACTAGGTAATTCTGATTTGGATTTATGCAGCCGTGGGTGGTGATGTGCTTCAACTGATAAAACAAATTCCACATGAGACTAACAGCTAGCTCACTGGTGATCAGCTTGGAGCTCAGATCAGATTGTGCCTAAATGTGTTAAGTGTACTCTTATTTTCTGTCTCTCTCTGTCTCTGCCTGTCTGTCCCCCTTACATGCTAAGCTTAAGATTAATCTGGACTCTTAATAAAAATCTGATTTTCAAATACCCAAGGCTGGAGTACTGTTTAGACTTCAGGTGCTAATTTTATCCATTGTAGCGCAGTTCATACTCGGAGGTGAGTATGTAGTGCTGTTTTAGTAAGGCAGGATACAGGGAACATCAACTTGGGCCAAACTGCAAAGGGAGACAAAGGTCTAAAAGGAATACTTTTCCCTCCTACCTTAAGTGAGGGAAGTAAGAGTGAGGATGAAAGGCCCAGTTTGGTAGCATTGTTCAATTATGTTTACTTCAGTCTTTCCTATATATTCACCTTCACGTCCTTCCAAGCCCATCCCAACCTGCCCAATAAGAAGTAAGTTAACACCTATAGAAAGCTTTTCTTTCAAAAGGCTCAGCTCTGATTCCACTAGGTACCACTAGAGATATATTCCCCCACCCTTTCCAGCCCTGTAAAGAGTCATCCTGTGTTGCTGAAAGTGACCTGCTGAAAGTGGGATTCTCCCAGTTACAGCAGTGCTATAAACAAAAGTGAAGGTGGGTTTGCAGGAGCGCCCTTATCATCAGCAGTGACTGGTCAGCCAGGGAGGCTTGGTAAGAGCCCTTGTCTGCTGTTGAAGCTATTGTGACAGTAGAAGGGGGAGCTGTTGTTCCTTTTGTTTTTCTTTTAATCCTGACAGGATGCAGTGAGCATCATGTTACATTTAAGTAGCTGTTGCCGTAAGCTTAGTTTTCAAAATAGTAAATAGACAAAACAATTTTTTTTACTTCTGCTTGGTTCTGGCCTAGGAAAAAAAGGTATCTTACTGCCTGACTCTATCAGTTTCTGAAGAAGACTTAAAGCTGCTTAAATAAGAAACAAAAGTTTCATTTCTTTTTAAGTTGTCTTAAAATATATGATTCTCCTAAAACTCTCTCAAATATGATCCTCTTGCTGGAATACTTTCAAGATTAGGTACTTGAATACTTTTAAGCAGACTACCATGTACAATAGCAACCCTGTTGAAATACTTTTCTGAGATGTTTTGATATAGATTTGTAAGCTAGCTGGATTTTTAAATGGTTTTCCACTCAAAAAATCATACACAGTTTCTAATCTCATGACTTTTTTTTTTGTTTTGGATTCAGCCTTTATGGAAAAGGGAAAGAATTCTAAATTTGGGGAAAATGGAAATAAGAATAAAATAATTTGCTTTTCTAAATCAGAAGTAAATGACTCTTCCAGAGTCTTCCCAATCCTTTACTGACCCTCAGATTCAATGATAATGGTGCATCCCAGAATCTGGTGGGCCTGAAGAATATGTTTATTCTCTGTATCACTGGTGAGTGTGGGAGAGGAATTCTAAGAATGATGATGCCCAGCATGGAGACTGGACAATTCCTTTGCTACTTACAGAAATCCTGGAGTATTTGAAAATCAAGATGTTCCCAAGTGCCTTGAGATTAGGCTAATTATTATGGCGCTCATAAATAAATAAATGTATAAACAAGCAAGGCGTTATTCTTGCTTGTTTTTATGTTTCTTAGCTGTTAAGGTTCATTGAAGTTTTCTGTGTAGCTATGCAGGCTCAGAACTATTTGTTTTCAAAAGGAAACAGATTCTTACTTAAGAGATAAAAATTCAGAAGGTAGAGGCTGAACATAACTGCCAGATATTATGTGACTTCATGCTAAAATGATGTCAGTGACACCACTCACAAGTGCTTAAGAATAACAACAAAATCGACGATGAGCTCTTAAAAACTCTAACCACGTAGTAGTAATTCATGATGAAAATTATTCCTAACTTCTTATAATTTTGAAGAACTATTTTCCGTCCACGTTTTCCTCCTTTGGTGTACCACATTAATACAACCAGCATGTGGTATGTCTGTGTATGGATTAAAGGACTGGGCAGCAATTATATCTCCTTATGGTTAGAGGGGAGGATATGCAAAGAGGTGAACTTCACTTCAGAGGCAAGTAGCATAGTAATCCAAACTCTATTCAGCTCTGATGATGCAAGTAGTGGAAGCAGAGTTCTGAAATGCTGTCGGCCACAAGTGCTGTAAAGTAGCTGCTTCTGAAGTGTGTGTGCAGATTTGCTTTAGCAGAAAATTCTGCTATTTTTCTTACAGTGCTTTTGCCATTTTCAATTAAGCTATAAATCCCTTTTGTTTGATAAACAAACATTGTCCTATGTTTTGTGGTAGGTAGAATGATAGAGAAGAGATGATAAAGAACTTGGATCTTTTTTGTGGAAAATGCAAATTTTTATGGTATTCATCCTGTTTAGATGGGAGAAATTAGTTTTAAGATAAGAATTCATAAAAGGCAAAGGGGACATACAGAAAAAAGGTAGATCATCTGTTTGAAACAGAAAGGATTGCAAGGCAGTTATTCTGGCTTCCAGAATATGTTGGGATGGCCAGGCAGCTTATGCAGGTGACAGTGCAAGTTTCCTAATGTGTGGGTAGGAGAGAGAGTCTGAGAGAAACTAAGAAACTGAGGAAAAACTGATCAAATTTGCTATCCGCAAGTCTGCCTTACTATCTAGTGATACTACTTGCCTAGTATCTAGTGATTAAGAACCACTTTACATTTCATTACTTAAATAAGTAGTTCTAACATCATATGTTGTTACAGAAGGGATGTTCTGAAATCAAATTTGAATTTGCTCTGAAATGTTCAAGCGTCACCAGTTTGATAGAAAGGACCATTCTGAATTTTTCTTTGCTGACAAGTCACATCATAACCTCGTCCAGATCATGGGCTTTTCACCAGCACGGTTATGTGTTACAGATTAATGGTACAACTAGCAGTATTAGCCAGGAAATTTCGAGTTAATAATCAATATTAAGAGTTTCAGGAAACATCTAGGAATGCACATGAACAAAACCGGATCCACAGACAGGATCAGATACAAGATGGAAAGCTTTATCTCAAAGAGGGATTATTTTTAGGAGACACGGACTGGAAGGTATATTTTATCCAGGAAGTCAAGGGTTTAGAGGTACCAAAAATAGTGTTTTTCGGTCCTGCTATTCACCACTCAGATCTGCTAGGTGAATGAAACACAACTGGGATCCAAAATTAAAACAGAGCTGCAGGTAGATATTACAGTATGGTACTGTTTTAGTTCTTTGCATTTATCTCCAGATCTAGAGACTAACTGTCTCTTAAATCTTTCTTGGCATTGCAAGTGATTTCAAAAAGATTTGGCAAATGCAGACTGCTTCGATTCAAAGGGAAATTGTAACTACAAAATATTATATCATACTTTGCAAAGGCTTAAGAATCCTTGGGAGTCACCAGCCCTCACTAAGCTGCAATCGCTTAGTTGTAAGCTGATAAAGCAAAGTACAAAAAAAGTCTCTTGAGGTAAATGTTAACCAAAGCCTCTTTAAGCGGGGAGGAAGTCTAGGTCTCGGGTATTACTCCACAACTGTCACTCAGAGCCCCATTACTTGGTTTCTGCCTAGAACCCTCAAGACCTAATGCCAGCTCTGACCTGATGGGATACTGAGACTATTGGGGAGGAGGGGGTGAGACATGCAAAAAGGTTGCATCTTAAAAATAAGGCATAAGAGAACAAGGCTTAGAGGCTGTGGTGCACTAGCGGTTGCTGACATCATCTGAATCTTTTCATAACATGAGATAACATAATACCACAGCATATCTTAATTCTAAACCTTTTGAATAAAAAGTTAATGGGGTTTTAAGAGGGGGGAGAACTATGAATGGGAGAACCTTCTCACTCCTTGCTAAACTGAGTATATTTGATTGGAGGCCAAAACCTGTCTAGGGAGGACTTCAGCGCTAAGTAGATGCTATAGTGCCACATGGCACTGGAAACGGACAGATACTTTATCGAATCCCTCTTCCTCTTTCAGTGCTTACCTGGGACCCACATATCCGGTATCTTTAACAACTCTTCTCCAGCTCTGTGGAGACCAGAAAAAGGAGTGCTGATTGATGGTGGAAGGGGAAAGGAGCGTGACCAACATTCAGTTCCTTTCCCTCTCACTAGAGGGAAAACTGTGAAAGAGACACTGAGGATCTTGAGAGGTGAGAGAAAGGGAGCAAAAGCAAAACTACAGCAGGGTGCAGAGTAGATTCAGGATAGGCAAAATCGTATAAGGTAGGATACAGAACTAATGCCGTGGTTAACTGCATTGGTAACAGCTGTAGTATTGATACCTAATATGATGTGGTAAAATACACTTTCAAAGTCACAGAACAGGGTGTTTTTTGGAGTATGTAATCCATCCCTGTACCTGTCCCAAAGGTGGACATTGCAATCCTGTAGGGACCTATCAGTTGCCAAATAGTGGACTACAACAGGAAAGTGTGCCTGAGGCTGGATGAGTACTCTAGGGGCTAAATTTTCATGGTGTCATTCAGGACTGGATAGTAACCAAGAAATCCAATCTGATACGATCTTCTAGCTTCCATAGACTGAAAGCTTTACAAACAAAAATGTAAATACAGTTATAAAATATTTTTTTTGGAAACACCTTTTGTCCAGTATTGATAGCAATTCTGCAGCTATCAAACTGAGCATTTTATTTAAGTACAATAGCTAGCCTTTAGAGATCTAAAATAATAGTCTTTGATTAACAGGCTTGCCCTACCCTCTTAGTCATCATATTAGCTCTGTAGTCAGTAGTTTTTATTCTTACAAACATAGATTTCATTGCTGGTATCGTTTTACATTTGCATTTATTTGTCTCTTCAAAAACATGATGTAAAAATGGAAGCTCAACTAATGCCAAATGGAATGTTCATCTGCATTTTTCAGAAAAGACATTAAATGCACAGCTCCATAAGATCAGAAATTTTGTTGCAGTGAGTTAGAGATATAAACAAGAGACATTTGTAATTATCAGTTTAGGACTATAAAATAGGAAGAAAGTGAAGAACTCATTACACTTAAAACTTATTTAAAAGTAAAAAATATTTAGTTTTTTTAAAACATAATTTCGCCCACCTTAATTACTTGCATCCTTAGTAACCATGAGCCATACATATGCAAAAGCTCGGCAAAAACTTTTCTCATACCCAAATTATTCACTTCCTCTAAAAATGGAGAAATGATTACCGGATACAGTCAGCCAAAATTTAAAATGCAGAAATATTTTCAGGTTCAGAACTAGCTTACTGACCATACAGTTAATAAATGAGAAGCTTGCAATTTCTTTACACTGTCTGTATTAGCAGGTGTAGAAGCAGTCAGATGGAATAGTAAATTTTTTTAGAGTCAGGCACAGTCTAGCAAAAAATATTATTCAAAATGTTGTAATCCAGTCCTATTGTTTTAATTAGATAACAAGGCATTATGATAACAGATGGCAACTCTCTTTGAACAGATTCAGCCAGATTGATAGCATTCTGCCCTTGTTCCTCTGAATGAAAAGCTACACATTTTGAGTTTATATTGCAATAGCTTCATTCAGATTTCACACTTGGATACGTATTGTGCCATTATGAAAGCAAGTAACATTCAGGGCTCTGTAATAGCACATGGAGATTTCATGGTAGTTTTTGTTAATAAAGTGTCAAGTTAGTAGGAGCTGTAATAGCTGAGGTGCTCTAGAGTTAAGGCATTACTGCTGCTAGCTGCCTACTCCAGCCAAAGGTTACAGTTTCTGTATCAGAGTCTGCAGAAATAATATGCAGAAATAATATGGTAATAACTGCGCCACCTAGACAGTGTCAGCTCAAGTCTGTTTTCCTCAGTGGTTTATCCTAGGACACGAAGCTTTTCTTCTGTGGATATGCTACACATATTCCCCTCCACTGACTCTGTGGTAGCTTCTGGCCAAGGAATGGAACGGACAGCTTGGGGCAGAAACATCTTTAGTTACAGGAGAAAGATCAGATCAGAACTTGTTTCTCAAAATTGTAAATGTTAATACCTTCCTTCCACAGAAATCAAGACAATTTCCAAGCCAGTGCATAGCTAGAGTATCATCGCCACTTTGGAGAGGGAGTTGTTATTAGAGGTGTTTTGTCAAAATACGTAGAAACAACAGCAACTATGTTCTCCATAATCCTCGTCATATCTGTTCACTTCAAAAAATGATAAAGTATGGGAGAGGTGGAACATAAGTCAATCTTATTATCTTACTCAACTGTGTACCCTTTGGGGTAAGAACTTCAGCCATTTGCTTCCTTCTAACAGTTACAATCCTGAGGAGGGAGGAAAAAAAATCCCCAAATCCAAACAGGCTCTGGCTGCCTCCTGTGCTCTGTGTGCTTTCACCCTTCCCTTGCTCACCCTCTCGAGAACAATTACAATCCAGCTAAAGTTTTTCCTGGCTCCTGCCTAACTTAACAGATGTTTAATAATGGTTCTGGATCACTACCTACATGCTGAACTGTTTTCTGTTAATGTGAAAAATTTCTAGAGAAAAATACTGAGGGGGATGGGGAAGAAGTGGCAAGAAAAAAAAATGCAAGCAAAATCCAAAGATGGAAAAGAGTTTAATTTTCCATGGGTATATATTTAATCAGCAATAATTTAGCTGCTTCTGGAGTGACATTCTGAATGCCTGAGTACTTGAAATGCTTTTGTAGCACACTTGGCAGGCACCACTGTGCAGAAGATCAGGATGTACAAAACCACATAATTCCAAACAGCAGGCTTATCTATTTCAGCTGGCCTTTATATGGCCCTGAATACTATAGTCGCTAAGCTCCTCACAATCTTTTGGTTATTTGTCCTCAATGCTTTAGTGAAATAGGCAAGTGCTAGACTCTGCGCTGCTCTTAAAGAATGTCTACGAATGTGTCTCTTTTCTCGTGTGTTCATAGCTATCTTGTAAAGGTCCTTCCAGCAAATGCTGACACCCTGCCTGACCATACCAAGACACACTATTAAAGCCCTTAGGTCACACACTATATATTTAAAGGGGACCCTCCAGATGTTCCTGGAGCCACACCTGCAGATCTGCTGCCCGCAGCATGTCACCTATTTTCAGGTAGCTACAGTGAAGACTAAGGTTCCTTTCTAGTCAATGGAGAGAAATAGGCAATTTTAGGGCATGAAACAACTGCTTAAAGAACAGATAAATCACACTCTACAAAAGCTATTTCTCTCCATTGACCATAGAAAGACAATTATTTAGATGGAGACCACTACATCTGGTCAGGTAAATCACACTCTCTGGCCACGAACACTGCCATCAAAAGACAATGTAGGCATGTCCAAACTAAGAACAAGGTCCACAGAGGCTGTCAGTCACCTGAAACAGAGAAAACTATAGCTGGTAGGTACTTTTAGGTATCTTTGAAGATATCTGTGTCAAAGTGATTTGTTTGAGGTCTCACAAAGAACAGACACAAAGTCTGGATCTCACAGGCCTCAGGTCAAAACGTTGTCTGTTGATCTATCTTCCTTACCAGTCTGGTGGAAATGAATGAGCATAATCACCACAATTCAGACACTGCCTACAGAAGGGCTTTTTGTTAAATAAAAAACTCTTAAAGATTAATTATAGAGTGGAAGTGAAATCATGTGTGCCTATGCCCCGTGGAGCAGTCAAACAAGAAGGTTTGAAACTATCCCTGTCTGTCAGTGCCCTGTGAAAACAGCATTTTTAAAGCTCTCGTCAAGCTTACTCTCCTGATGAGAGGAAGTCATATATAAACTACTGGCCACACAAATCCAAGTTTTATTCTAATTTTCATTCTGTATGTATTACACTGTGTTTGAAACAGGATTTTTTTTTTAGGTTGTTACTTGTTTTTCCTAGCTTTCTTTTGCATTCAACATAGTTTCTCCTCTTGAAAGCAACAAACTGCATTACCTCCCTTTTTACTGGCAAAGGTGTTAATTATAGGGTGCACATATAAGGAAAGGTACGTGCTCGAGAAACAAGAGGAAAAAATCTTGTGTGGAATTAGGAATAGAAGCAGTTGTTTGAATTGCTGTCTAGACTCTTAGCTTTCATTTGAGGAAAAAAATAATTCTTTATAAATTGCAGTCATAATGAAAGCCACAACCAGCAAGCGCCAGGGTGAAATCTGAGTATGAATTCATAGGTAACACTGTATCTGCCATGCTGATGTGGCACCAATTTGTTCTTAGTTTGATCAGCGCCGCCAACCTAGTTAAAGCCAGAAACAAGACCAACCTATTTCAGTGTTGGGAAGGTAACATTTTTACCCTTTGTAAAACTTTGGTTCTAAATGCTTAGACGTTCCACGTTCCAGCTTATAGAAAACAGATATGCATTTGACTTACACTAAGTGCTAGAAACAGCTAGACTCAAATATCTGAAGCAGTATCAGATTCCACAGGTGGATACCTGCCATTAAGAACACCAGGTCCCATGAGCATGATTTTGTCTGAACTGCTCCTGAAAGACTGTATTTTCATAATAGGGAAAAGGAGATGCATTTTCCTACATACCTTATCTAGTTGTATTCTTATCATTTATGTTCATAGGAAAGGATACTAATTGATAAGGTAGGTATATAATCCCCTACCTTCATTGATGAGGTAGATATATAATGAAATATAGATGCTTTGTCTCTGATTTTATCATGTAAGCTTTTGTTGGTATTACTATTGAGCTGGTGAAACTTCTTCCCTCAGACAAAAAAAAAGTTGACGCATGTTATTGTTCAGAATGAAGAAAGAAAATAAAGTCAAACTCTAAAAAGACCTACATTTTCTACAGTATAATATTTATCTGCAGGATACAAACAAGTGAATTTTGATTGCAGCAAAACAAAATAATAGTTGAACCCTTTTAGTACCTTTCAGATAAGGATCTCAAGGTTGGAAAGGGTCCCCTCTGTTTCTGTTCTAGTTAGAAGAGCAAACATACATGAATGTTACTCCAGATTCATGCCAGGGAAAGGAGGATCAAGACATCATAACAACCCATGAGATTGCATTAAGGAGATTCTAAACTTATTTCATGTTGTTTTAATTCCACTAACTCCAGAAAATTATGGAGGAGGGAGGGAACAGAATCAGGCGCCTTCTACTCAAAATGTGAGGAAATGACAGTGCTAGAATTGTAGTTTATACTCCTCAAAATTAACCATAAGCAATTATATGTTTCTCCAGAAGATTAAAAAAGGGACAAATTTAGCATCTCTGTTGTAACAAGTGACATTCAGTTCATTTTCCATCCTCCTCTTTTGAAAGAAAATATAAAAAGGTCTATGGAAAAACTGAACAGGCCTTTGGCAAAACTTGGCTTCTGACAAACTGGCAGCAGTTACTGCATTGCTGAAACACATTCATAAATGCTGGCTGCCTCTTCCCTGGGGGAATGCCAGTAAAAGTACCCACCCTGTCCTCTCCCTTTCCAGATATACCAATTCCACACACTTAAGTCTTGCTAACATAAGTTAAAATTCAAACAGTCTGAAAGTAGGCCTCCTGTGCCATCTCATCTAACTGAATCAAGGCAAATAAGGACCAGATCAATCCATGGAGGTTGTATGTGTGGCTTCAGGCAACAAGTAGGTGTACTCTGATCTTAAGCCATGTGTAATGTGATACAAATAGGAGTGTAAAGCAGCAAAATATAATAAGAACCAGGATTTCACTAATGCCTTTCATTTGAGGAGCTCAAAAGTCCTTTACAATTAGAAGAAGCAACCTCTATTCCTTACCTGTTGATTTTACTTCAGAGTGTTCATGTTATTTCAGCAATATTTTCAGGTAAATAAGAGTAGAATTAAAGCTTTTGGTAAAGCTGGGCAATAATATGAATTTCTATAGGTCTAATTCTTATCCTTTTTTATACTGGAATGCATCATTAAACAAGGACAACTGTTGATACATACAGACTCATTCTGCTCATGCTCTGAGCAAGTCAGGTTTTGAGCAGTTTCCATCTGCGAGTTCAGGCATGATGCTTAAGTTTGAACAGACTTTGCTTTTCCTTCTGGCACATGTACACTGCTAACCACCATGTCCCCCATGTTTCCAAACAGGAGAAACAGGAGACTGAATGACAGAGGCCCTTCACGGAGATCCCTCCCCCAAGATTCTTTCTGTAGGATATAGTGCTCTATACCATAATTACTGTTAGTTATTACTGTCAGTGACATTTCCTCAGTGGTCCCCGTAAGAATCATGGCTGTGGTGGCCTAGGCACTGTACTGCCACAAAACAGAAACACACAAATACTCAAGCTTCACCTTAACACAAAAACTAGCAGCGTATACTTGGACTACATTTCTTAGGGTGCAATGACATCTTGTGGACAGGATGAATATAACACATCAGTACTTACTGCCAGAATACATTAGGGCAAAGCAAACACAGCAAATGCAATTGTTGAGGGCATATATAAGATAATGTCAAACTGCCTAGCCTGATAACTGAGAAGACTGTAGTCATAAAGTAGTATGGTCCTCTTCTTACATGAAACATTTGAATGTTTATCTTGTTCTTGGATATTTTTGCAATCCTCAATGATTTCTGTGCTGCTGTGGATAGACTTTTACTGGTACTTGAGATACGGGGGGCAAAACTAAGTTGGATATATCAATACAAGGCATAGTCCCAACAGCAATTGCCGTATATAGGTCCTCTGCCTGTTCGAGCCTAAGATGCACAATTGTAACACTTTCATGACGAAACAGCAAGCTAAGGCAAAGACCTCAGTTCATCCACTTGGTAAGGGCAGACTAGCACTGCCCTTTGTAACTAAGTCATTTTACTCACAGAAGTTTGTTCGTTTCCCCATCACTATTACTTCCTTCAAATGTTCTTCTCTGGGCACCTCTGTGAAGCGTATCTACAGGAAATAAAAAAGCAGACTCTGGTTGCTCCACACTGGATGCATTTGCATGCTTTTACTTTAACTCTATTTTAAAGAACTCTTTCTAAAGGGCTTTTTGGTACCAACATGACTGATCTGATCTCATGATCAACAGGCCAGTCCTGAGTTACCATCTGGAGATGGTGGATCTTCTGGTTCTTCTGCTATCACAGAACCTAGAGTGCAGATTTTATTTTAAATAAGTAGTTGACGTGTTTTGTGCCTGGGAGACTGATCAGCAGCCTCCTTCTTTCTGTTTCTCGTTGCATCTGTATATTAAAATATTTAAAATTACGTTTAAAACTTCCTTAACAGAACTTATGTATGAAATAAATTACTGGAATGGTGATTAACAAGTGGTGTGAAAAGCGGGTTGGTGACTCACCTGAGAGGCAATAACAGAAACAATGTTGTCACGGTGTTGGAAATGAAGATTGGATGCACTGAATGGTTTATGAGATAAACAATAACTCCCAGGTCTTGCATAGAGCTTTCCATCAGAAAAAGCATTCTCTATCGAAGCATTTTTAATCATAGCATTTTATCAGGGATATTACTGAGGTCACCCTTGTTTTACAGATGAACTGAAGCTAATCATGCTGACATGGTGATTTGCCTAGGATAATCCAGCAGACTAGTGACAAATAGAAATAGAATCCAAATCTCTTGAGTACTTCTTCTGAGTGCTCTTTTAGGCTCATTGTTTCCCTGTCAATGACCTGCCTTGAATGCTATTGTATTTCTTGTATATCAGTATATCTGAAGCATGTATTCCTTCTTTTAGCCCCACTTGTTGCTTCTCAACCATTACACTTGCATTTCACATATTTGCAGCATATCTCACTGTTAGTCTGCGTTTTCATAGGCCAAGCACAAATAATCAGCGGATTTGTGATTTTGAGTGGGGGAATGGTATTGCAGATGGGGAATGTGCTAAGTGCCACATTTCCCAGCACCTACCTACCTACCACCTCAAGCTTTTACTTGTCACATGCTCTGAAAGCATAGAATAATATATCGAAGGCCACACTCATAAACTCCCCTCTGTCCTGTGACCTGATGCTGTCATATCATACAGTTGAGATTTCACTATCACAAGATGTTTGTATTCAGTTGCTTTCTGGACTTGTTTGCTTGTTTTTTGAAACTTTGCATGAGTTTTGCTAGGAAACAATTTTTAGGCATTGTTCTCATTGAGATACTGAGTTCAATCAGACAGTTAAATCAAAGTAAAGCTTGAGTGCACAGTATAGTGTGGAATGGAAATTGCAAAGTCTGGGTCAGTCAAGCTACACAATTTTCCTGCAAAGCAAAATTTCAGAATTTCCATCTGTGTAGCAGATAGAGGGGAAAAGGAAACCAAAATCCCCCATAAAACAACTTTTTACAATTCAAAATAGTTATCAAGTCTCTCAGTCATGGCTGCTTACCATCACTTTGTCTTATAATCAGGACTAACTGAAATACTTTATTAATAGAGAGTGCAGTTAATATTCTACCCATAAAGAGGAATTAGACAATCCTAGGGCTAGCTTGAGGACATGCTGTTAAGGGTAACTAATGTACGTGTAATACTAAACTGATAAACCTAAATTACTTTCAGGACCTGACCTGATATTTCTGTATTGTGCTGTAGTGTACCAGATGGCCACAGCAGATTTCCACTGGGTTGCGGACATGTTGTTTGGGTATTACAGTAACTAGCTTGCATTTGAGTGGTTCCAACCTAAAATCAGTATCAGTCTCCAAAATTCCTTGTTAGCTCCCGGATCTTGGTACTATCCGATTCATAGATACATATTTCTTTTGTTTTGGTTTGTAAATGTTTTTAATTTAGGATATTTTGGATCTGAAATTTTTGGTAGGAGATTTCAAAGTTTGTAAAATATCTATAATACCAATTCCTGAAAACGCCTTGGGAGAGTCAAGCCAGTGGTTTAGAGCAGTTTTTAGTTTTACCAAATATATTTATTGAAAAATGATTTAGTCTGATTTCATCTCCATTCTTTTCCATCATCTTTTGCACATCTCACTTTCTAATTTTTTTTTTTCTTTATTATTCTTTTGGTGGAAACTTTAAGAGCTGGCAGTACCAGCACTCTCTATGGCATAGAGAAGTCATTCTGGGAAAATAAGAATGGCAGGACATATCTCTTGTGGTAAGGAACCACTCTTAGCCATAAGAGGCCACCTGAAAAACACTACCTGATGTGACACAACGGTTCATGCCTTGCGATGCAGGGTCCCCACTCTCCATGACTGTGCAAGCAGCTTAGTTTTCTAAAGAAACTAGGCTGATTTGACAGCAGACTGCTTCCACCTGCAAAGTTTCTTTCTTCTCCCAACAACTTTGGAAAAGCATATGTTCCGGGTTCATGCACATGAATAGAGTGAGAGAGGAGAGTAACATAAAATAGTTGCCCCATGGAGAGAAAGGCAGGCAGAATTCAGTTCATTTTAGCCACACGGAGAGGCAACAGCCAAACATCACATACTTACTGGGAGCTTTGAATCAACCATAACAGCTGTGGCCATTAGCATCCCTCCACCTCAAGGATGTAACAGGAACTGGAAGAACCGTGCAGGGGACCAAGGGCTGCCAGTTAGGAAATGGAGGTGGGGACTGCATACATGTGATACAGACTGAGGGGAAGCAAGCACCTCCACTGCTCTTTGAATAATGGCCTTTTTTTGCTCCCTGTCCTTACAAATCACCGAAGCTTTATGGCCTGTGCTACTGCAAGAGGTTAGACTGGATCATGGTTCCTCCTGCGGTTAAAAGCCCCTGAGCTCTTTGGTCTTTTGCAGATGCACAGAAGACATTAGAAAGGAAAACATGGTGATTTTGGATTGGACTAACCTTTGCTCTTATTTCTGTAATAACTGAAATAATAATAATAAAATAAGAAATAACAAGAGTAATTTGAGGGATGTTAGGGCAGAGCAAACATTTTAGGATCATTGCTTTTTAAGTTCCTTTAGAACAGCTCGTTAGTGTACTTTAGCCATGGTCTTCTTTACAAAGGAAAGATGATTATAATACCATGATGTTAGCCTTACTAGGGCTGACAGGCATGCCAGTTAGTACCATATGTGATTTTGTGAGGAAGACAGCTGTTATCACTGGGAAGTGAACTGAGATTACTAAACTCTTCCCCAAACAGCCATCAGATGGCAAAGACTGTTGGCAGTCAAGCTTGAGTGGCCACCTAAGGCTACATTTGATGTAGCAACATAGAACATAATGGAATATAAAGAATAATCCATCTTTAATTTTAAATACCATACAAACTACTTTTTGTCACTTTCAAAATTTCAACATTTTATCCAGCAACCAATCTTGCTAATTTCTAAGAAAATAAGTGATTTTTTTTTAATTTTAAGTAAAACTACTAGCTGATAGGCAACCATAGGTACTGTAATGGCTATGTGTCTGTATGTGTACAGTTTGTGCCAAATGTAAACAGATTCTCAGCTGACCCAAGCTGCAAACACAAGCATACATATGCTGAGATCAAAGGACCTACTTTGAGAAACTCAGTGTCTAAGAGTTAACAATCAACCCCTCACACCTTTTAGAAAGTCTGTGCCATTGGATGGCTGGATGTAGTTCCTCTGTTCACTACTTTGCAAAGTACCTGCAAATAAGGGATCCCCAAAATGTAAGTCAACTTTCCAGCAAATAAATAACAATACAACCCTGTATGACATTGTGTATCTGGAGGTAAAAGTTTGGTATTGTTTGTAAGCACATTGGCTCCCTAAATCTCTGGGTCACCCTCAAGTCTCTGGGAAGAAAATTTGGCTGCTGGTAGAGATAAAGGGATAGGAGTTGGGAAAGAGGGGTTATATCCCTGGCATTAACACAAACTTCCTCTCCAGCCCTGAGCATTTCAGGTATTTGTTTCTTTGTGACTCAGTTTTCCTGCTTGTGAAAAGAAGCTAGTAGCTGCTTCCCCATTCTCAAAGTGCTTAGAGAATTAATTTATGTTCAAAGTGCTTTGGGCTCCTATGACAGGAGTCATTACAGAAATGTGAAATGTTCTTGTTATTTTTCCAGTGAAATAAAAGTATCCAGTCACTCAGCCAGTTGGCAAGACACTTCAGATGCTTTTGACTGTGGATATCTCTGTTTTTCAGGCTTCAGAAGGGCACATCCACTACCTGATAGCTAGGTTTGGTTTCCCTTCTCTAAAATAAATGATAGCTGTGTTTTTAAATAGAGATAAGGGAGAAGGGGGCAGTGAAGGATGGCAGCAGCAGTTTGGGACCGTCTCTTTTGGCTTGGCCTCAACCCTCTTATCTCACCTAATGGCAGAGTGAGTGCCAATGTTTATTTGGCCATTCTTATTCACCAGCTGCTCCTGTACCATGGTGTTTTTCTTCCCAGATGGCAGCACGATGTTCCATGATAAAACTGACACAAAAAACAATGCAAAATTTGTCTAGGAGAGGTTCAGCAAGCATGAGAAAAACAGCTGATATCTTTCAGAGCTGGCCAAGTCGCTTGACCTTGATGCCAGAGTAATTACGGTCTGACTGAAACAGAGGGTAAGAAAAGAAAAGCCACTGCTAGAATTATCAGGTGTGTTTCTGGAAGAAGAAGAAAAAAAATATTAAAACCACTCTCCACATTTTGGCTCTGAGACAAAATCAATTGCTGCAATCTGAAAAGGCTCCCAGAAGTCCCATATATTAACAGGTCTTGTGAACTATTACATGCTGACTAATTAATGGCTTTCAAGATGCATATATTTTATTCAATTATACTGTGATCTCATTCGGTGAACACTGACACAATATAAACACCTGTATTTTTCTAGGTTCCATCTTTTATTTATCAATATTCAAAAGTACTGAATAGAGATTCGATATTTAAATAATATTTATGCTTTTTAATAAATATTCTCTCTAAATGCCTAGTTAAATTACTACAAAAGATATACAACCATCCTGTTTGTTGTTATTAACCTAATCTCTCTAAAAGCAGGATATTTTTCCCTACCATGCAGTACAGACATGTATAGGGTACTTTTTGTCCTACCTTAAATGATTTTAAAATCTAATGACTTTAGAATTGCCCCTTTTTAATGATCCTTAAAAAAACAACCAAAAATACTGCTTCACTTAACAGCTAAATCCTTCCAAAAATCTAATTTTCACATCTTGCAATGCCAATACACTCAAATATATATTTTTCTTCTGCATTTCCTGTTTTCTTCTGTGTCCTATGTTCCGATTTTAACATCAAGTTAATCTTGGCAAATTGTGAAATTCTTTTGATATGCACTGATTTTAATTTGCATGGATCCAACTGTAGCACTGGAATCTGTGATTATAAATTCTTCAAGGGAGAGACCACTCTTGTCAAACATACTGTGTGCAATAACCAGAAGAAAATTATATGTTATTTTCAAGTACAAATAGCTATAATAGCTATTAAGGATACTGAGAAACTGGTTTGGTTGGGCAAGCATTTGTTTTTCAGTCTATTCAAGTAAAGAAGAAATGCCGAACACAATCACAGCTGAAGTTGCTTACATTACTATGTTGAAAACACAAAACTAAGTTTTGGTTTTAGTGATTTTTGTAGAGGTGAACATAGGAAAAAGTTAGTCCTCTCAAGTCCTGAAGTTCAAAACTTACACAAATGTAAAAGCAACCTACAATAACAACAGTTTTTTACATGTGTGAGGTCTGATCATCCATCAGCTAGACCTCCCTGCTCACCTCCAGTGACAATGAGAGTACAGCCAGATTCCTTACACTTAGAGCAAGTCCAATGATTTTGGCTACTCTTGCAGGAGGTCTCACTAAGCAATCTGGCCCGGACTGCTCGTCCGCTACACAAACTGAGCAGGAATCCCTGTCTTGAACATATCTACTGCTACCATGAATTACAATGGTGGAGCTGGAAGCAGCTCACACTAAGCTCATTTGCTAGGGCAGTTGGGAGCGAGGTGGGGCACAATGCATCTTTCAGATGGAAGCTATGCTTAAAGCGGGCAGGATTCAAACTGGTGATTTGTAGATGAATAGCTCTCTATAATGCCTTACTGTTTCCTGAAATAGCCAGTGTAGTGTCACACCTATGAGAATGAAGCCAGTTCTGACCTTACCGCAGCTTACAGTCACTCTCTTTCTTTTTAAGAGCAACAGAATTTCCCACGTGCTGTGCTGCTTTTAATCTTCTTTAAAAAGTTTTTAATAGTTGCCCTGCTCTGCATTTAAGGGAGCAAGGAGAATCAAATACATTGGAAGTATTAAAATTAGAAAAGTAATATCAATGTTTTACTTAAATAAAATGCTGGGCAATGAAAATAAATTATTCTAATGATAATTCAAAGAGCCTAACCCAATTTTTATATATGATGATCCGCCAATTGCAAATTCATACTGTAAACCTCCTCTACTTCACTTATAATTCAGTACTGAGGGATATAGAAGAGGACTGCAAGAGGAGCTACCCTACAGAAGGATGCCGACACACACTCTGCCAAGTGTTACTCAGGCATTTGTCAGACTACAGTGAAACACTCCAGGTGTTCCAGTTTCTGTTTGCAGCAGGTTGTGATCTAGTGGCTACAGACAGCACAGATAAATATAACAATGTTCACGTTTGGGCCACCGCTCAAGCCTGAGCTGGGTATCTCTAAATGAAAAAGCATGCATTTTTCTCACTGGAGTTAAAGGTCCACATTTTTTACTGTGGAAATGATACCTACCCTTTATGAGAATGATAGAGAAACCTAGGCCATGGGTGTATGCTCTCTTCCAGCTCCACCTCTGGCAGCTAAAGAAACTATAGTTCCCACCTGATTATCACTGCCCTCACCTTATTATCACTGTCCTTCTCAGGCCTGCCAACTGCCCTCTCCCTTGTAGGATCCCTTCCCATTCCTATTAGGATGAGTTAGCTGTTGGAGCTACTCCAGTATGTGAGGGAGTCCTGATATCAGACACGATCTGAGGGACAGGTAGCCTGCAATGACAGAGAATAATGAACAGACTATAGCAATAGTACTCGTCAGAGGACATAGCAAAAGCATCTATTGTATCCTTGCAGATTACAGGGATAGTGTATTTACCATGATGGCAAAGAGGATAGCAGGTACCTCTGTTGTAATAGAGCCTTCAGCCCTGTATGGTTCAGAGGCAGGTTCTGAAAGGTATAGGAACATCAGCAGAAATCTTTGAAAGGTGCTAGGACCACACTTCTTGATTTCTGGCTTTGCAATTTGCTGTGTGTTCCCCAGGCTACAAGGAACTATGTGGGAAAACTTAACCTTCTTTCTTTCTATTTTCCCCAGTTACTTTTTCTGAAGTAAATGCCAGTTAAAATGCAAAAATTATCAATATAAACTTCTTTAACCTCCCAAAACTAAGCTCTTGTGAAGAGAATCAGCATAGATAGATCAGTGCAGGAAGCATCATTTCTGGAACAATATTTCTAAACATGAATTTTCTAGCAGGGAAAAAAAACTATGTGCATTTTGCATATACTTGTGCCCCAGGCCTTTCCTTACAACAGCTGTATCATCAACTTTTCCTTGTAAGTTTTCTCATAAAATTCTGCAAAGTCATCTGTGCAAAAGCTGATAGCCACAGTACTAGCCTCACACAAACATGTTTGAATGCTTTCACCCATTTATGGAGTAATTCAGTCAATAACAGATAAGTAATATGATATGGATAGAAAATACTGAAAATTTACAGAAAATCATAATTCATGCAAAGAGCTATTAAGATGTTAAAATAAAATATCCAAAATCCTTGGATATTCACATAACTCTCTATATATCCTTATATAATAAGGAACAATGCACCAGTAGAAAAAAAGGCTACATTCATCAGGTAGATTATGCATTTTTTGCTTCATCCTCTTGCACAACTTTTTATATTTTAGTGACATATAGGATATCAGACACTTGACCAAAAAACTCCTTTAGAGATTCTCCAGACGTACCATTTCAATTTAACGATGATATAAACCAGAACCACCTTTTTGTCACCTGTTGTTTTTGTAGACTAGATTCCAGGTTGACTATTTAACCCAAACATTGTAAGCTTTTAATCATGCATATCTGTATCAATGTAACAAAATAAAAAATTAAAAGTCAGTAGAGTAACTGATGTGCATTTTCAGACCGTTTGATATAAAATAGCCTTTTGTTGCTTGCTAACCTCAGGAAGGGATGTTTTACCACATGATAATATGTGCATCAGCTCCCTCTCTAAAAGCACATTCTTCTTTGGAGGGCTGACAACTGCCACTTATCTTGTACTATAACTCTGTCCATGCCAGATTCATAAATGAAGTGGTATTTCACTCTGAGTGAGTTAGATGTACTTTCCCAGATGAAAGTCAAACATCCTAAGGCAATGAAAGAGTTAAGAAGGTCATGGGATTTACCAAGCATCATGACATAATTCCTTTGAGTTTACTCATTTCAGAATGACTTAAGACTCTGGATAACATCCTTTTTCTCGAGATTTCAACAGGATCAGAGGACTGTCTTTATAAATAAGATTAAACAGCAGCTAACAACGAAAACTTGGTGTTAACTCAGGAAGTTGCTCTAAGTTACCGTGAATCTCTCAGATTCTCAGTTCCTTCCAATACAAACCACAATCCTTTAACAAATATTATGGGTCAGACCACATTAATGATTTTTAAAAAACTACGTAAAGACCATTTCTTCCTCAATTTATCTATTAACTGGACAGGCAAAAATACAGAATTTTTACTCACCCTTTTCAAAACTGCATAACGAAGAAAAAGAAACAGACTCTACTGTGGCTCACATATCATCAGCAGAATTGCCAAGTAGGACCTAAACACAGCTTGCATGTTAAAGAGACACCTAGTGAAACAACCTTTAAAGCAAAGACTTTGTTTTCTAGATTGATAAAAGATTGGTCCCATACCAAAATTCACAAATTTTGATTATTTTTTAATGTGGACCTCAAATTAATCATTATTCTAGTAAGTTCAAATTTGTAAAAAAGGGTATTCCCTTCTAAATAGGATTTTGTTTTCCCTTTTCCTAGAAGACCTTCCCTCACCATTATTATATTAGGACAACAATTTGTCATAAGCTGTGCTGAGGAACAGACTTGATATAAATATAGAATGAATTGAGCTTTTTATTTTTTATATTCTTAATCTTTAGTATTCATTCTTGAATGTCCATTGTAACCTTGCTATCTGACCTCATATTTTGAAACTAAAATAATTTATTATGCAAGCAGAAAGCTATCACAAAGAAACTTATGTAACTGGAAATATCTTCGTTAATTTATCTTAGAACAAGATGAGTGTTTTCTTTCTCCTAATTTTTCCAACAACTCCACTTTGATTCTATGTAAAATGGCTTTCTTTCTTTAATTTCACATGAAGCACTTAGGTCAGGCTTCCTAGTAATCTTTGACCCCTAATAAATCCTAAAAGTCTTAAAAGATTCCCTTAGGCCAGGTCCAGAATGTTTAACTCCCAAATATTGAACATTTGATGGTATATAGTAAATGCACACAGAAACTTAATTCAGTTGTCAGAGATTAGGTTTTCCAAGTTTTGGTAATAATTACCTTTCTGAGCCCATATAGCAAAATGAATGAGATACAACATTTGTTTTCTGGTATCCTTAAGTAAACTTATATCGAGTGAATTCAATCATTGATTAACTGCTGAAGCCAATGAAAGATCACATTTTTCAAAGTCAGAAATTATTACAATTTCCACTGAACCTATGATCTAATTAGAAATGAGTGGAAAACAATTTTCTCAGCCTGTTAAAGGATTTGAGATTTCAAGAATTTTCCTATCCCCTCAAAAACAAGAAACCCCATAATAGCCTGTCCAGTGGTTGGATCCCTCAATCTACTGTATGAAGCTCAAAACCCTCCTTGAAACCCTTGATTCAAATCAAAGAATGCAAGTTTCCGACATCTGACAGATAGCCAGGTCATTAGGAGGCCGGCTCTTTCTCTTTGCTGGCTTTGATCTAAAATTACATCAGTGATGGGGGTGGGTCACAACTGATGCGGATTTGGGAAGCAGGATTGATTTTGAGTTTTGAGGATGGGGGAATGCTAATTATTGGACAAGGGGAAGTGATATGGGAGCTCAAAGCATTGCACTTACTAAGGGAGTGCCTCAGTAAAGGAGGGAAGGGACTAAAAAAGACAAAAATCTTTGTTAGAAAGAAGGGTTTTTAACAAACCCATTACTTCTGAACTGTAACTACCATACATCTATATCTTCTAGGAATTGTTTTTTCTTAACTGACATAAAGTTCCCTGGGATGGATTTTTGACAAATACATACCATGTCTGGCTTTATGAAACTCCTGCCAGAAACGTCATGCTTCTACAGGATGCTACTTCATCTCCTTGTAGCTGAATTTTTATGGGAGTAGATTAGGGAGATGGAATTGGGAGAACGGGGAAGGTTTGCAGGCTGGCTTGGAGGCTAAGAGATTTAGAGACAGGAAAGAATAGGGGACTAATATGGAAAGACCTGGGACAAAGAGGAACATGCTATTTATGAGAAGATTTTAAAGGATGTAGAAGGGTGTAAAGGGGTGGGAGTGTTTTAGTACCAAAAGGCTTTGGAACAAGGGCTTTGGCTGAGCATATAAACTGCAAATTGGTGATGCTGAGGTAGTACTGAGAAGTACTGAGGATCTCTGGAGCCCTAATTCATGACGGTTGGAGTTTCAAAGAAATACCACTGCAGCTGAGTACCTTTGGCTCTAATTTGAGTCAAGGGCATATATATGTGAGTGATGCCTTCCCACTTCTATCATTTCCTCTGGTAGTGCATATTGCATTGCTATCCTCTTTCCTGACTTCATAAAATACCAAAGAGGATTGTCTCATATTGTTTTATCCATCGTGAAACCAAAAGGACAAATCTTCAGTGACATGTGCTTCTCTTTCCTCTTGGGTGCCCCTCCTTCCCTTTTGCCATCATATTCTTTATAATCACTGCTGAAGAGAACTGCAGTCCCCTTTCTTAGGCATCAGATCTGGTACAGCTCAGGACTGCAATCCCTTTCTGATGACCCCTATGAAGATAAGTCAGGCTTTTAGGGAAGTCGCTCTCTTGCCTGTCTCTGAATATTTCTTTATACAAGGTGACAATATCTTGCCATGCTGACACTAAATAATGAAAATATATTAACTCTCTAAAACACTATAGGTAAATTTGTTGCTTTCAATAGACTTATAGTCAGATTTGAATTCTGGTCCTTGATAGTAAGCCACCGAAATACATTACAGAACCCCATGCTTCAGTGTGCAAACCAATCAAAGAAACTTCAGAGAACAGCAACAGATTCCTCTCTTTAACCTCAAAGAGTTCATCTTTAGAAAATTCTGCCAGCCTTATATATTCCTCATAATTCTTATGGGATTAGAAGTGCTCTTGGCTGTTGAGAAATAGGGCTAAAATTCTCATGGACTTCACCAAATCCCAAATTTCTTTTTTAGTGTTTTTATTAAAATGTAAAATCCTGGGAATTATGAATTAAATGACACCCTTTGCTTTCATTCATACAAGCAACAATTTTTTTTAGGTCTCCTAGTTGTCAAAACAGCTGAAGAATGTGAACTCTTAACATTTAGAACCAGAAGATAAATAATCTTCCAAATGTAGTGTCTGTGTAAGCTGAATTCCTAAAATAGACGCACTACTTTTGGTGGCTGATGAAGATTTTTGAATGGTTAGAGTTACCAACACTGCTAAATCTTTAATTACAAAGGGCAAGAAGTAAGGTGATGCAATTAAGCACTCAGTACTGATCAAGACTCAGAATTTTAAGAGCACTAGCCAGTATGGATGAAACTAATCCTGTTTCCAATGAAGTGAACGTAAGTTTTGTCAGTCTTTTCAAAATCAGCAGATCTGATCCTCAGGCCCTCTCAGTCTTGCAGAGCATGAAAAAGTACAGAAGATTTACAGACAATCTAGTTGTATCTATGGGACTGATACATTCAGGTCTCTGACACTAAACTGGAGCTTATCAAGAATTTTGGAACTTCTGGAATCTAAAAGGAAACACGTCCAATTCACCTTGATTTGACTTTGTTGTCTCTGTACTTATTCCTTGTTATCTAGATGAACAGAATTTCCTCTGAGTAGCCACATGCTTCTCCTTACAGGTACGCAACCCTTCGAGAAAAAAAACTAGGTAACATTGCCGTGATACTTATAATAGTCCTCCCATTCTCTGCTTCATTAGCATAAAAAACTAAGAAATACTGTGAAATTTGCCATAGTATTGACTATTGGAAAGGGTATGATAAAGACGTTATAAATATTTTGTTGTTTGTTTAAGAAACAAATCTATGCTGTGACTGTACAGGAGTAACAAAAAGTATTGAAGTTGCACCTTTCTTACTTACCCAGCAATGACTTGTGACTATTACAAATTACTTCTGTGCCTCCTATCTGATTATAAAACTCTGCCTGTTTTGCACCATATTGTCTTGCATCACATTATGAATAAAACTTTGCATCCCACATTATAGGAAATATATTTACAAATGGAGCCCAGCTCTGTCATCAGATGCAGAGTTTTGAAACTTTGCATTTTAGAGTGAGCTAAATGACTGAAAATACTTGAAAGCAACCTCCGTTACTTATGTAACAGTCAGCCTGAACTTGACTATCCTCTAAAACTGTGGATTACAGCCAGCTACTGGGCTTTACTCTACTATTGGCTTTTAAACAGTACTGTCCATTGATTTAACTGGAGAATCCTGATTAAAAATTGATGTGACAATGTGCCTTATTGCCCTAAGTCTGCACATAACGCTAGTACTGATGTTAAATCTGCAAAGTTATAGTCATTCATATTCTACCACTGTTCAGCTAGCTGTAGTTAACAATTGCAGCTCATCCTTTTAGAGCTAATACCAAGAGTAATAAGCAGGTACAAAGACCATTCCTGTTATTAGGAAGGCCTGAAAACAGATGTCGTGAGCCATATTCACTCCATGCTAAAAAAACTCATACTTCTACTGGCATTAACTATTCATTAACTATTATTATCTGAGATTCTTTCCGACATGACACAAATTTAGGGTTAGCTACTAACAACTCTGAAGATATTTCAAAATATCATAACAGCAAGTGTTGCTGAGGAAAAAGAAATAAGAAGGTAGCTTCTTTTGTCTTTGTAAAATCAGGTTAAGGGCTCTAAATGAAAACAAAAAAGAAATCAGTAGAAAAAGAAGCTACATAGAATATTGCTGGTCTTGACAGCCAGATACATGGATAGAAGTATACCACGTACAACCACATTGCCAGAGACAGAGATACAAGCTCAGCTTAAAAAATCTCTGCATTTATACCTGTATATTCTTAAAGGAGATGCTTTTGATGTTTTACCGCATTGTACTTGTTGCAACTGGGACTTATCTATGGCTCTGATAAGTGAGTTCCCATGCCAAAGAAAGCCAGATAGACAGTATGACATAATTAAACCTTTAAATTCATTAGAAAAGATTCTGTGAATTGTAATTCTACTTTGATAGCACTTCCAGGTATATTGGCCTTAAGTCTGTATATTTCTTGAAGTATCTCAATTAAAATCCAACATTTAATTTGAGAATTTAATGTAAAACCATGAACTGAGTGTATATGTGAGATTAATACTGAAGTGCATCATACAATAAGACTTCATATGAAACAAAATGCTTTTTCTGCAGGCAAATTCCACTTGTATAACATTCATCATAGGATTCACATAATTTATACATTTCTTACAATTCCCTCACAGGTTGAGTTTTTAAAAACAAAGCCTGTTGAAATTCCCATTTTACACCAAAAGAGGGCACCTAAAGCTTTCAGTATAGAGACCAAAGTGTAAGGAAATCTGCCTGTACTTGGATTACTTTCCAATAAGATTGTAGAAACCTTCTCCCATCTCGAGGCATACTAAGCAGAAATATAGAGCCTGTTATTAGATGATGAAATTTAACATGCAAACAAATATATTTCCCTACTTTTAAGGGAAAATGACATTGCAATATAGTTGCATATTCACATTATTCACAAATCCATCGATTATGCATCCAGAAAGGGTAATTCTGATCACCCAGTTTGCCCTCCTCTATACTGTCCTGAATTAATTTCTTCTTGTATGAGAATATTTGTTTTAGAAGAATATCTGCACATTAGAATTGCCAGTGTCTGCAAAATCAAAACAATCCACTTTTAAGTAATTTCAGTGACTTTACCTTTATTATTGGAAAGTAATAAAAAATTCCTAACTTAATTTTGGTGTCTAGTTTTAGTTATGCTGTTTTTACTCCTGGGTAGCTCCATTAGCTTCCATAAAATTGCTCCTGTTATTCATTGTTGATTAATTAAAATCAAGCCTGTAGTGAGGGGCACAATTTAGAACACGTAGAATACTTCTCTAACGCAGCAAGTAATAACTGGATTAACCAGTTGACACAGTACCTGAAATAGGTATTATAGATAGTCTGTTTTCTGATCGTAGCTTGACAGTTTGCCTGTAGTTGAACCTTAGGCAAGTCATTTCACCATGCAGTGCCTCAATTACCTTGTTTGCAAAATGGACCTCATTTTTAAAATCTGCTGAAATCCTTAAGTAAAAAGCATTATAGGAGAGAGACACCAATAATCCAAAATTATTTGTTGCTCTGCATCTCCCAAATTGCAGTCCTAGTAGAGTTAAGTCACCACTAGAAATGCATACCACGTTTGGGTGTACTTGGAAGTATCATAAAAACATATTTTCCTTTTCCGGAAGAGAAAACATTAGTACCAACACAAGAAAAGTGCCCTGTTCATTTGTTCACCATCATCCTGGATTTTATGTTAAGTGTCCATACCTACGCTGATAGCTTACCTTGCTTTTGAACTGCAGAAATGCTCAACTTTTCTTAAATCTCTAATTCACTTAAAATTTGAGCGCCAGGCCTTTAATTCCATCCATCTAGAATATCTGACAAGTTATCAAGACCAGAAACTTACCACTCCATATTGTGCCATAGGTATGCAAAAAAATCGTCAGGAATCAAATCCTGAATAGGGATGTCTCCCAATCAGGTTGTGTGTATGCATGAATAGTCCCAGAATCCAAACCTCAAAAAACAGTATTTCACTTGCCGCCTCACTCCTAAATGCCCCAATTTTATATGTATGATCCAAACTCTTGTCTTCACTTTGTAGGAGCCTTTCAGAGTTCTACTGATTTTTTCTGATTTTCTTACATTTAATTTTATACCTATTCTCAGCTATTTTCTTGTGTGCTTGTTCAAAGCCAAATACCAATTGCAAATACATGCTTTTATGCACAGATTCTTAAAGATGCTGGCAATGAACAACAGTTCATTGTTTATTCTCATTACACTGGCGCGTAAATCTCTAGAAGATCAGAGAAACTAGCGAGTTGCTGCCCCTATCAACACGCTGGAACGTCTATTTAGGAACATCATCACTTCAGTATCTCCATATAACAACTTATCTCTTAATATATAAAATAATACAATGCATGGAGCAAGAAATAGAATGAAAGATGCAGTTTATGCAAATATAGATAAAATGCATCAGGAGTAATTGCTGGAAGGAGTTAGAAAAGATGGCTGAGCATTATAGGTGTGCAGACTTTTTCATGGCAGAGAAGAGTAAATTATTCTCCAGACAGCACAGCACCATGCATGTGTACTATCTATATGATTGTAGATAACTGCTGTGGATTCAGGCTTAAACATAACAAGCTGTGTGGTGTGCACACAAGTTTTAGCTTGCTTGCAAACAGAAAGTAAATTCTAGAGCTGCATAACATGCTGTGGCAGACAAATAGAGAAGGGCTTGCTTCAGAAGAGGAATTAGGCACAGGCACTTGAAAACAGATCTTTCTTGATTCAGATCCCAAACTTTGATAAGATTCAATAATTGCCTTATGAAATTCCTGCCTCTGATGAGCTTTAGCAATTATTTTTTTTACCTTCCTGTCTATATTACGTATTTTCCTAATAGATAAAAATAAGAAAATTTGAATAATAAATTGCTTTAAGCCAGAGACAAAATTTGTTTGAAGTGCAACAAATTTTTTTATAGAAATATATGTAATAGTAGTAAATATTAGCAGTGCACAGGAGTGCATTATACTTTTCATATTTATATAGCCATTGATTACAACGATTTACATTTAGCTGAAACCCTCCATTATAAATAACTTTTTCACAAACTCTGCTCTATCTGGAGACTGGAAAGGTATTTCATGTGGTTACCCATCACAGACGCATTTGTTCCTGAAACAAGAAGGCGAAACATCTACTGCTTAGGTAAAAAGTGAATTGAGAAAGAAACAAATGCTTTTCTACTTGCCTGCAATACACAGATTCTATATATAGATAGATACTAGACATATGTGTCTAGATACTAGATATATGTAGTGTGTGTACATACACCCTCACACATATGAATATAAAAATATATAATAGAAAACAGGTGCAAAGTAAATATTCAACTGTAGCTTTAATGTTTCCTTCTAAATCCCCCATCATTTACTTCTTAAATTGGCTTCACATGCCTGCTTTATAAGTGACAGAAAATAGATTTCCAACTATAAAGATGCAAAATTTAATCCCTATTAAGTGACGGCATATTTTTTCTGTTCTTTAGAATATGATTATGATAGATAATGTGTTATATAAGGAACACAAGACAGAAAATACTGTTGGACCTCTAAAATAACATCCTTTACTAAGAACTAGAGTTTTTGTCCCCCTAAAATATCAAGCTAGAACTGCAAAAGAGGCATAAAGAACTGTTGGGAAGATAAGGGAATCGAAAAGGGGCCTAAGAGTTCAATTGCTTTTGACATCTGCAATTTCACATTTCTGAGGGATTTTCATTGTATTTCATTTTCTGTATCTTAAAGGTTTGTCTGCTGGACACTGCTGTATGGGCTTTGCTTTATTTTTTAAAAAGTCATTCAACAATGTATTAAGATATTTCCTAAAGTTACAGTGATAGTTTTGCTTTATCACTCAGTTGCATCCAGTAAAAGAAGTTTTGGGTGAAGGGAAGTGTGGATGATGAAATAGATATGTTAAGAATAAAATATCTTGTTATTACTGCTTACACAATTCCAGTTTTATGAGCCATCATTTTTGCATTTCTTTTCAGTGCCAGTGTCCTTTGTATGTATGTAACTGAGTACTATATCCATAGGGAGTATTCATGCTGAAAAGCTGGCTATGGAGTAGGCTCTGATCTTGACCATTTCATTTTTCAGTTACCGGAATAAAAAGAACTTTTTCATTCGGGTTACCTGAAATCTAGACTGTGTGCACAGACCTAAATGGAGCAGAGCAGAGGGAGGAGCGTAGGAGGGTTGCAGGGAATGTATGCCTTTCAGCAGTGCCAGAGAGTGCATATATAGTGGTGCAACATGCTCAGACATATGGGCCTACATTTGGATGCATCTGCTTTAGGGTGCCCAAGCTGAGACACCTAGAGAGCTGAAACTTAGGCAGGCCTCAGGAACTAGCCCCTGAATATCAGGTCTTTTTATGCTGTCTCTAATTTGCATATAAAAGCAGACACCAATAGCCACCAGTCAGCTTTGAAAATATAGACTGGAGAATAATCTCTGCACTGGACTTAGAAAAACAAATGAGTGTGAAATCAGAGGTACTGTTCTAGGTCTTTGGATCCCATCCAGAACCTGAAAAGATGTGCTTAATAACCGCAATAGTTGAATCTCACAGGTCTAATTTGGATTTGTTTTTCATGCTGTAGAGAATCATCCCGATTTGGCAAGGGACTGATCTAGATGAATCTTTTGCCATTTTTCTTTGCTGATTTGAATATCTCTAACAAAATGCTCAAGATGAAAACTTTCTCCCTTGCAAGACATTTCATATGTTCATCAAACCAGTGTATAAATCACAATAAAATCAACCGGAATACAATACGAAGAAAATGTATGTCAGATCCTAAGAGTAGCTGTCTGAATACCTCCCTGACAGGGCTAAACACAACGGCTCAAGTAATGTAAAAGAGTGTTCTAGATTTTTCCACAGTGATGTGTGTTCAATACAAATTAGTTTGCTATGAAAAATAAAATGACAGCTTTAGCTATATTCTGGATTTCTTTTCTACAGATTTAGTTCTTTGATCAAAAACTGCAGTATATTGAAGTTTTGCTGTTGTCAACGTATTGCACATACACAGCGTGTTTATTTTTGTGTGCTTTTAATGTATTTAACCTTAATGTCTGCTTCTTTAAAGGAGAGAAACTGTGGCTCAGCATCCTGAATTGTCAAAGCAACCTATTGCAGATTTCTTTTTATAGATGAAAAGAAAGCGTCCAGATGATGAATGCTCTTCACAGAGTGATTGCTGTGGCAGCCATATCATGTCTCAAAGTACACATGGCTGCGTAAACAGAAACTACTGAAACTTGCAGTGACATGTAAAACTTTTTCAGTGACATATGAACCTGTGTGTCACCTAAGGAGTTTCAGCTGGAGCTGTTACTAAAAATGCAAGCGCTCTGGGTATTTGTTTGTTTTTTAATATCACTTTATTTTTGAATGGGCCAAGAGTGAGATATTCCTCTCCCTCATGAGACCCTTAAGTTGAACATTAGAAGAAGTTTTGTGACAGTCTAGTAAACCTTTAATGAGATTTCTTTTTGTGACAGACAGATGTAAATGTATCCCTCTAATCCTATCCTTTCAGGTCTTTGTCTGCAGATGAATGTTAATAATTAGTAGTTGCGTTCCCCCCCCCCGCTCCTTCCTTCATAAAATTGTATTCTTCATAAATTCATCATCTTTTTTGTGTTTTCTCAAAGTACCAGCAGCCCTGACAGCCTCCCTTTGTTCTTATGTTTATAAATAATTTATAATGTAGAAATATCTCTTCTTAGTCTTAAAAAATAAACTAATGGTTGAACATAACATACTGCCAGAAGCAGATCTACCACCAGCTTTGGAAAAAAAAAAGGGGGAAAAAAAAAAAAAAGAGCTCCACACTTAACAAAGAGAGGAGGAAGGAACATCACATGGAAATCCATTTATCTGAGAGAACACTGATTTTTGTTTGCAGATGTTAAATGCATCTGAGCTACTCTCATCTTATGCTCTGTTTCTGCTTCTTTTCCAGACTATTCACTCCGATTCATTCCATAAAAATGTAGCCTCTTTTATATGTTCTGAACACACAAAGAGCTACAGCATGGCCTCAGTTATCAGCATAAATGTGTTTGTACTGATACAGGTTATCCCCTTGAGGATTATACCAGGCCTTATACTGACACTCAGCTGGTGTTGACGATTGCTGTATGTGTTGTAGAGGTATTGCTAAAGAAAATCTTGTGTCTGGACAAGACTTTAAACCTATCCTAAACTGTGTTTGGACCAACTGCTGGAATTCTTTTATAAAATTTCTGAACATTATACTGCAATGGTGGATAGCTATGTCGCAAACAGTAGCACACACAATCCTCAAACTATAAGAAATTTGTACTTAAATTCGGATTGAAGTACACTGAGGTTCACCATCTACTGAGCAGCAAGGAGTGATGATCCAGTTCCAAAATTTTTGTGCGGCTCTTTACTATTGTTTTATGCATCCACAGCAGGAGCAGCATCCACATAAATATTATTGCTGATTATTGTTGATTAACGTAAGTACGACTGAGTTTACTATTACGCTATCTAGCTAAAACCAACAGAGAAATCTTTATTTTGCTGAGGTTGGCATATGTCAAAGGAGAGGGCTTAAAAGTTACTATGTGATATATGAAAATGTATTAGGATCTTTGTTAAATAGCAGTCCTAGCAGTGTGATGAAGCCTAGCATATAATTTAAATAGGGATGTCGGCACTAGCTGAAATTAGCTGCTAGGATTTTTATCCAGTGAAGGGTAGCATATTCCCAGAATGCTACCTAGAGCAGTGACATTGATGAGTCAGCGGCTTACTACCAAACGGCCACCAGGCAACCTCCCTGCAAGCAGGGTAACTGCAGCGAGGACTCCATAATTACACACAAGTAATCTGGGTGATACTTTGTCTCACAGGGAATGAGTGCAGCTCTACTTTAACATATTCTATTTTAAATCACCTCCTCACTGGGCACTAACCTCTATGATGTCCTCTACCGGCTACAAACAATATTCACTTCCTCTTAAAGTGTATTTTCTAATCCAAAAGTAGCTATTGCAACTATGATTGGATCAACAGCGCTATACAATTTAGGGATAGGAAGAGAGTGGAAAAAGAGTACCTTCTCCAATGTCTACACATAGTAGAAGAGGGGAAATTTAGGCAGATAAGCAATATAGACGTAGTAATGGTCTTAACCTGCAGGGCTAGGCTTTGAATTTATTCACTTAAGGGAGGGTTAGAGCCAGGATTTTAGTTTAATTTTTCAAGAATCAGGCCAGCTGCCTTCTGTAAATAATTAATTCTTGCATTTAGCTGGTTTCAGACTTTGCAGGGTGGAACGTGCTTTGGCCAGAAAGAACACACATGCAAAATCTTTTGAAACAGCTGGTTAAGAAGCTTTTTGAATAAAAGAAGAGGTCATCCCTACCAGCTCAGAGATGAACCTGCTTGTACAAAAACAGCTTGGAAAGAACAAACTTAAATCTCAGCCAGGTGCACAAAATCAATCCAAACCCCCTTTTTAGGAGTTTGATCTTCTAATCCTCTGCTTTTTCTCATCTCTTGCCTTTAACACCACATAACAGGATTCTGAGTTTCTATTGAAATACAGTTTGTGATAGTCTGCAAATCTCTGCTGAGATAGCTGCTGCCTTCAGATCTCAGAGAGTATGATGCTAGGGTTCAATGTTTTTCAGGAACTGTACATTTAGAACTCAATCCTACTAGAAAATCCCTAGGTGCGCACCTTCTAAAGAAAACAGGAAGACAGACCTAAAATAGAGCATGTACCAAGACCAGAATATCATCTAAAGGTAACATGCTTGTGAGGAGACATTTGAAAGTTCAGCACAATCATTTAAAGGAAACCTTTCAGATTCCTGATGGTTGCTGGGGATCAAGAGAGAAAACAGTGTCATGGGAAGGAAGGATGAGGTTGAAAGGAATGAAAAATTTTATTGGAAAGAAGAGGAAAATAGAGAACTGGGGAGGAGTATATGAGAGACGGGTATAAAAGCATCTCAGACAACATGTTTGACAATGATACCTTCGTATTTTCCACACTGTGATGCTAGCATAGAAGTTAACCCTTAAACGATTTTGGATTTATCCGAAAGGAATCTTCAGCCTATTGTATGTTCACAATGAAATGTCTGTCTAATGATGCTGACACATTACCTTTCAAATTTAACTCAAACATCTTTCGTGACTATATAAAACACTGTAGTTACACGACCATTTTCTCTTGGTTAATTCATTCTCCTGTTCTGCTTGGTTACACAGGTAATGTATAAATGCATTCACAACCTGTTCTGTTCTGTTCTGTTCTGTTTTGTTCCATTCTAAACATCAGCTTCAATAAATACCCTGATACCCTAATACCTAGAGAAGAGATAGGACCCAAAACACGTACCCACATCTCAATTTTTGTCAGATTCTATAATGGACTAACCAAAACTCCAGCTATAATGTGCCTGATTTTTGTTGATTCCAACACCTTAATCAAAAATTTTTCAATGCAGGCCCTTTGCAGATTATAACAATGTGTCTTTATAGCAGGGAAACTGTCTGGCTCCCTGGTGTTATTAAGAAAATACAGTATACAAAAGCTTTACGCTTTAAACCATACAGCATTATTATTATGATAGCAGGAGGTGTCAGGTGGAGACAAAGACACATGGATAGAATTGATTTGAGGCACGTCATCAGAAAATAAGGGTGATGTGATCACAGTACTTACAGCACATGCAGCAGCTGTACAATTCCACATGGCAGGTTCCATCATACCCTTCACATGAAAAAAAAGAAAAGATTCTAAGTAAATGATGGGTGAATACAGCATAAATTTTAGTGCATGACAAGACACTTTCCTTTTTGTTTAATATATAAATCAGAAGCACTTATGAATTGGTATTAATTAGAATAATGTATTTGCTTTCTTTCAACAGTTATGTCAGCCTCATTAAAAACTGAGTGCTAAATCTTCATTAGATTTTTCAATATTAAAATACTTCCATGAAATATGAATTAACATTTAACTTGTTGCTGGTCATATTAAGACAAAGAAGGGGGGAAAACCTTCTGGATGAAATTCTGGCCCAGTCAATCAATGAGACTGTTGTTTCTGAATTCAGTGGGACCAAATCATTCCCTCGGTGTTGGCAGCAAGAGGTAATAGCTTTAAATCTGATGCGCATGCAGGTCTCTAGAAGTATTCTATTTCAGTCGATATTCCTGTCTTGCATGATGATAGTTAAAATTTTCAGTCACCTCGTTGAGAGTAAAAAAGTTTAGACTCTCAGAGAGCTTAGGCTTTTTACAAAACCTTACTGTGAGTTTTGATTTTGAACAATTCACCTAAGAAAAAGGCCCAGTAGTATTCCCTCTAGAACTGTTCTTAACTCACTCTGACTACTTTTTAGTATAGGAAGCTGGCAAAAAAAGCAGGCAGTTCATATGTGAATGCTGCAATTTAAATCAAACTGGGTACTCTCACTGTTAGGGCTTTTAACAGATATATCCTGCCTGATGAATAGTGCAATGCACCAACAAGTAAGAGACAGTTTTTTGGAGTTCCATGTAGTGAATCTTTCTAGTTCTCAGCTCACTACACAATCTGTGATGGATTGCCCAGCAGACATGAAGTTTAGAAAGACGGATAGATCAGGAAGAGAGAGAAAATGAGCAGCTGAAATCTAGTTCAAGGAAACTACCTTAATTTGCATATTCAGTCATAGCCGTGGTCAGTGACCCTCTCACTTCTGTAGGAGCTGCCGACCTGGATCAGAGCAACCGTTCCTGGAATGGCCTGAGAACTATCTAAAGAATCTTTTGAAATGGCCTACCTGCCCTGCAGGTGTGCTGTGCTAGCTGAGGTAGCTGTAAGTGTGTTTGCCTTTCAAAAAGAAAGGAGATCTTATAATTATGTTTTATCTCACTGTAGCTTGTTTGGAAACGGAAACACCTAATTCTCTCCTCCCTGGCGTCATGCATTCAAAAGCCACAAGGTGGTGGTATGGTGTCACTTTTTTTAAACAACAACAAAAAAGAGGTTTTGTTTAATGAGCTTGAACTCACAAGCCTGCTCATCTAGTGAACTGTGACTTTTCAAATACCAACCTATTAATGTCAGAGGCAATACTGAAGGGAACAGTTCTGTTTGATTTAAAAAATACAGACAATGTGAAGTCCACTATGCTCTAATATCTATCACCTATGGGGCTCCATTCATGCCTAATGCTTTATTCAAGCTAAGACCTAGTTTTTATATATCAGATTAATACATATCTACAGCTTTGCACCTTTCTATTTTGATTTTTTTATTATCAGGGCTCGCCGGGGCCATTTTCATTCCCTTACTATAGCATCTGCAAGCAGGTGGATTAGAGATAACTCTCATTGTGCTTTGTTTTCTCCTGACACTGTCATTAATCATTCCTTAAGCCACACTTCAACTTATAGTAATCAGGACTGGCTGTTCCCGAGCTGCACAAGAATTGCCTTTCACAATGTAATGTGAAATTGGAAGCGAATGGCTGAAGCCAGACGCTTCTTCTGCATTCCCCATCTATCTCATCATTTAGGTATTTATCCATCTCAGGCTTGTACAGGGAGCATCTCTCTCTTTCCCATGAGGACACAGATCGCAACAGAGGATCAGATTTGTTACTCAGGCTTTGGGCTTTGATTGTCCTCTTATAAGTTTGGGATTAAAGTGAAATTTCCCACAGGGCTATGCAGGCTTTGCTAGCATTTAACTGTTTAACCTGGCTGTTTGTGAATGAGAATCCTGTGGTCAACTATTCCGCAGAGAGTATTATGGTAAGCCAGCTCTGAATGGCAGACATTTCGGTAAATTCCTGTAAAGACTGCTACAGTTGATTCCAATTAAGTTCATACCTGATAACAATTGTTTTCTTGTACATGAGGAACAGTAATCTTATGATAAAAAACAATTGTCCGAACATTCTCTTGTGAAATATACATCAGCTTTCAAATAAATGCAGACCTTCAAAAAGTTATACTCCTCTGTTTATGCTTTTAGAATCACTGTGCATTAATTTGTCTTCAACTAGGTCATATCTTTCACTATGTACAAGAGCTGCATTCTCTAACATCTTACCTAATTTTAATAGTAATTATAACCTAATAATATCTATAGTAGCATGACACCGGAATGGACAAACATTTTAAACAAGCCACATTTGATATATTAATAAAGACAAATTGATGGTTCTGGAAAGCATGCTGTTAAATATGTAGCCAAAACAGATGTATTTTTCCTGGCATTTGATGTGATTCTTGTACAAAGGAAAGTACCTATAATGCGCTATTCTCTGCAAAACTAAAAGCAAGGGGGAAAATTTTCAGTCCACATTATCTATCTTTTAGTCTTAGGTTTAGAGCCATTTAAAGAAAAAGATTTTAAAACAAGTCAAAATCATTTTGTTATCTAGTTTAAAAAGATGGTATGCTCAACCACTGTATATATATTCTATTTAATGTGGATGTGTTTTTAAAATGCCTAGGAGGATAGTGCTCATTTCATGTGCTTCTCCAAGAGAGACATAACACCCAAGCAACTGAAGTACATAATTTAACAAAACATTTTAGCTTACGGTGAAATCAGTTCCCTTGGAGGGAATGGACTGAATCATTAAACTCAATTTTAACCCCACTCCCTGAGAAATTCCTACGTCTTATTCAAAAGTTTGCTTTTCATATTTGTCTTTGTTGGTTAAAAATGTTCTGAATTTCCAAAATAGGCTTTCATGGGATTTAGTTTGGGGGGAAAAAAAATCAAAAAGATTTTTATTTACCCTTTTAAAAATAAAGAATCGCAGAGACCCTGAGGGATAGACTCATGGGTATTATCAATTACAGATCTATAAATTCTAATGCAGACCGGAATTAACAAATATGAAAGACAAATATATTCATTTTACTGTTCACTGTTCAACTGTTCTGCATTAAAGACTTGTAATTATGACATTGATCTTGTGCTAACCAGTGTCTCAGTGGAAAGGAACAGTGTTTGGTTGTGTAACCGCACCTGTGAAAGCCTCACTGAGTGCAAATTACTAAATACTTTTACCATCATTTAGTGTTTCTCTCGTAGCATTAAATGGTTACTGAAAAGGCGTGAGCATTCCTTTCTATTTATTTGAAATATCCTCTAGATTCACATGAGTAATTTTCAGCTGTGTATAATGCTCCCAAAGTAACCTCTTCATTGCCATTGTTTTAGTGTGAAATCATTTCCTCGGGAGATAATTAGAGTTGCTCCATTTATTACATTAAATGATTAGCATGCACTTGAAATGATTCAGTATATTTTCCTTTATTGCTGATGACTCTTAAATATGGGCCTACATTTTTAATGGATAAATTAAGGTTATCTGGATATTTTGTGGCTGCCTCCGCAACAAAACAAAGGAGACTTTCTTTTCCAAATACACGCACAGGTGTGCACTGGACAATACACTTTAACCAAAGGGCTCCTATTCACCTGCAAATCCCACCTGGTTCAGCTTAAAGATCAGTAATGATGTTTGAAGGTAAAATGAGGGTTTAAATGTACCAAACCTGCTATTACTTATGCTGTGTATATAGTTAGTAACTAACTCCAAAGTGTTATGGGATCAGAATCCCAGTATCTCAGCTGAAGTATCTCTACGTGCTCTGATCAACCTTCGTCGTCTTCCAAATGTTTATAAAATTACTTCTTATAGCTGCAGACCTGCACTTTCATTGTATTATAGTATATAATCTAAATGAAGAATAAGGTTCTACTGGATGATAACAAGTGAGCTTTCATCCTCTGGTTTATGAAAATAAATTACTACAGAATTGGTAAAAACATATCCCAATTAATATTCCATACTAAATCTGAGTAAGATTTAATGTCAAGCTCAAGGCACAGCTTCAAGATTTTTTTGTAGAATCAAAGAACCTATAGACTGCAGAAGAAACATTGACTGAAGGCCTGATTTTTGACCTAATATTTGCATAACTAATATTCTCACAAGGACTCCCCCAGAAGATGCCAAGCCTGACCTGGAAGTGGTGGATACCAACTGTGCTTGAAGCCACTGAAAGTAAAAGGACTCCATTTTCCCAAGATCATGCCTTGCCATTCCCAAAAGAATGCCAAGGAGATATTTGACTTGACTGGAAAATTTGGAAATTTGGTCCACTAGAGTTAAATAACCTATAGCACTCTAACTGCATTAGTCGATGTCATCATTAAAGGATACATTCCCTTGCGATGTGACACATACCCCCATTCTATATTTCTCAAATTTTGTTGTGGCCCAAAAACTCCTTACACATCCACTCAATTTAAATTCAAACACTTCTTGTGTTTAGTGTTTTTAAAATGTAATTTAATAGAGTTTTTAATGGTTCCAGCAAGAAAGCTAGTTTGTTTGTGCTGTGTTTATTCCAAGGAATATGCAAACGATGACTGTACAGAAGAAGGAAGAGCAGATATAAAAAAAAAATAAAGAGAATAGTATTATAAAAAAAATTTCATAAATCTGTACCTTACTTCAGAAAATAATATTCTAAATGAAGTCCGCATTACTAGAAAAAGACAATACACATTTTTTGCCTTATTCACTAATAAAACATACAAAACAATCCTTTCTAGTGGTCTATTTTCCTTCCAAAATATCACTTCAGGATATTTCTAGCATTTAGAACAAATTAAGAATAAGAAATATTTCCCTATCGACTCATAAGCATTGGTTATCTTATGTGAACAGGAAGCATTCATATGTGCATGAAATCAGTAATGGCTGACACGGTTTTCATAACTTTGCTCCTCTGCAAAGAAATATTTTTTATTTTTTTATTTTTCTTTATTTTTATTTATTTTTATTTATTTCCGTTTTGCATTTTGGCTGACCCCCATTTGAGCCACATTCTCACTTGGGCCTAAGCAGTACCCTTGACTGCATTGTGGTCACATGGGGTTAAGGGTAGACTCCCTTAATTTAAATTTAAAAATGTAAGAAAATAGTTAATTGGGTCTTTCCTTGGGCAAAAGCAACAGGATTGAGGATGTTATCTGGAATTAAACCCAAACAAAGAACACAAATTTCTGTTCCTAAATGACAGTTCAGCATAACTAGCCCCATTCAACAAAACTCTAAGGCACACGAATATGTCTCATCAGTAAAAAGCATCAGACTTAAACAGGACATTTAATGAACTGGGACTCACATATTACTTATGCTCTTATAAAAGTCAAATAAATGAGACACTTCTTTTTACTTCAAAGGTGCTGTACCAGGACCATCATAACTAGAGATGAAACCCTGCTCACCTTATTCACAAGCAATCCCATTTACTAGCCACAGGACTAGTATATGATGTGGATACGTTTATCCTTAAAAACTTACTTGAGCAATATAAAAGCACACCATTAAATAATAGCACTACCATAGGCATATTATACTAAAAGTGCCATAATGTTGTTTGTGTATGACAGGCATTTTCTGTGTAAGAATGCTGAAACTCCGCACTGGTGTGATTAAAGCATAAATGACACACTACCAAAAGATGGAGATACTAATGTATGGGGGCTAAAAAATACACTTCTTTCTAAGTTTTAGAATATTTTTAATAGATTCAAAGCATATTTTTAATAGATGAAGTTATAACAATACTAACAGCAGTGGTGTGAAAGGTTACAATGGCTGAACACCATCTCTCTCAAACATTTATTCCATTTAAGTAAAAATACCTGATAGAGAGCATTTCTATTATTCACAAGAAATCATGCAATATAATGGTTCCTAGCACTCCTTTTGTAATAGCTTATTTAAATACTTGGGGCTGCAATTCAGATTCCCACTTTGTTCAGGCTTCACAGAAATACTTCTTACAATCGATCACACTTTTATTCTTTATTGCATTCTAAATAGCCCTTGATTTCTCAGAACCCAAGACGAAAAATTAGGTTTGCAGAAGTGAAAAGTACGGTACTTAAAAAAACGTGTATACTTTTTTCACAACTGAGGAACAGGAACTACAAAACTGAACAAAAATCTATATTATGAATCATTTTGTTTACAGAACTGCTTTAAGGAATTACTCCTGAAGTCTAAATGGAGCTTGATGGGGCTTTTCTAAATCCCTAAAATCGAAAATGACCTGAAGGTATGAAGAATGCTTGACTTTGAATTTCTTTCAGTCGTAACATTCAGTGCTTCCAGCTCAGACCACAGTTGTTTACATAAAATTAAGGAACCTGATCTGATAAGGAGTTACTAAAATTCTATTCATCATCTTCCCTATATTTTTTTGTTGTGCAAAATTGTGTATATTGTCAAGAAAGAAATTAAAATGAGGAAGCAGTAACAGATCTTTATTTATAATGAGGTTTGCTATCAATGGTACAGAAACTATATTCGGAACTTTTCTCAAATTATTTAAGAACTTTTTATTTATTATGATGACAGGCTGACACGTCAGCTGACATAAATTAGCATGAAGGCAAATAAGCTACTGATTTACATCAGCTGAGGATAAAGCCATATTTGTTTTCAGAATAAAACACTGATGGTTATTTTCATTTCAGAAGAACTGAAGTTTTATTTAAAGAGCAAATAGAAATGATAAACAAAGAAGCAAAAGTATATTTGAATTAAATCACAGGAAATTTACATTCAAATGTTATGGCAGCAAAGATATGACTGGACTTCGGGCTGGTGTGCTATCTTTTCTGCATCAAGTTTTGCCTTGCTATTGTAGCATACTTACACAGAATTACTTATTAAAAAAAAACAAAAAAACTAAAATAAATAACACTACACTGCCATATTAATACATTCAATTCTGAAATATACCACAGAACTGTATAAATAAATACTTTAAAAAAAAAAAAAAACATGCTGTTTACCTGAATATACTGAGGCCTGTTGGAACATTATAGCGGGCAAATGAGGGTGTACACAATTTTTAAAGCATGTATTAGCTAAATGGTAAACAGAAGAAACTCTTTCGGGGGCATCTAAGCTCTCCATCCTCAAAAGAAATGCCCTACCTCCTAACTTTCAGCTCATTCCAGCATGATTTAATATTATAAACTTCTTATGGCAAAATTATTATCAGGCTACAGCATGCGACTCTTAGATTGGTCGCCAGTGTTCCTTTTAATATCACCCTCATTTGCATTTTAAGTAACCAAATGGTCTTCAGGCATTTAATAGAAAAACATTTTTTTAAATGAATACCAAGAGACATTTGTAAATAGCAGCACAAATTGCTCCTGGGCTATAAACCTGAGTGCCAAGTTTCACTCCAGTATGAATACAGACAAGTGTTAAAAGTCTGAAAAATGGATTCCTTAATGGATATACTGGCAGACCTTTAAGTGTAACGGAGCTAGCATGTGCCACTTTAATAAAGATATCATATCTGAACTCCTTGATTACACCCAGCTTTTCTATTCTAAATAAAAAGATTACAGCTAGAAATATTTTCCCTGCATATCATATTTAAAAACGTACAAGGGAATGTCATCCAACAATTTGTAAGCATTGAAATTATTTCTTTGAAAACAACAAAAAGTAATCCCTAAAGAGATGGTAAATATATAGTTTCTTTATTGAACAAGCAAAAATAGATTATGCATTGCCTTTCAAAATCAAAGACGTCTGCTTTGTCTGAGGCAAGAAGAGGCATCTGGGGGCTTGAATCCTACCACAGTCTTTGTGACTCTCTATATTGTAAGTGCATCAGTAACCTTGTATTTAACCAGATTATTTACAGTCAGACCCTTGTAAGATCACACGTACTGCTGCTGGTACGAGGGAGGGAGGGAGACTTCTCAAATTGAATACAAATGTGGTATTTATTGTTACATTTATTAGGCCATAACCATATATCAAATGTGCTAAATTCACAGAGATAAAATAATACAATCACATCAAGACTGAAAATTTAATACTAAACAGGGATCCACAAGTTCCTTTCCACCCCAGCCCGCTTTGTAGCTCATCTTAATAAATACTCTGCCCTGGACTTCACTGGCTGTTTCCTGTGTGCTTGTTACTACATGCAAGTGCTGTTTCCTTCTAGAAGTTCTACTAACTGTATGTAAATCTGCTTGCACATGTAATTGTACAACAATTGCTATGGGACTTTGCTTGCTTTTTCAGAAAAAAAATTAAAAGTTTTCCATAGATACAAGTTTCACAGGGGTACAGCAGCAGGCTCGTGCATCACCTTTAAAATAAAAACGTAATTTGGTCATAAGACGTATTCTGTTGATGGGGTAAATCAGTCTAAATTTCACCTGACTATGTTATCCCCAGTTGCTATGCTAAAAATGCAGCTAGAATGTAATGTGTATTGGCAATGTCAGATTTTAGATCCTTACTTACACTGGTGTGGTCTGCGTGTTCAGGCTTTCTCTTCACAAGTACTACATTCAGCATGAGAAAAAGGGTTCAAGAAGTCACCGAATCTATAGATCCATTTTAGTAGAAAACAGGACAACGTGTTTGGAAGGTGGAGCACAGTTCTCTAGGTTACACCACATTTGTTTTTGGTTAACCAAACAAAAGCAAACACTAACTAGAGAAACAGCCTCCAGTTTCTACCTTGCTTTCTCAGACTGAAAACATGATCCACTTCAGTGCATATGTTTTCTAATATACTGTACTTCTTCTGTATATGCCCATATAACATGATTATGTTTCTGTCAAGATCTAAGTGGCATGGATCGACAGATACAGTAACCTGCAGGAACAAAACTAACTAAGCCAAATTCACCCCTGGTGTCACCCATTGATACCAGTGTGTGAAACAGGCCCTTGTGACTTACAAATATATCAGGTATATTCCACACTCCATTAAAAATAACAAGTAAAATAAAGGTAGATAGATAGAAAAAAAGGTTTAGCTTGTTTTTGAATGCCTTTCTTACCTTCCCTGTGAAAGATCTTAAAAACATGAAGTTGCATGCAAGAAAAGTATTCATTAATATATGGGAGTGAATTTCAGATGCTCACGGGAAGGTCTGGCTTTTCCGTCTTTTAAATTGATGTAAATTTGAACTGCCTCCTTTGCATGAGTGGAATTACACCAGCTTTACACTCATGTAACAGACAGCAGAACTTAACGCTTGGTGTACAGGACTGAAGAATGTCCTGAATGGAAAAGAAATGTTGCTGTTCTTACCAACAGCACAGTTTAAATTAATTTATAGTAACTTTTTTTTTTTTAAATAGAGTGACAGTAGCTGAGTTTTGAGCTTTATGAGTAAATTAACAATTTACATGGGGCAAAGAGAAAGATAAGCGGTAACAACACAAAACCGGATGATTCTTCTTAGACATGAGACTGTGGTTGCTTTTTCTGACAGCTGAGATTGCAGAATCTGCAAGATGATTTTGATATAGATTTTAGAGATTTTTTTTCCCAATTATCTTTCTTTATAAAGAATATTTTCACAATACTTAAAAGTGGTATCCTTTATTACCACTCTTCTTATAGTAAAATCGATGGAAGCTTGAGCAGTGGGTGCATTGTTGTGACACTTAAACTATTTGTAAATATTACTCTCAGCTTTCTTAGCATATTTTAACAAGGCAACACTTCAGCAAAGTATAATTTCTCACACATGATATATGCTGTATGCTTCCAAGACAATCACACTGCAAAACAGACTCATGAAGAAAAAGCCACGAGTGTTTCTTACTTTCAGGTAAAAGCATTTCAGTCTCTGGATAGAGAGGGCTTGGACGATTACTCTACAATCATAAAAACTAAGTGGTGGGCAGGAAGCCATTTTTGCTTTGCTTTCCGTGCCCAGTACAATACAGGCAGTGCCTTGGCTGAAGACATTTCTCTGAGTTATGCCGCTTAGCCTTGCTGCTGCTTACATTTTATACTCAAGCAAGCTCTTCCGATTGCAGGACTGCAGCCACAAAGTCAGAGTGCTTTCATTACCTTTTCATTCCACATATGAAAAGAATGCATTGTTTTTCAGTATTATTACATTCAGGAAGGGCTTTGTTTAGACTCACGTAAAATTTTTTTAAGAGACCATGTAAAAGGAGCTTTAAAAATGTAAGGAAAAACTCACTGAACAACCTACCGGTCTGAATCAACTAGCTTATAAAAAAGAGTAAAACTCCCCCAACACACACACGCTTCCTGAAAAATAAAGTGTTCCAGCTGTCAGTGCTAATGCTCGTTAACCAAAAACCAAATATTTTTACACTGCCCCTGCTCTCTTTTATTGTGCTCTCCGATTTATAGTTTATGGAAGACTTGCACATTTTAAGTTTAGCAAACACAACTGTAGAACGATCTGTACTTAATAGCAAACAGGGAGTTTGATCACTAGCTGACTCATCAGCAAAGCCTTCAATGCTATAGCAAGCAATCCCCAGACATTGATCGTGTTTCACGAGAATGAAGCCTTTACATTCTTATTATAGTAACAAAGGATGATTTTGTGAAGTTGACTACTAAAGTTGGGTATCTGTAGCACAGGTAAGTGTTACATGTTTCAACCAACATCATGCTGGTGGGGAATAAGCATCATGACTCCAGCTCACTAACCTTGCATATGTTGGGGATGTTCCAAAAGCAGATCCAGCCTGGATTTCCATAATTGCCAATTATTTACACCAAGGACTAAATTTAAATATTTAAATCTAAAACAAACTATTTAAAGTACATCCGCACATACTTTTGGATTTTTGAATTCCAGGTTTTTGTTTAGATTTCCTTAAACACAATTTCTGATATGGATATACTACGAATTTCTGGGGGAGGTGAATTTCTGCATTATTTCAAGAAAAATATCTCACTATATTTATGGAGATTTTTGAAAAAAAGGTTGATTACAAGATTTAGGCCACTGTTAATAGACTTTGCATTCTTGTCTACTACTGCTGTAAATACATACATTAACTGTGACAGATTATATACTTTCTTCTTTTATCAAACACTTTAGGTCAGAGAGAATAATTATAAAAATGCAAGCAACTCTGCAATCTCATAATAACGTAACTCTGTAGAAATGTTTAGATTTGTGGTTGTCAGGGGAAAAACCAGAGGCAACAGAAATCAGCATAGAAATCCAAGGGGGTGAGAAGAGTTTAGCTCAGCACATTATGATGTTAAATTAAGGCCATGCCTTGCTCTCCCTGAAGTCAATTAAGTTGTAATCTTTCATCATTGTATCATTTTACAATCACAGATGAGTTTGCATTTCCTCTCCTTTAAAAACAGATCTTGAATCATCATAATTATATGGACACACTGCACAAGGTATTACAATCCCTTTTCCAAATAAAAACTTCCACTTTGACAGTGCTCTTGTTTCTGACAGGCATCTCAAAACATACAGCAAACACAAAATAACACTTGCATGCAGAAGCTTGCATGTGACTTCTACAGCATGTGTGCTAAATTAGGTGACAGTATGGAAGAGGATGACTGAAGCAACTACTCTACATGGGACCGCTATTTATAGTCATTTTGGAGCACTCACCCCAGGCTGTCCTGATAGGCTGCTACACTCCTCTTCAAAATAGTGATCCATAAATGCACTATAAATAAGCAAGCTCTCTATTTTTACTCTATCAGTTGATTCCAGTAAATTAGTTACAGTGTGTGAAAACTCCCACTAGGATATGAATTTTTTTTATAGTTTATTAAATCCAGACATGTTTCTCACACTGATGATTTACCAGAACTTCAGTTTACCTCTGAATTTTATAGATCTAAGCTAAAAGGGACAGCAGGGTTCTACTTTTAGAATTTTAGCACCATTAAATATCAGCTAAAATTACTTCACTGTAAGGAGGATAAAAACATAGTGAACTCCTACTCTTACATATTGCTATACATTTAGAAAAGTAAATAAATACACTTAAAAATGTGGCAGTGCTTCCAATTAAAATAATATTTACATTAGGAATGTAATTACGTATTCTCTTGAATGAAATAAAGAAATATGAAGATAGATCAGATATAGTAGAAACATGCTAAAAAAAGTCCTGTCTCAGATCACATAGATTTGTATAAAAAAAGTCATTATGTTTTCCATGGCTGAATATTTGTAATTCTGGATGAATAAGTTGTAAACTATATATGAAAAACATTGAAGAATTAGGTCATAATTTTTTTTTTATTTCTGAATTTTATTTTTATCTTAAATTGCATGAAAGGAAAAAACTATTATTATGGGAAACATATTTTTATAAAGTACAAGCATAAACTTTGTGCTATCTTAATTTTCAGCTCAAATTTATAGACATACTGCATGGCAATAGTATTAAAGCAAAAAGGAGGGATACATTTTCCTATTCAATAAAAAGCTATGGAAGTTGCATGGGGTAGAGTCTCTAGGAAATCCACTCTCTCTTTGAAAAAATGTCATTGGTGAGATAGGAGATTGGCAACACAATGAGCAAAATATAGTGAGGGCTGATACGGATTGTCAGCTAGAATTTGGGTTAAGACACTGACTTTTGTCTGTATGGTGTCTACCTTCCAAAGAAGATGGAAGATGCAAAACTGCAAGTTTCCTCTCTCTGGTTAACGTGGTCTATACAAGTGAAAAATGTATAAGAAGATGTACCCTTGATAATGTTACAATTATTCATTGTACAGCTATAAACTCAAATATTCACATTAATAGCTAGGTATTATTTTTCTTCTCTGAAATTAAGTGAGTGGCATCAGTGGTCATAAATGAGAGCATTCATCAAAGGCGTCGGCCATGGCAGAGGATTAAGTGAATGCTGATGAAGTGTCCAGATTCCCATAACTTGGAATGGGCTGCATTCAGCATTCCTTTATTATCCATCTGCCACATAACAAAAAGTCTCATATATTTAATGCAGGTTTGCCCTCGGCCACGTAATAGGATTAGGAATAATTTCTACAAATTTACAAAAACAAATCACATGGGAAGGCTTAGAATTTGCTAATAATTTCTCCATAGCTGGGAGATCAAAGGGATGTAAGAGTCCAGAGCCAGGCGGTAGTTTGACCCTGGCCAAGCTTTTTTAATGAAAGGGTTAATCTTCTCAGAGGTGACCATAGAGGAGCAAATAGTGTGACCAAACGCAGATTCAGGCCTCAAAAAATAGGAAGAAAATCGTCTGGGAAGTATGACAGCAAGAAAACATTTACAGAATAACAGTACATTTTCTGTCTGCAAAAATAAAATAAAACAGCAAACCTCAATGAATTGTTTATTAAGCAAAGTGTGACTGGCAGGGGGAGGGAGGAGAGTGGTGCTGAGTTCAACAAGCTTGCTCAGAGGACCAGAAGTATTACTACTTCTTCCTGAATAGCAGAAAATAGGCTTCATGCCTTCAATCTAAAAAAGATTCTCTGTTGTCTCAGAGTAAAAACTATCTTCTCCAAGTATGTGTCACAGCTTTGTTTGTTTGCTTGTTTTTGTCCTATGTTTGTTCTTTTTAAGAAGAACTGCTCTGCAAACACCCAGTTTCACAGGTGAGTTTCTGGAAGGACTGACACAAGTTGCCCAATGAAGCTTTTCCAGAAATGTCTTTGGGCTGCTGCAACTAATGGTTACAGATTTTGTCTTCTTTAATACCCTAAAGGCAATTCCATCTCTCAAACCAAATAAAGCAGCCAGAGACAGAAGAAAAAAAAGGACAAAAAGGAAATGAAGGTAGAGTGTGTGCGTGCATGCGTGCATGCGTGCATGCGTATGCGTGTGTGTGTGTGTGTGTACGTTCTTTGTTATTTTCCCTCTTAGCACCACTAAGTCTATCTCAAATTTTTCATTTTTTCTGCATTTCTCTTCCTTGTTAGTAAACTGCAGAAGAAGCATGGTAACATCAACTAGATGTGGGTGACAGCTATCTTAATTTTGCTTCATTAATGATTTTAACGACATTTGAAAGCATAGCACACTAGAATGCTAGCATTTTTAGTATAATAGAAAATCATGTGATCGTTTTGATTTTTAGTTCATGACCTGTTCTAACAAGTTTAAATGTAATGCCCCACTTTTGTGGTCTTCTTTGCTTACTGGGCTGCTCATCAAATAGCGGATTAAATATTCTGATGAAAGTAGTGAATTTAGTACAGCTGTACAAAACCCCTTGCAGACATCTGATCCTAAGTGAAGATTCCATTTCTCATGTTTCCCTTCTTGGTGCACAATTTTAGGCCAAAAGTTAACTTCAGCCTTAAGGTTATGGTAACCTGGTATTGCTGCCAGTCTAGACTGAACTCAAATGCACTGTAGAGATGCGAAAACCTAAATTTCTCCTCTCATTATTCCCTGTTTATTCTCTATAAATGATGCTACATTCCACTTCTTACACATTTTGAGTAATTCCATTCAGAGTGTGAAATCCAAAGCAATCTTTCCTTTCAAATACAGAAATGCAGCTGAGCCTTATGATATAAAACTGCTTTTGAAACTTCCTCAGTGTGTAGGGGCGTAAGTATCTTGTAAATGTCTCTGATGCAGGGTCTGAGGTTAATGTTTTGCGGGCCACAGTCTCAAGCTGTGATGGTCACAACAAAAAAATAGCAACCATTATCATCCATCAAAGGACAGAAACAGCACATGCTCAACAACTCTTGTAAGTTCACTGACAATATAGATCTATGGACTCCCATGTGGATCAGAGAGGCAAAACTTTTAACTAATGAAACACAGCTTTAGGGGGTATTTAGACCATCTTTAGACTAAATCTCTAGTAGTTAAACAAATTTTAGGCATATGGCTTAGCAGGCTGTTAGCAGGCTATAATCATACTTTATAGTCACTGAAAAGAGACAGGTTTCTATTCTGAAACCCTCTTGGAAAAGTCTAAGTTGGGTACTGTTAACTGTTCCCTGGCTCTCTCCTTTGTTGACCTAGGTAGCTAAGTTAACTACCAAAATTTGGGCCATGTGAGAGGACTCAGATTTTACAGTATCAATAAGAATTAGAACACTAGTAAGACCCCCCACCTCACTCTGTTCAATTTACAAGTAGAGACGTTATGACAGTGCTCTTTGCTGATGAAAAGCAAATGTGTACCAATATTCCTGCTCTACTCCAGAAACAAGTTATTAGTGAATGTTCTACTAATTTGGGATACAAATTCAGTTTTACTACAGGTTTTATAAACACAACACAGCAACTAATATGTTTTGTTTGGATTTTTACATCATAGGACATAGAACTATAAGACAAATTAGGATCTGATATATAGTTTTTGGTCTCATATCAATTTTATGACCATTTTAAGACAGAACTGCATTTTTAATATCATTGGTATCTGATAAACTCAATCTTTGAAATATAGATGCAAAAATATGATGCTGTAGCTCAAATCACGGTGTTGGGGTTCAGAGTCACTTTAACACCCTGCTTTTCCTGGACTTTGGGAGTGGTCAGAATTCTTGGTTCCAGCCTTTTCCCAGCTGTATTAGGAAGCCAGTTTTGCCTTTCACAGTCTTAAGTAGCTGCTCATTTAATGGTCACTAAGGTTGACCTTCTTTTTGTGTCATACTGCCATTCAGTGAAGAATGAGATGCCTTTCTAGGAAATCATACTGTATGTTTTCAGGCAGCTCCTTGACCTTAATCAAAGGAGTTAGCAAGCATCATATAGCAATCTATTACAGGAATTCTACTGTTCCTCATGCCAGACCTTAGAGTGCTATACTGCCCTCAAAGGTAACGTTGCCGTATCTCTGCCCCACACCTAAGGAACAGCAGAGATTTGTGTGGATGTCCAGAAATATACGGTGGCCCCTATTACAATGCACTGCTATACAGGCCAGATGAATACAAGGGAGAAAACTCCATTTAAATCAGGAGTTCAGGCAAAGCAGGGTAAATGAGTGAGATAAAATGTTCCTAATTTTATTTGTTCTGAGGGATCTCCTAAAAGCACAGGTAAATTTTAAGAAGTCTTCTTATGCAATGGGAAGAAATAGCTTTGTTAGCTTCCTTCTCATGAGTTCGTGCACCAGCTGGCAACACTTTCTTCCTGTTTTCTTCTTCCTCTAAAGTGATAAGTGAAGAAATGGAAGAGAGTTCCAACACTGCATGGGAAGTAAGGCTTGGTCACTAGAGAATTCTGTATTTTCGTTGCATGCTAGAAATGAAAGTTAGAATTAATGCCATATTCCTCACCACAATATGGTTGCACAGTTAGGTGGAATTGGAGACAGGGTACCAAGAAACGCATTTTAGCATCCGTATCTTAAGATCACAGCAGGCCTGGACTCTTGTACTTTAATATATCTTTTGTAATGCATTTCCCTGCAAAGACTAATGAGGTATTTATTAAACAACCTTTAGAACAAGCATCACCATCTGTTGCCTTAAGACATTTTTAGGTAACTCATGGACTTTACAGAGGCACAGGAAATAAACAATGGTAAAGAAAATTAATTGGGAAAAAAATCTTTAGAAACATCTTTCAGGAAAAGTAATATGAGCACCAGCCAAGCTTATAACGGATAAAGAGATGCAGTTTTGAGACATGTCATTTGCATAATGTGGAGAAAAAAGGGAAGAAGATTTACACACTTTATTTCATTACCACTTTCTCAAAAGGACATTTCCAGAGCCCCAGTACTGCATGCAACAGCAACAGGTTTACAGCAAACAAGGTCTAGATGTCATAAAGAACTGTTAATGGGAGGAACAAACCTTTCATATGTAGATTACTAATTCAAATCCAGACTCTAGTGCCTTAGAAGTGGTTAAGATTTGGCCTATGGGCCACAGGATAACAATTTATGTAATAAAAAACACTACCAGAGCTTACCAAATGGGCATGATGACTGCCTTCTGATTCATAGCAAAGGATTAGGTATCTCCAGAGAAACATTGTCAATGTAAAGCAGAGAAAATTTGAGTAGTCTCTCTGTACAATTTTTTCTCTGAACAGAGAGCTATAGTTACTTTATATGGCATCAATCACGAGTCAAAAACACACTTCAAAAATTAAAAATAAAGAGAAAAAAATTTCTAAGACAAATCTTCTCTAAAACTTACTGTTCAATTATGGACACTTAATTCTAAGTCTTAATGACTCTTCCAAAATCATCTAACTTTATCTGTTGGTATAATAAATAATACTACATCCCTCTACAAACTTTCCCTCTCTTACCATCTAAGATAGCTCATGCATCATTAGGATACAAATAGAAATGAAGATGCAAAACTACCATGACCTTAACAGGTCTAGTAACCAGAAAGCATTGACGTTACCTTTGGCCATCTTTGGCAAGGGAACAGGATACACCTGTCCTCAGTGCAAGCATAGCAGTGCTTTTTCATATTTCTGCTAACTTGGCAGTCATGTCAAGTAGCAATTAATTTCATATAGCAATGTCTGCAGGTTATTGCTCATAATTCCCTTTTGTTAGCCTTTCCCAGTAAAGTGTTGCAAGCATTTTTTCCTATTATTAACAGTTCACATTTTCAACATGTCTAGTTTTGAATTCCTAATTAAAACTTATTAGTCCCATTTAATTCACTCAAAATCAACTCCTTTTTTACAGGTTTCATACTGAACAATAAAAATGGAGGTATCCAAAGCAGTACTTTGCAACATCTTGGCTTATAGCAGTTAGATTATAAGGAACTGCAGAACATGTATCTATCAGAGAACTTTAAAAACGAAAACTTTCATTTGCTAATACTGCTGTGAGCTTTACTACTCCTATTTTGCCATGCCATTCTACATTTGCATAATCTAAAAAATATCTACATTTCATAAGAATGTTGCAATATATTACTTCATTAATTGCATGAAGAATAGTCCTTGTCAATACAGTGTTTCACTGTACAAGCCTATGCTGTCTGGCCATCTACTGAGAAGAAGACTGAAAGCTGCAAATAACATGTCAGATAGAGAGAAAAATACAAGCAACACATAAAATGTTGTTTATCCAGTAACTCCAGGATATCTTCTGTAAACCTGCATGCCTTAAATTAGAGTAGCCAGTGAGCATGCCTCAACTGATGACATTTAGAAAGACATGGAATGTTGACCTAATCCTCGGAAAAAAGTTCTCTTTTACAATCTAGTGTATGGGAAGGAAGTGATGATAGCCATTTTTATTAATCACGTAATGAATACAGATAACCTCCATATCAGTGTGCACTGCAAAGCTTTCTATGCCTCATCTATCGAGAATGTAGCAATTACAAAGGACTCCAGATAGAGAGTCCTTTTTTCCTAAGCAGAAGAAGTCATGCTATTAGTTTTGGATAAAATTACCATTTTTTCAGCTAATGGAGCAACTGTAATATATGCACATATAACGTTCTAATTGCTAGTGAGGCAGTTAGAACTATTATAAACTCAACCAACACTTTGTTAGGGTATTTTTGCCCAGTGCTCTCAGTTATTGGAATGGGGTGAAGAGCCACACAAGCTGGATTTCAATGCTTTAGCTTGATTCCAAAGAAAGGTTTACTAGTTTTATCTCCATGTGGTAGAATGGCAGCCACACCACTTCTAGTGACAAGCTCGCCCTGGAAGTTATGCGGAGTTATTCATGTAGTGGCACACCTAATAAATTTTAGCAGACTAAGCTGGCTCTGCTATTCTAACGCCAGCTTTATGGCACATAATCCCACTACTGATAATTTCAAGTTAATAACATTGGAAGGCTTTAAGAGGCTGATCACACTTATGGTGGGTTTCAAAGTTGCCAAAATGACTTAGGAGCACAAGCCTCACTGATCATTCAACTCCCTATTTTTTACAGTAGTTTCTGATTGATAAGTGCAGGCATATCAGATCAATATCCAACTGTTAACGTCAGAAAAGAACTGACATCAGTAAAGAGAGAACATCATGATGGAGATGAGTATACTGATTCTCCTCTTACATCAAATTTAAACCAGTTTCATAACCCATTGACTAGACTGGAGCTCCTCCAGTTGCACACCAGTATGCGTAAGAAGATGATCTGGAACCACCCAACTAATATGGATTAGGAGAATAGATCAAGAAAAATAATGTGAGGAAATAAAATCAATCTGAAGACAATGCTAGATCTTGCGTTTTTCATCTTGTGAGGGGCTTAACTATGGCTGATTCTCTATTTCTTTGACAGCTAGGTACTTAGGTCCTCTCACAGTTGGCAGCTGCACTGCAGGTTTTGCATAGATTCTGAAACCTGTGATATTTCAGTCATTCTAGCAAACTCACATTTTAAATAATAAATAATGTACACCTGTAAAGCCACCTGAACCCCCTGAGAGAATTATAGTCTTTGTTAAGTACAATTGGGGGTATATTAATCCTTACACTGAAAGATTTTTTTGTGATCTGTTGGAAAGTTAGATGAATTAGCAGAAATAGCAAAGTAGAAATTACAGTAAATGTCCTTTCATAGAACCACTGAAACGCCCTCTGCAAAATACAGGATTGTTTAGTTAGAGAAAGAGAATCCAGGAATGGACATGATCATTTTTTGTGGCATAACTCAGAGGCTGATTACTTGAGTCAAGTGACCAGTCTGGGAACTGTGAATCTCTGGACAGTCATTTTCTTGCTATTACTAGTGGCTGTTTTAACCTACTCACCTATTAATCTGCCATGTATTTTTACTTGATTTATGGAACTTCCTTTATAAGTAACACTTGGTTACTATTCAAAACAAGTCCCTTGCCTAAATCTTTCTGAACACATGGGAAATGGCTTACGAGAAACAGAAGTAAAAGGGGAGGAGAGGAAAGCTTGTTTAACACAAATATTGCAATATAATTGAAATTATATTAAAAAAATTAAATGACTTTTTGTGAACTTCTTTAAAAGGGTCAGAAATGTGTTTGAGCTGTACAAGATTAACCTTTACTCATTTGGGAAAATGCAGACTTCAACAGCAATCCTCTGCAGTGGTTGCACTTGCTAAAAGTTTAAAACAGTAATTTTTTCCCAAGAAAGGTCATCTTGAGCTAAAATGTCAAATAAATTATTTAGATTACTGAATTAGAAAAGTGAAGATCTGACAGGCTGAATTTTTTATGCACATTAGCCACAGTCAGGGTCTCTATATGCTCTTTTTATTAAGTGCACCCCCTCTTCCCTTATTAAAAATCTCTCCATTTAGTCCAATATATTCTCCTTAAGATTTATCTAAGCATCTAAATAGCTGGTCCAATTTGATTCTTACTTGTATAGAACAGAAAGCACTTTATTCTACTGTTGTTAGGCATTTTTCCAGGATAAAACTGATGTAAGAAAGAAGAGAATCTGACCACCAGTTTTTAGGGGAAATTAAGTGACTAAGAAACCACTTTTAAAGCCTCCATGTAGCTATTAAACCATAGATTCTAGCAGAAGAAATATTTTAAGGAGAAGGAATATTTTGAAGGATGGCGAATTAAAAGGATTAAAATGGAAAGGCAGTAGCACTTTTAAGTAAGCGCTACTCTCAAGGTTATGTACTAGAGTTTGTACAAGTATTAGAGATTACTAGAAAAACAGAATGTCATCTTCATATGTAGCAAAATGTATTGATTGAAGGTGCTTACACAGAGGTTTCACCCCACAGGTTCACATGTGCATCTTCCATTCTTCCTCATGTCGATAAATACTAATGATAAATACTAATTATCTGACGCAGCACAAGAGTCTCTATCCAAACGTGATACCATACTATTCAGTCAAGCAGCAGCAGTAGTAAAACTTCCCACTTCATTTTCCAGAACAAGTAATTTACTCAGCACTGGAGAGGCCACGCTATAAAACAATTCTACATTGATAATAAACCTCTCCTAATTGGACTTCTATTGTGATTTTTTTCCCCATAGGACAAGGCTCTGAACCATACTATGTGCAGAGTGGAGCAAATAAAGTTCCCAGCCTTAGTAGCCAGTCCAGATGCTGGAGGTACAGGAGATGACAAATGGGGTGAAATTTTTAACTTACCAGCAAAAATAGCATACCACCAATCTTTCAAAGTTCAACAATTAAGGGGCCCAACCTTATCCTTCACTTTGCTAATATCCTAATATTCTTCAGTAGCATCATGTCATATTCGGTTTCCTTGTAAGCTTTATAGTAGACACAAGTGAGAAATACAACCATATGTAAATACAGAGGTGGTACAACTGCTTTGGCATCCCTGAGCCGATGGACCTGAGCAGTGATTTACTAAGCCACAGTCAGGGTATCTATATACTCTTTTAATTAAGTGCATCCCCTCTTCCTTTACTAAAAATCTCTCAATTTAATGTAACATAGTCTTCTTAAGATGTATCTAAGCATCTAGGCACTTTGTGCCTTTTACCAGGGTCCAGGCCTATGCTGTCACAACACAGTGAAGAACACTAGCAACGGAAAGTTGTGTATCCTTGGAAGAACTGAAAGAACAAGGTTCCTGTTGCCATACATCACATCACAAACACAGTAGTATGTATATGTGTGTCTAGGAACATGTGTGTGTGAGTGTGTGTGTGTAATTTCGTGGTGTACAGTTGTAAGCAGTCACATGATGTCTCATAAATGATATGAACACAGGAAGAACTTCCTTCAAGCACTTATTCCTTATGCACTTTTGTCTTTCTGAAACAGCTGAGATTGTTATGTTTCTTTCACCTATAAAATATCTGGCATGTGTAGGACATAGTTCCTGTCATCCTAACCTAAGACTGACCTATTTTAGCTTCCTGAGTTGCAGAGGCACCAAAAGTACTTAGTCATTTGTGCATCACTGAGAAGAGGGATTTAGTGAATAAGACAACCATAGACTGTACTCCTTGGTGATTCCTTCCTTGACAGGGTAAATCCCACAAAAAAACAGCATTAATAGAGCATGACGATTTGAAGAATAGAGCCCTAACTGTTGCCATTTCTGTTGTCAAACCAGGTATTATACTATGATAAAGAAATATTAAAAAAAATTGTGGAAAGCTCTCTGTAATTAAATTTCTTGATTCTCCCTTACTGTAATGGCCATTAGTACTTCTTCCACCCAGAGGTCTTTCATCTTTTCCATTAGGAATTCTTTCTTTCCTGGGTTTGATCATAATTTACCTTTGTCAGATGACTGAAGTAGAAGTTGTAATTTGTTATATAGTGCTAAATACCGAAGGATTCTTTTAAGGTGTAAATTTAGGCAGAAAAAAATTCTTTTTGTAAATGCTGGTACACTCTACTTGCCTCTGGGTTGCAATATTTATAATGTGAGGTAAGCGACATTGGTAGCTTTTGATAATCTCTGCTATGTGAAATGCTCATGAGTTGCATAGCTTAATTTCTTAGCTGTTTCATATAGGTAAAATGTTTCAACAGCAAAGTATTAATCATATATGATGCAAATATTTTCAGACCATAAGCCCAGTCAAAATACTGGTATTGTTTCTGACTGCTTTTTCCTTCTTTTTTCATTCACAATATGACTGCGGATATGCTCTCATTGACAATATTTGAGAACACTTCTTCCCTTCCTCCTTTCACTGATTTATATGCTTTTAAAATGCTAACTTTGGTGGGCTAAATTGATTTTGCCAACTTTTGAGAGGTCATACTGGCAGAGGCCCTTTCACAGAAATGGGCTTTGCCTTATATTACATTTTGTAACACTGGCAAAATAGTTCACTAGTTGCTTTCAGAAGAAGCTTTTTGTCCAAAATGTGTCTTAGTTTCATCTAGGTAACAAGACTGTTACTAAAGCAACTGCACAGGCCAAACTGTGACTTGCTTTACTGAAAACAACCAAGATGATTGCCATTTCTACCTTAAGGAACAATCTAGCTGAAAGAACTGTATCAATATATAGCTATTTTATTTTGCTTCAACAATTGAAATTAAACTAATACTAAAGTTCTATGTTTCTATGTGTCAGTGCTCTGGATTCCTTTTTAAATTAACACTGAAAAGAAAAACCATTCAGCCATATATGTGTAAATATGCAAAGCTAGCTGCCCAGTGGTGACATTATCCACAGGTTTCTCAAATGTAGTTGATAGCAGATGGTTTTAAAACTGGCGTTTTAAAACTGCAGCTGCCTGACTGTGTTATGTTTAAAAGGACTACCCTGTATTAGAATACTGGATAAAATTCTATTGTAAAGGGGTAGATTTGACTATGAAAGGAGTATAAAAGACTGAACTGCTGTTAAATCAGGTACTGCTTCTATTGCATCCTTTTCCAATGCTTTATTAGATAACATATCAAAAACATAAAAAGACTGTATTGTATGCATCAAATTTTGTGTAAAGAGGAGAAATGTAGTTGCTCTGAACATCATGTTAAGCATTAAGTCTATATGCCCGCTTGATGTTATCTTAATTTAAGGAAATTCTGGGAGTGTTTGAAGAAAAAAGATGGGAATATCGTGGAGCAAGTCCTCCCTGAAGCTGTTTCCTGTCATATGAAGAACAGGAAGGTGACTGGAAACAGCTAGCACATATATTCAAAGAGCCAGCTATGCTTGACCAATCTAATTGTTTTCTGCAATGAAATGACTAGCTCTGCAGACATGGGCAGAGCAATAAATGTCATTTATTTTCAGATTGGGAACTCTTTTGCATAGCATCCTTGTAGCCAAATTGGGGAGCTATAGATGGGATGGATGGACTACAAGATGATGGATGAAAAGCTCACTTCATTGTTAGGCTGAAAGAGTACAGGTAGACAAATGAAAGTCTACCTGGTTACTGGTCATAAGTTGCATGCCTCAGGGGTAGATATTGATGCTGATTGATATTGATTTAACATCAGTGATCTGGACAGTGGGATGGAGCGCACCATCATGGATTTCATGGGAAACGTCAAATTGTAGGGAGTGCTTGACACTCTGGCAGCTAGGGCCACCACTCTGAGGGGCTCTGTGAGCAACAAGCTGGAGGGGTGGGATGGGCTGACAGGAACACCATGAAGTTCAACAAAGACAGATGCAAAATCCTGCACCTGGGATCGCAGAATCACAGAATCACAGAATCACAGAATGGTTGAGGTTGGAAGGGACCTCTGGAGATCATCTAGTCCAACCCCTCTGCTCAAGCAGGGGCCTCTATTTCCCAGGGTCACGTCCAGGTGGGTTTTGAATATCTCCAGCGAAGGAGACTCCACAACCTCTCTGGGCAACCTGTGCCAGTGCTCGGTCACCCTCACAGGAAAGAAGTTTTTCCTCATGTTCAGACGGAACTGCCTGTGCTTCAGTTTGTGCCCGTTGCCTCTTGTCCTGTCGCTGGGCACCACTGAGAAGAGCCTGGCCTCATCCTCTTGACACCCTCCCTTCAGATACTTGTACGCGTTGATGAATAATCCCATCCAACAGTAGAGGTTTGAGACTAACTGGCAATGTAGCAAGTCTGCAGTCTGGGGGTTCTGGTGGACACCCACGTGAACATGAGTCAGCAATGTGCCATTGAGGTGATAAGGCTAGCCAGTGACAGGGCTTCATTAGCAAGAATGTAGCCAGAAGGTCAAAGGAAATTATTATTCCTCTCTGCCTAGCATTTGTGAGGCTTCATCTAGAGTACAGGGCCCTGGTTTTGCTTCTCAATGTAAGAGAGAGAGTGAGAAACTCGAGACAGTTCAGCAGAAAGCCACCAAGATGGGCATGGGGCATGGGGCTGCAGTATATATGAGGAGAAGCTGAGGGAAATTGGTTTGTTCGCTATGGAGAAGAGGCAGCTAAGGGGGTTCTACTTGCAGTCTTCCATACTTAAAAGGGGGTTATGGAGAAGAAGGAGTAAAAGTCTTTCAGAAGTGTGCACTGAAAGACAAATGGCAACAACTGGAATTTGCAGCAAGGGGAATTCAGACTGGATGTAATGGGAAAAAAATACAATGAGAGAAACTAAGCAGCAGAACAGGTTGTATGGAGAGGCTAAGGAATCTCCATCCTTGGGGCTTTTCAAAACTTGACTAGAGAGGACCCTGAGAAATACGATCTAACTTTGAAGTTAGCTGTACTTTGAGCAGCAGGTTAGACTAGGTGACTTCCAGAGATCCCTTCCAGCCTTAACGTAGTCTGTGATTCCTAGTTGTGTCAAAAGAATTTAAACAGACTGAGAAAGGTTTCTCTTCTGAGCTAATGATTAGAGATACTAGTCTAGAGAATAGAGGAAGTTAGGAGAATTTTAAAAATTACGATTTATCAAAATCAAAACTGCTTTTCCCGTAGTTTTCCCTAGTTCCCGTATGGAATTGCCTTCCATCAGAATGACCTACCATGAAAATAACCATATTCAAATACTTGGGTCTTCAACATACCAGGTTAAGACTTTAGCTTGACCTACTATTTCTTACTCTCCCTCCATCCTTGCCTTGAAATCTTTTCTCTCATTTGTTTCTTTAAAAAAAAAAAAGCTTTGTCACATACTCTGCTTCTGACTTTTGATTATCAGGAGCTTTGGTTAAAAAATGTAATGTATCTTGAAGTCAGACAGACAGCTTTGGGTATCTGAAGCAAATCTTCCATACAGCTCCAGCGAGGCCCTTTCACAGAGCGTGCAGAAGAAAATTGGGACCACAGTTTCCGAGAAGAAACTTCATCAGAAGTGAAAACAGGAGATAATTAAACATAACTGCAATGTATTTAACAAGTGCTTTGGTACTGTCCTAAGAAACAAAGATATTTCAATGAAAAAAATGGTAGTTAATTGCTGCTCCTGTTTCAACTTTGCTGCATTTTGTTCCTTTCAAACTTCTGCTCCGTTAGATCTTCAAAAGGGAAATTCAAAGTCCTTTGAAACCTGCACTCAGATTCATCAAATTTTGCCTGGTGCTCAGCTGCATATATCAGAGATTCTTTAGGCTGTACATTATGCAGTCAGGTTACCAAAAGTGCTGTGGATCAGCAAGGAAAGAAGACACCAGCTGAACTTATGACATCAACTTTTAGTGTCTAAAAGCACATGCCATTTAGCCAAGAAATGGCACTTTTATGGATATTTGCTTAATGTCCTTATAGGCATCCTTATAGACTATTAACAAAAAAAAAAATACATAAAAGTCTCTGGCTGGAGCTTCCAAGGATTTGGCACAGTATATCAGTCAATATCGTGTTTTGTGATTTGTAGTTTTTAGCAGAGTGGACCTCATTTTAAGACCATCACAACTCTATTTGAGTAAAATACTCATATATATTGATGTAGGCATATTTAACAGTCTGTTCTTTTATCTCTAAAGAAATCCCTACAGTCCTTTTGAACTTCACTCTGGGGTAAGAATTTAGCCTCTGTTTGTGTCTTTATTTCTCAGTTATAATCATAATTATATGCCTACCTAGACAGATATCCTCTAAGTGAACACATCACTTACATTTTTATATCAGATGGTTAGTACATTTTTGAACACAAACATGAGTCCCTAACGTCCAGTTACCTGTATAAACCTCTTACATAGCTTGGCTGGCACGTGACTTGAACAACGGTTTTTGAGTTCTACATAATTCTTTTTCTTTTTCCAACAGCTAATTAAAATTAATCCCACGCCTTTTCTCTGCTGTTAGAAAAGATGCTGTGGGTAGGCACTTCAATCATTAGCAATATGGTACTGCTGGATTAAAAACTAATTTCCATATAACACAGCAATGATTAGTTAGTCCATGATAATCCATGCAATTGTTAATGGACAAGGCCAGGTCTGCCTCTATACCTGAATGTTTGTTGAAGGAATCATGATGCAGACCATGATGGTATCAAATGATGGAGTTCATCATTTGATGATGATCCGCATCTGAAAATGGAGATATCAAAAGGCAGTATTATTTTAATTTTAAGATACATTCACTTATTGTAGCTATTTTAATCTTTTGTAGCTATTGTAGCTATTTTAATCTTTTCCTGTATTTCACTTGAACTCTAGCTAGTTCCCTAGCCGTGGAGGATTCAGACGATAGAAATGTGTGTATGTGCAATTATTATGAATATAAAATATTTTAGAATTCAGTTCTAGAGATGAAATTCTCTCTTTTACACTGGTTACATCCAGAGTCACTTCACCTTTGTTTAGGTTTAGCTCCCAAGTTTAGTTCTTAGGTTTTCAAGTTAGGCTGATTGATTCAAGCTCAGCTCTTATTTTGCCCAATGTAAAATCAGTCTGAGATCAGTATCAAAACCATTCTTGAAAGCTTAGGGAGTCCAGTTTATAAACATTGGAACCAATGGAACAGAAATCCTTTCTTCATTGAAGGTCAATGGATTTTGCCAACATAGCCAAAATGAGAATTTCATTTCAGGAGAAAACAGGGATGTAAATGACATAAAAGCGATGGAGAACATCTTAATAAATATTCTGGAGAGTAGAAATATGATGAATAAAAATGAATATTTGTAACTGAAGATTAGTCAGCTGCAGGACAGACATCATAGACTAAAGTCCTTCTCTCTTTGTGTCACTTTTCACAGTAGGGTTGCTGTTTGCGTAGCCTTTGAGTAGTGGCTATCATTAGTTTTCAGGTGAAACTGTTTTCGTTAGAAGCATACAGCTGAAACAAAATCTTATGATTTCTGAGTTAAACAACTGTAAATTTATTGATGATAGCAAACACAAGTAGAAGTCCCTGCTCTGACTGATTTTGTACAAAAACTTGCACCTGAGTCTCCTACTTTTCAGATGACTGGATTGCTGGTTATTAGGAGATTGTTGCATCTTTTTCCTGTCTATTGGACACAAGAAGCCTTCCCAACCAAATAGTAGCTAAATCTGATAAAGTCCCATCAGCTCTAGATTAAATACCTTACTGGTTTTCATTAAGAAGTAAAATATTATCAGGAGATTAATTAATTATCAGGAGATTAATAACTAGCTCTACTAAAAACAAACAAGGACAGCTACAAAAATACGTTACTATTCTTCCCCAAACCCCTTTTTGCTGACTATTACATTTTGTAGTTTCTATGTGCATGAACAGCATGACAAAACATAGCATTTCAATAAAAATCATATGCACTTTGTATCAAATTATTTAGGCATATGTAATCTGGCACTTATGGCATATCTGAGCCAAATCCATGCATTTTACTGTCCCTTTCCTACATGGAGTACTCCTGAATGGTTACTAGCCTTCTTTCTTGACTGATGCATGGGATCCTTATAAACTAGGAGCCATTATATGGTGTAATTTCCTAAATGAATTATGGGAGACTGTCTCAAAAGCCTTGCTAAAATGAAGGTAGAGGACAGACAGCTCTCCTCTCATCCACTGAGCAAATGGCTTCATCGCAGAAGGTAACCAGGTTGTTCAAGCATGATTTACCATTGGTAAATCCATGCTAGCTTTCCCAATCACCTTGTTGTCTTTCATGTTCCTAGAAACAACTTCCTTGAGTCTCTGTTTCATAATTTTCCCAGGGACTGAAGGGAAGCTAACTGGTCTGCAGTTTCCCCTATCTTCCTTTTTTTTTGGCCTTTTTGTAGACTGGTGCAGTGTTTGCCCTTTTCCAGTCATCCAGAACTTTCCCTAATCTCCATGACCTTTCAAAGATGAAAGACAGTGACTTTGCAATGTTGCCACCCAACTCTCTTAGCACTCTCAGATGCATCCCGTCAGGTCCCATAAACTTTGTCTATATCCAATACGTATCGATGGCTCTTAATTTGACTCTCCTCTACAATTAGTGGTTCAGTGTTTGTTTTGTTACTGCTTCTTTGGCATAGAGACTTGTGGGCTAATTTTATCCATGAAGACCAAGGCAAAGAAGGCACTGAATACCTCAGCCTTTTCTGTGTCATTTACAGCTAACTTGTCAGCCCCGTTCAGTAGTGGACCTTTTCCTTTTACTTCTGCTTGCTGCTCACATATCTATGCCTTTCTTGCTATTCTGGGCATATCTTGAAAGTTTGAGCTCCAGCTGGGCTTTTGCCTTAGTCTGCACCTCTGAGCAATATTTCTATAGTCCTCTCTGGGAGTATAGAAATATCAATACTTTGTATTGGTTCCCCAAATCAGTACTTCTTATCTTTGATTCCGTGTATGTTCATAAATGTTAGGAATACACAATAAGAACAATTTTAATAAGCAAAATTTACAATAGCAACAAATAACCGTTATCACCATGTCACCTCATCTGCTTGTTTCTTTCCTGAGCATCTGCAAAACTGTTCATGAGTTAGTTTGACAGACTATCAGAGAAGTTAGTTAAAAGGGAACACGCTGTGTTATAGTTACAGAGGTGTGTTTCAAGGTTTTACATAGAAAATTTTACCACCAGTTGATGGTTAACCAAGCTGCTACTACACAAGATTGCATATGTACTTGATGAATGCTACAAGGACTCTGTGTGTGCTTGTGTATCGAGGTTGAATGTATATCTATGTATAGTACAGGCTACAGGCATAACGTGATGAGAGAATTTTTATAGGCGTCTCTGAAGACTTCAGACAGCATGAGAAGAAGCAAATAGAGGCATTTGATGTGGGCTGGCGAGAATTACAGGAATATGTGTTCTAAGAAATGTGCACGTGCACATGGAAAGTACTTTTGTCAGGGACAAAAGTGCTTATGTTTAAAGACATTTATAGAGAAGAGTATTGTATAGTGTATGCATCTGTGCAAGGGAATTTAGGCATGGAGTTATAAGCCTGTTTATGCATAACTATGCACAGGAAGAATATTTGGACAGGTCTGGTATGTAAGTGAGGTGATATCAATATTCCCTATATGTACACACTTACAATGTATGGACTTCAAATGTTCTGAGGAATGATGCACTGGATTGGAAGCCTGGATTGGTGGAAAAGCAGGAAAAGATTGTAGAAAGGAGAGAAGGGAAATGACAGCAAAATCAATAAACTACACACTAAACTATACTGAGAAACTATAGTAAGAAATTTCATATTTTGCGCTGTTATAAGTTTTAAATCTTTCAATATATTGCCTGGAAAACCTTCTTTATTTCCTCCATTCACATCAATTAAGTTTACTCAGTGTTCATGTGCCTAGCACGACAAATAGTGGTGACAGTGTTCTTCTAGTAGTTCTCCTTTAATATTATTATACTAGCAGTAGCCCCACATTGCCAAAGGTCATATTTTCAAAGCTTTCCTAGAAACTAAGAAATTTTCTGGACTGGACTGGGCTGGAAGGGTGGGAACATTTTCTTTTTGTACATCTCCTTTTAAAAAGCTGACTTTGTAATAGACCTGTACTACTACTAAATAGCTTGCTACACTGATTATTACTTTTGCTTTGAGTGGCACTTCCCACCCCACCAATCATCACCAAAAGACTTTGCTGCTAATTTCCTGGAAAATGCAAATGCTCCTACTTCAAGGTCATCTCAAAGGATAGCTTAAAGAGCATTTTCTGTAAAATATGTATATTTACAAGAGCACGCATAAGTGGTCACCAGGGAAGATAAGCTATCAGAGAGTAAAGAGATGTCTTTCCTTATACAGTTCACACACCACTGAAGCAGATAAAATTGGTTTTGTATCCAGCCTCTGAATACACTGTTAGGAACTCTGTCCTGAAAATTGATCTATAATACTGAGATAAAATTCAATGCATCTCTTTTCATAAATATCTAACTGTGGCATCAAAATTCTGCTGCTCTTGCCTGAATTACCATCTATTGTAGTTCCAGCAGGCAGTGGAGTGACTTCACTCATGTGCACAGAAGCGCTAGAAGAGTCTGCATCCGTAGGTAATTAAAGCATTAGCTTTAGCACACAAAGATGCAAGTCCAAGTTTGCAGTTATTAAATTCAGATGCATGACTGACTACAAAATGTTAAGATTAAATCTATGTTTAATTTTAATAATAAAGGCATCCAACATTCAGTACTTTGCTTTTTTTCAGGCCTCTCTACACAGCTTTGCATTCCTGGTCTTGTTTTCCTTGCCTCTAGTGCATGATACTAGCACTTTGTATTATGCTTTAAGAATAATCAGGACTGTAACATTACTGAGGCTCACTTTTGTTCTGCTAGTTCAATCTGTGGCCCTGATCTATCTGTGCAGTCTTAACTTCATAGTTGTATGAAATTTTTATATAAGCACAAGGGTGCATATAGGCTTAACAGGCTTAAAATAGAAGGACAGCTCACTAACAGACAAAATCAATTGTGGGTATGAGTGAGCACATAAGGATTCACAGCTGGAAACTGCTCAGGACCTTATTAACTTGCGCAGAGTTAGCAGCAATTTTAATGTATTATTGGAAAAAATGAAATCACGTTGCAGTGGCAGCTCCTACAATTTTCCCTTACAGTTACCTTTCGCTTCTCTTCATGTTATGCTTTATGTGACACATTAAGTTTTAAAGTAAAAAACAAATATGTGTGAAACTGGAAAATACGCTAGGCCTAATCCAGTTGTTGCTACAGTTAATAGCCAAAAGCGCTGCTGACTTCAGCAGGAAAGAGAATTAAGCCCATTTATTTCACAAGAAAGCATACTTAGACCTGATGTACGTGATGGAGAAGACAACAGCCACAAGGTGGTCTCACTGTCTTCTTAATTAAAGTGCAGTGGACTTGAAATGGTTGGAATAAAAGGAAATGGCATCTTTAATTGCCTTTCTGGTATCTACAGTGTTATAACTGTGGAGATACATAGGGCACGCCATATAGACACACAGCTTCTGTTCCTTCAGAGACATGGGAGTGTCAACTGCAAAACTACTCACAAATGCTTTGAAATGGCAGAGGAGGTGGTTCATACTAATACTAGCCTTCCTTCTTCTGTGGTAAGTATAACTCTTCTTTTTTATTTTTTCATCTCCTGTACTTTGCTTTGAGACTTTCAATTAATAAAAGTTAATGGTTGATGTGGAGTCTTCTTTAAGTATTTCGAGTAAGGACAAAGTATTTCAGTAGGTACAAAACAATGTCAAACACACTTTGCAAGTGAGTACGTTCTACCTTCTTCTGACTTATGGTGAGGAATCATTCCACTTCCTTCACTACAGTTATCAGTTCAGATTTCTGTCTACACAGAACAGAGCTCAGCACATGGCTTTTATCATATCATGCTTAAAAAATAAAATATTTGGAAAGAGCAGTCCACAATCCTGATGAAAGTGAATGGTAGCTGCTGAATTTTTTTGAAGTAAGGGTACTTTGTCTTTTAATGAGATGGAGAAAACATCTATTATAGCCATCATCTCATTCCCACTATGAAACATTTCAGAGTCGACTTTCGAAAGATCATTCCTTTGTATGACTGATTTTGAAAGATGATTCCTTCATGTCACTGATTTCGGCTTCTAAACTACTTGCATGTATCACTATTCCATTTAAAGCTATGCATTAAAGGCCACTCTCTTTTCAAGAGATCAGCTCAAAAGTAGTATGAGAGAACCAGGTTCTTAGTTAGCACATGTATTTGTAGTCCTATGAAAACAAAAGAAAAATCAATCCCTGAAAGAGTACATTTTTTTCTCTTTGATCAGGGTTTCAATAGCAGTTTGAAATGATTATTGGGAAAGATATTAAAAATCTATTTTTTGCTTTCTGTATATTAATTTTAGTATCCTTTTAAAACACTTGCTTCCTTTTAAAAAATTATTTAGACATTTCCTTTTCATGCTTTTTTTGAACGCAACCATTGTAAAACAATTTGTGGCTGAGTCCTCTTGTGCTTTGTTGATTCACCTCAGCACAGGAAGGAATTTAAAAGTGATACAAGCAATAGAGAAGGGAAGGGAAGAAGCAGAAGAAAGCTTAACTATCTTATCTCATTTAGATACCCACTAACTCTTTCATCTAGATTCACTTACTCAAACCTAAGGCCTATGGTCTTGTTTAATATCAGCCAGTAATAAAGAGCTCTTCAGCTAAATACAGCTATACTCCACTATTAACTGCAGCTCTTGAAGCAGTCATTGCGGAAAGGGGAGTCTAAACCCTTCAATGTCAAGGCATTTAGAGGCACTCTAGCATCAATCAAGGTCTACGTCCAGTAAGTGCCTGCTTACATTTACATGAAATATTCATACAGCATTCAGTTTTGCTTTTCTCTCTCCTAATCATCACTTTTAGGAAGAAGCTACAATCATCACAGTTAAGGGAGGGCGTTATGGGATGTGCGGTACCTTTCAATGTCAGGCTTCCTGCAGATAGCTAGTTCTGTAATGAGGCAGTGCGCTGTATAGACTATCAAAGGTCTTCCTCACACAGTCTAGCCTTGTTATCATGCACTATTCATCTTCAAGGATACAACTTAGAGAAAATGAAAGTAATTAATTAACCATAACAAACCTATCAAAAAGCAATTTCAAATTTTGAAAAATATTTAACATTTCCTTTAAGCGAAAAAGGTTTTCCCAATACACATAGATTCTCCAAAAAAGGCATTCTGGTCTTCCGTTGCATTCTTTTAATTGCAAAAATACACAGAATCCTTTCAGACTGAGAGTGATTTATTATTTTCACATTTGTCTGATGCTTTTCATATGATTATTCAGAGCTTTGAAAATGTAAAACGCTATAGAAGTGTGAACTATTATTAGCTAGTGTTGAGTAGAAATCATCACTAGTTTTTCTCCCCCCCTTGAATATAATATCAACAAGTTTGTGTAGTAATAGATCTACTATCCTCGGCAGTTCAGAATATATTAACCTCAGTACCTTTTTTTTTTTTTTTTAAGCACAATAACGAATAATATTTGTAGTAGTTACTTAGGGGCTTGGGCAAAGTAGAAACATTGTGCAGTGCCTTGTGAATGAAGTATGGGGAACATGTCTCATCATTCTATACTTAACCTTATAGCAAATTCAGTTATTCCACAGCTATCAGTAGCAGCATCTATTATCTTCCTTATAATCAGACTTTTGATATCAGAAATTTAGATAGTTTAAAAAACTGTTAACAAATGATTGCTTTGTTATTGTGATTTTGCTGCAAAGGTAAGGACAGTCGTGACAATACTCATCTTTTAAAAGAAGAAAACAAGTACAACTGATGCTGGAATTAAACAAGCAAAATGATATCCCATTATTTAAAGTGATCACTTAACCTTCAGCGTATGCTGTCACATTTTAAAAAAAATTAGGACAGGATTTTAGACATAGTATGGTTTGACATATATTAAAAATCTAAGGTAACTTAGAATAATATGAAGAGCAAAGTTTGAATAGTTAGAACATTATCTATTAAGGTATTGATTTGCCTTTCACTAGCATCTTCCTCCGTCCTCTTTTTAGACGTTCACACAGCAAAGTAACGGCATCTGAGTTATACTGCTCATGTTGAGCCTTTTGGCATTATCAGTTTTGATTTTTCTCGAAGGAATCAGAGTTCTCTAATAAATTGCTATGCCAAAATTGAAGCTGATTGCCTAAAAATTGAATATAAATGGCAAAGTACTGAAAGCCAGGAAGAAATCCAAAAATGTCAATGTATCTGTTATTTTTAAAAAGCTCAACATATTTGTTTACTTTTAAAACAGTTAAAATTGAAGCCATCTTCTTTTATTATATTCCCTAAGTAATAATGAAAATAAAAACCATGATCATATTGCGCACATGGGAAGAGGAAAAGGCAGTCTGGAGTATCTGTTCATCTACAGATTAGAGTACAGATAATCAAAAACAATTTGAAACAATTTGGACCAATAATATTCAGTTACCTCAAATAAAGACACACTTACAAAGAATACAACTATACTGTTGTTGAATATAGAAATACTTACCATACACACCCACAAAACAATCTTTTGTACTCCCCTGTCTCTTTACTTGGGAGAACCCATAAGATAAGAACAAAAGAGGCCTTGAAAAAGAGGTGTTCTTTTGTTTTTACCTGATTTTGAATGAAATATACCTCAATTTTAGTTCATTAAAAAAAAGGAGAGATAAAAACCTCGTGACATGAAACTGTATAGGCAAGATACATTCAAAGCTAATTTATAACATTGAGTAAAGATTGCACAGTATCTGAGTCAGAACAGGGATGGAAAAATCTTCCCTGAGGAGGCCTCACTGAGTTTTAAGAAATAATTCATGGAAGGCTTAGGAAAGATATTGTGCAGCAGTAGAAGCAGTCCTGCTTTATAATAATTTTTTCTAACTTCTCACAACGATTTTGACTTAGGATTTGGTGCTGCAGGGTGCAGAGCTCCTTTTGAGAGTCATTGAGAGCCCTCAATTGCTACCAAATTTACTGAAATCAAAGGTGCTTGTCACACTGCCAGATTCAAGCTGTTAATTTATGAAACATTCTTTTTCTCAAATTTCCTTATCAGCATTGCAATTTGTTAGTTATGGTAGCAATTTCAACTGTATTGTACACCACTGCAATAAAATCTTGTCACTAAACGCTGCATTCTGTGCTTTCTAATTCTGCCTTAAGTCAATGGTATTTACAAATGCTCAATACCTTGTCAGATCAGATAATGAAAAATACCTCTAAGTTGAATGTTGTACGTAGAACATTAGTAAATGAAAATTATTAGATGGACATTTGAGATTCAAACTTCTTTTAAATGGAATCTAATATTAAATTACAATTTATGGTAAACATTCAAAGGAAAGCCCTGAATTTAAGATACGGTTCTTACAAACAATAAAGGTTAACCAGTTGGATTCATTTCTAGTACCACCCATCCTGAATAAATCAAATCCTCATGATGGCAATGTAATATTTCTTTAAGTCTGAGTCATAAAGTGGCATAATCCATTATTCACCTCCTTGCATGTATGCTAGGGCAGATGTTCAAAGCTGACTTCTATTTTTTGGTCTGACGTTAGCTCTTGGATTCATATTTGAACATTTCAAATGACTAATATACAATAGACCTCTGCTGTTTTTTTTTTTTTTTTTAGTTCTTTGAGGTGATTGCAGAATGGCATGCAATCAGTTGTGGTTTGGCTCATATTTCAAGCTACGCTGGAACCTGCTGAAGTTTGAAGAGTTTGAATCAGTTGTAACCTATCATACCTGTGGGATATCTTTAATCCCACAAGTTGTGGGAACTTATATATACTGTTAGCTTTTGATCTTACTACAATGATTTTGAACATAACTGGCAAAAGCAATGCTAGTCAGACATAAAAGAATTGACTCTCCCTTGTTCTGCTTCCTAAAGTGTTCTCAGAGCACTGCATAACGTTAGGCTTTGCTTCGTTTTTCTATGTAATACAATGATTTCCACTGAAGACTTCTACTGAACAGATTCAGAATATGGAACTGCTATCAAACACAGAATCCTTTACAAAAACACAGGTTATGAAAATGTAAATACTATGTATTAACAATATTCTCTCTCTGTGCTGTGTCTATTGTTGCAACCAGTATATACTGTTAGGTACCAACACAACACCTACAACTGAAACATGCATACATTTTATTGACTCTATATATTTTATATTTGTACATCCAGGATATTTCCTTTTAAAGCCTTGTGTGGTTTTTATTGTCATTATTTATGTGAATATTATTCAAGATTATGTATTATTTGCAGATGCAATGAATGTCCTTCAGAAGGCTAAGAGACTTCATCAACGACTGTTTGTGTATGTAGTGTTGCAGGTGTCAAAGACAGATGAGCATAAGGCTGCAAGTCCAGCTTGATAGATACGTGCAGCCTATGTATTATCAAAAATGGATTACAGAATTTAAAATGTGTTTTTAATGTCACTTCAAATTCATTTTTAACTGTTTTTTTTCTTCTTGCAGCATAATCCAGTATGATCCACATTACTGTATTTTAGAATGATGGATAGGTTACCGTCCAAATTATTTGTAAGACATAAATGACCATTGTATGTCTCTTTGAAGTCAGAGCATGTATTCTGTATGACTCAATCATTAAATCATCTTACAAATGTCTAACAAAGCACCTGCATTTAACCATACTTCCTATATTTACATCTTTGGCCTCTTTCTAAGATCAGGCATAAATCCATCAGGCCAGTTTAGAACTTTAGAACTTCCTTCCTTTACATATCTAGTGCTCATTATCCAGAAGTTATTCTGTCCCCTGTGTTAAATTACTTTATGCTGCAGCTTAAACGAACATGTCTTGCTTTCATCTAGCATTTCAAATAGGGCAAAGACTGCTGTACAATTTCCAAACACAACTGTGCTAACAGAGATGAATTACTACAGTTTATATAATTTATATTAGGAATTCATAGACCTAGCAAAAGGGATTAGTACATTTTATTTCAGGGTAGGAGATGATCCTGTCATTAATGGTCGATACTTTCATCATCTTTTAAACCTGAGGAATTTCCTGGGTGACAAGACTGTAAGGACATATCAGGGATTCACAGCTGTGAGCTTTATCTGGCCGTGTACTGCTTTACTCTCAGTATGTGGACTACGTTCCATCAAAACTGGATTAGACTGTCAATCATGTCCTGCGATGTATATTGTATTATGATTTTTTGAAAATGTCACTGAGATCAGAGTAATTTCTTAGCTAATTGCATCTCGTCTCTTCTTAATACTGTGCATTTAATGGTTTCATTACCTTACATGACAATCACAGAGTCTAGTCCAGCATTAAGGGCAGTTATACTTTTATTTAAAAAAAAAAGGAAAAAAGAGAAAATCTAAGGAATCCTCAGTCCTTTTAATAACATAAAAAATATTTAAGACACTTCTATATTTGATTAAATGAAATAAAAAATGTGTTTGTGGTGTGTGTATTGTTCCCTATGGTCTGAGATATACATACTAGCGGAGATTGTTTCTCTAATCCCAAAAGCACACCTTACGCTTAGCACAGTATTTCCTTCTCTTCTCCTGCTATGGAAATAGATTAAAGAAAATATTAACCTTTAAGAAACTGTCACTCATTACTCACATAGCTTTCATTTTATGCATGCTTGTCTCAAGGGAAACTCTCCCAAACACAAAAATATTTGTGTTTCAATATTACCCATTTAGGCATGAGAGATTCATTTAGATGAATGTTATAGTATGTTTCCTGATGTTTCATTAAATGATAGTTTGCCAACAGCAAAAGGTTCTGCTGATATGTGTCAAAAGTAGCAAAATTGTTGGTTTGCTTGCAAAATTACTGAAGTTATAAATTTGTTGTGATCAAAAATAAGGAGTCTATCAAGACCTCACACAATTATGGGAAAACTTAGCAGCTATTAATACATTCAGATATACTATCCCAATCTTATGACTATAAAAAATAGTGGTAAGCCTAATTTATATGTTATTCTTTAAGCTGGTATAGTGACTACTTAAAGTAGATATAAAATGCTGCCTAATCAAATGGCTGCGTTAAACGCAAAGGAGTGTAGGTGAAGGTGGTGGTTCAGAATGGGACTGACAAAAAATATATTTAAATCTTTTTACTACATTTCCTCTACCAGGTCCAAAAACAAGCTGTTATTCGTCACTGATGCCTATTACATAATTATATACCTAAAGCTAAACATGCACACCCTCTCTTGGAGTTTTTTCTTCCTTTAAACAAGGGAGGAGTTTTTTCCATTTTTGACATTCCACTTGCCCCTGAAGACTCTCACATTCCACTAGGCTTGGCAAAGCATCAGCGCTTCTATCTTTCTGCACACTTCCTTTTCTACTGTATCAACTAATTGCAAGCTACAGGGTAAAGAATACACTGAAAAGATAGGCATATATTGCCAACTATTCTTGGTAGGGGTGCTCATGATGAAGTACGCTCTTGTTTTTGCATCTGACAGCAGCTGGAAAATCCAGTTCAAATTTGCTGTGGCAGGTAGAAAGAGTGTGAATGTTAAAATATCCGAAGTGTTTGTAAATACTGTAGCTTGCTAGCCATTCACATCCAGTTTGAGTAGATTGTTACTATCACTAGCATAAATATCAGTTGTCATTTTTTAGATGCACTTCCACTGATGATTTGGTTCTAAGTGTTTTTATTTAAACATTTCAACACATTTCATTGATATTCTTGGAAAACAGGAACAATGATTAAACACTGCAGCTAACTACAGTACCTCTCATATGAGAAAACTGACTGATCTTACCAGCAGATGCGCATGTGCACGCATGAATCACTTAAATCCTGGTAAGTTTCAAAATTAACAAACAGATCATTTGTCTCTCACAGAGCGACTGTTTCTGCAAGAGACTTGACAATACTGGTGGTTCAGGGAGTGGAGAGGGAAGGAGAAAGCATGACAAAAACAAGATATTCTTCAGCTAAAAATGAAATATAGTCCTGACACCTTCTTTTTAATTTCCTTTTCTACTACTTTAATATTTGGTCACTGTATATTCCTAAGAGAAAATCAAGTTAGTGATCTTATTAAGATAGGCAAGTCATTGTTTAAAAACATATGTACTTAAGATACATGTCTAAGATGCCAGCCAAGCCCAGCAGCATGAATGAATTTAACAAGCAAGGGACATGTAAGGGATGCTACCCTCTGTCCTCTGTAAGGGAAAGGGTGGGGAAAGGAAGAAAAAGAGAGTTTTGCATTCCACATAGTTGCTAAAAGTAACTGATTTACAGGTTCTATAACACATATGGTTAGAGAAAACAATTAGTTTCTATCAATTGAAAGGAATCCCTGTGCATGATTTTTGTCATGTATCTCTGGCAAACAAAATTGCTTTCTAAAATCTGTTAGGAGGAAAGAGAGGGAAATTATCATAAGAATTTTGTGATACTCGCTTTCTTTTGGAAGCACAGTTCACGTCAGAAAACTGTTCCTTTAGTTAGCATCTTTGATCTGTAAGGCTGGAATAATGCTCTGTGAATTTGGTCCACAGAAACAGGTGGTGTAATGTTCTGTTAGTCAGTTCCTCTGACAACTCAGCTGAATATAAAACAATCAAATTTAGACTTGGTTTAAAAACCACAATTTGTCTATAGTAAAATAAACTCATCTTTTTGCCGTCTTTTAACTAGCAGTAGTAATAAGCATGACCTTTCTTGAAATAGACATAGACAGGTTGCTATTGCTAAGGAGATAGGAAATTGTGATCCTAGTTGACCTGGAATGCTTTGGGGGTTCCTATTATCCACTAGGAATGTGGGGTTCTTCAGAATTAAGGCTATTTTCCACTATAGGGCCAAATTTAAAGTCCATTTGCACTACGTCCACACCAGCAGAGATCAGTATATGTGAAGTAAAAAAACCTTTTGTCAAGAATTTCTGGCTGTGAAAAGGGTTCTTGACTTAGAAACCACACTCCATCAATCAACAAAAAACCCCAAAGATACATTTTGTAAAGAATCAGCTTCTTTTGTCTACTGTGGCAAATTCATCCAACGAGCAGGTATATCACAAGAACTGAAGTAAATAAAAATATCCTATAGGATGAATTAAGGCCCTCTGCAAGATTAGTATATGTTCTTTGCAGCTTTTCAGTGACCACTGGAAGAAGAATCATCCAAACAGATTCATTTCAAAGCCTGGTGATATTATTAAAAAAATTCTTTAATCACAATTTGCTCAAATAGCCATTCTTGGACATCTCAGTGAGAAAGTAAAGATAAGAATAGATACTGAACTGTTTTCTCACCTGCAGCTGGCTGAATCACCATGAGATCTGGGGACAGAGAGGTGTGGAGATTGTGATAATCATGGCGGCACTTTCACCTAGAATGCTTCAAGCTGCTTAACAAATTCTTATGATCAGTGAAGATCTATACTTACATATTTAGAATTTATGGTTAGCTTGATAATGATGTGGCATATAAACCCCCCTCCTCCCAAAGAATTAACAAATGACATGATAATTGTATTCTCACTGTATGGAGCTATCTCCTACTGATGGATAAACTAAACCTTAATAGTGTCATTCCTTGTGCCATACCAATTATGTGGACAAACCCAAGTAAAAAATCATCATGGTCTGTATAACACCAGTCACTTAATGAGTAAAGAAAAATCACTACAGTCTGTAATGTGACAGAGATATTTCATTAAAGATCTTTAGAAAGCCTCAGAACTGAGGACCTGAATTTTGGGTCAGTAAGTCTTCATGGATCTCATATAAATTTTCATCTGCATTGATTTCAGGTCTCTCCACAGTCTTGTGGTTGCAAGTACTTGAAGAACTTTTGCTTTATCCAAACACAGAAATTTAAGTGGAAGTTCAATAAAATGACTAGAAGCTAGAAAATGTACTGTGCCTTGAAATTAAACATAGAACACTCTTTAGACTCCCTTTTTCTCTAATGCTTACCCCAACCTCTAGAAAGCTATGGATTTTACATCATCTGAAGGAGGCTTGGATTAATCATTCATTTTTTTTCTTTATGTCTACTAAGATCAGCCAGTTGTTTTAATGATATTTGATGACATTCAAGACTGACTTGAAGAAGAGAAGAGCTTCTTCTACTTCCTTTCTTTTTTCAGACTGGCAAAGAAAAAATTCTACGCTATCTCTATGCTATCTAAATATTTCCCCTCTGCTTCCCAGGGCTACAGCTACCATCACTATGAAAAAGCAATTGTTGCTTCAAGGGCAGAATCCACTCATCTTTTATCCCACAGGACCAGAAGCAGGAAATACTTATTTTAATGTTAAAATAGGAAAAGCCATATGTTGAGCATGGAAAAATGCAAAGATGATATAAAGTTGACCTTCAAATACCTCCAAAACTGAGTATGACATCAGCCCCAAAATATCTCCAGAACTGAAGCCACACACATATTGGTGCAGTCCTAAATACAAATTAAAGCTATCTGAAAGCTGTTCTGAGTTACACTGGCTACAGTATGAGCCTGTATGCACTCTTCTGTTGCCTCGTCCACCTGGCATAAGATCATCTTCACTATGCTGCTTATAGTGGCAGCTGGGCAGAGGGGTAACACAAAAGCCCAGAATGCTACTTAAATATACCGTCAATCCAAAGTGATCTTTGGGTGATGCTAAGCCAACTTTTGAGCAGTTTTATAATGTCTGAAGAGTGTAAACTAGTTTGTAAGTACTAGGGCATCTTGATGAAAAGGGAACCTCCTAATCCCTTTTAGACTCTGACTGATGAGAACAGACAGGAATCTCATGTAGGAGTGAGCTGCTATTTAGAGGATACAGAGCCCTACAGGAGAAGGGCTCCCTGTAGAGGAAGAGACCAGTAGAAAGGGTGAAAATTAAGATCTCCATGAGGGAGGTGAATATATAAGCCAGGAGTTTGAGAAGATTTAAAAGCATTTCTTCTCTTTCAGGGTTTGGAATAAATGTTTCACAGTCTGACAAAGCAAAATGCAATGCTCCTTCAATACACACCATTGTGCTTTTGTATTATTTAAAAAGAAGTATGTGCATTAAAGACATGGAGGTTGATATATTATTCCATAATCTAAATAGAATTGGCTTAATTAGTAGCAACTCAATAAAAAAATTGCTGTCTACCAGGATGCACATTTTTAAGCCTTTAAAGATATAGACTACTCTTTTTTTTTTTAAATGAAAGTACAAAGATTAATAACCTCTCCCTCCAGATACCTCTAAAAACTTTACTCCGTTTGGCTGAAGCTGAAAGAACATGTATCTAGCAACCTTCAGGGCGCTACTGAAAGCCTTTTGTCCTTTCTTGACCATTTGAGTGACTTCTCAAATACACTTATGCTATGTACTGTACAGGTTTTAAACTGTGTGTTTATGTTCCTAGGAAGGAAACTGTGTCTACCCATTCCATTCTAATTCTGTGTGCTTCAGTGTATTGCTCATCAACCTTTGTCTGTTTCCTGGAGGAGATCCCAGCTTGTCTGCAAATCCAGTCGATAATTTGGACCCCATACATCCTTACCCATTCTCACCTTACCTTTATTTACCGCCCCTTTTCAATTGGGCTTATCTGTAATTTGATTTTAAAAGTTCTTGACACTAATTGGCTAGTCCCCTACAAACAGCTGGTAGATGGAGGATCCAAATTACTTCTACTTTAGTACTTCAATATATTACATAATATTACAGACATGAATAATAATTTAACTCAGTTTCTTCCTAAGGACTCTGAACAATTTCTACATTCTCATGCTAGGATTAGAGTGAAGCCAGAGTTCCTGAGCAATGTTTTCAGTATTATCTGTAAACAAAACGTGAAACACAGTAAAAATGTCCATTTAATCCAGTTTTAGTGATTCCCAAGGAAAACCCATGAATCAACAAAATTTGCATATAAATGGACCCTCACTCACTTGAAATATTTACAGATACTGATGTCTGAGTTCTATGTTGCTGGCAAATGTAAAACTAATGTGTTTTATATGAATTAAAATTTCCACAGATTTGCACCCTTGGTAAGACTGACTATTTCAAATAAGGCCTTCAGACGATAACTCTCTGTGCTGCAGCAGAGTGTGAACGTTTAGGTTCAAAAGTAAAAAGCAATACTGCTGAAAAATGAATTCAGAAGATACCAGTTAAAAATCATGTATAGCCTGTGTCCCAAACTACTAGAAGGAATCTATTCAGTTTGGCTGCTCCAATGCTGTGAATGAAATCAGCAGTAAAGTGTTACAAGTCAGCTTAACTGATTATCCAGCAAGAATTTTGCATGGCTGGATATTTTTACTTCATCATGTCTTCACTTTAACCAGATTCAGTCTTTGCAGCTGGCCAATTCTTAAGAAAAAAAAAATCCAGCACTGTGATGTGTGTGGTGCCTCTCAATTACAAATGTAGAGTTTGACCTCTTTCCCGACCAAGTCACTAGAAAAATTCTTACTGACTTTAGTGAATACAGATTCAAGCCTATCACCCTTGCATTCATTCACTGGTCAGCCTGGGTATTTGCAAACATGTTTATAAAGGGGAAATATTTATAAAATATTCTAATGTCATAGTATTTTATACATATAATAAGTCATGCTAAAATGTGCTAAACATTGAGGGTTATAAACATGATTGCTAATACACAGCACTTATCTAAATATGCATAAATAACGTTATGTCCTCATAAATCGTAGCCACCTGAATTTAGTAATTTTGCCTGCAAAATGGCTCATGAGCTGTCCCTGAAACATTTCCTAAATCTCAGATGGACTCAAGCGGCAAAATATGGGGGAATACTGTGGTAGGATTCCTCCTGCCCCACCCAATAACACACACACAGTCATCAGAACTTAGGATTTGGTGAATTAAGAATGTGGATGGCATTCATGCAGTTCTGATCTGGATGCAGATACCGTGTACATCCTGAAATGCTTAGAATGGGATTTTACTTTGTGCTTGTCTGTAGAAAATCTCATTATTTGCCATTCTAGTAGTAATACTCAGCTTTTATTTATTCAGTCAGAAGATGTGACTTTTCTTGCTGGTAAGCAGCTGGATTTTGTTTTCGCAGTAAAAAGCTAGCCTGTGTAGATGAGAACACAGACTTAGGAAAATAAGAGATTCTCCTTGCAGCAGTGATTCTGTGGCACTGCCCAGTGGCAGTACCATGGTGTCACAATAATTTATCATACTTAGAACAAGGACGTATGAATCTGACTTGTTTAAGTGCTTCAGTGGCCTGATTTCACAGACAGAATTCAGGACAGGGATTAATAATTCTAAAGGGCCCTACAAATCTGTGGTTACGCAATTCAGCAACTACTCTTTCTGAAGTTCCTGAACGGACATGAGAATAGACACATAAAAATGTGATTCTGACTACAGCACTTCTCCAGTGGGAACTGGGTAAATTCCTTCCCATTCTTGAGGCATATTTGAGCTTGTCTCCTTCAAACCTGTGTTTGTACATTTTCTTATCTGAAATGAGAAAAGGAGCCCTGATTCAAGTCTCAATCATTTATCTAAACAACATGAACCAAAATTTACATTTTAATTAAATATTAATTGTCCTCAAGCAAACATTATTAAAATATAGCACTATTTTTTGTCCTATGTCCAACTGAAGGATTGTTCTGTTATTTATTAGTTTTTTTTTCTTTTTTCTGAACCTGCTGACCCATTGTGTAGCATTCAGAACGTAACTTTTTTGTTGGTCTTTCCAGAAAATTGACTAATAGTCATTATCGGGCCCAAGTAAGACTTTTGATAAGAGAGAGGTATTCCAATTTTTTTGTAACACTCTGCACTCCTAAAGCATTTTTCATCTTAGGATCTCAAAGTGTTGCAAGAGCATCCAGAACCAGGATGTGTCATTAGGAATTACTATCCTGCCTTTACATTAAGTGTATTGCAGTAGTGCCTATAGGCCAGGGACCAGTTGTGCTTAGGTATGGTAAAAACATTTCATAGTCTCTGACTTGAAGAATTTATGGTTTCACACTGTATACCTACTCTGAGCAATCAGCTGCGGCTCCCAAGCAGACATGACCAGTGCAAAGCCCAGAGGAACAGTGCTAGTCATAAGATTTATGGCAGCACATGTAGAACTCTTCTCATGCATCTGAAAAGCACGCCTCCTTCGCAAAGGCACCCATCATCCCACAATCTGAGGTACTGATGACACAACTTTATACATTCTTGCTATTCTTCAAGTAGTCTGAGGAACACACACACTGCCAGGAAGTATAAATGCCCTTGCATATTGCCCCCATTGCAGGGAGGGGAAAATGGTTTCTTCCCCCCAGTGCTGTCCCTTGGGAAGGACCATAATAGTACAATCTAGATTTTATGATTCCAACCCCAGGCAGCATTAAGAAAATTATACAACTGCAAAGTATATTTTATTTCTGTAGCAAAGAAGATAATTTCATTTCACAGGAAAGTGTGAGGGACCAGCGCTTGGCTCTCCATACTACATAAGCATACCTATAGCTTTTCTGTGACAGCTGGAAAAGATACACCAGGCAGTGTAGACCTGGTGGAATATCCTTCTCTGCATTTATTTTCTTCTACTTTTATCCTTCTATATAATTAAACATAATAAAACAAAATCTTGCTTTTGCCTAGCCTCAAAAAGGGAAGGAAAAAATGTGAGTAAGAGTGATTTCTCATCCATGCCAAATGCAAATATTCCCTCTTTAAATCATAAAAACCAAAACGGAACAGAAAGACATTATTTTTGAACAGTCTTACATCACTGTAAAGAACATCCTTTGTTCATCATGTATAGAGAATATAGTGGTGCACAGAGATGAGGGTTACCTTTATACAACAGACCTGATAACAACTCTGTATATTATGCTAAAGCTGCATCAAGCCTCTGACTGCGTGCACAGATGAGGAGAGAAAGGAAAGAGCGTATCAGGAAATAAATGCCTGCAGGATTAAGGTTTCCTTAACTTTACCCAGGTGAAGTCATCCTGTTGATATCAATAGGACAGACCAGATGAGTAAAGTTCAGCATGTGCACCAGCATTTGAGAATTACAGCCTTCATTTACGATTCAAAACCCAAGCCTGCTGCCACTGAATCAATAAAAGAGTTTTTCCATTAGCTTCAGTGGTGTAGGACTTGGCCCCTGCTAGTGATATCTGAAGACACTTTACTGACATTAAAAAGCACTTTGTTCTACAGTACAGACACCATGAAGAAAAGAAGGCATAACATTTGTTCCATAAAAGATCTCCTAGCTTTTGGATGTGTTTTACTGTATGCAAGAGCTGCCTAAACGGGCTTCATTTATCATGCCTAAATGAATTATATTGCTAAGTAAATTCTGCATGTAAGATTTATATATTGTCTGACAGAAACATATAGTAAAAAACAGCATTTAATTGCCATACCTTTAAAGCCAATTAGAACTCATTAAAGAGTTCATAGTGGGATCATGTGTTTTAAAAATCGCTACTTTGGTCTCTGAACGTATCATAAAATGTACTTTCATCTTGCACATGACATCTACAAATTCTGATTGGCATTTCCTCCTTTCTTGAAAAGAGTGTCTGGCTCAGTTTGCAGCAAATATGACAATAGGCTGTGCAAATGTACATCTGAAACAGAGCCCTTTTGGGGTTAAGCATTCAAGCTTATATGAGAGATCATCAGTTTCGGGTCAAAGTGCTGTTCTTAAATGATCAGTGCAGAACACAAAAAAAAGGCATTGAAGTGACCTTGCTGAGGGTCTAAAACTGTGCTAAAGCCTTTTCTGCATGATTAAGTGAGCAGAATCTTAGATTAGCTAAAAGCAGTGCAGAAACATAATGAGTTCACTTATTTTGGAGCATTTAATAACAGTTATAGACAGTTATGTGATCAGGCGGAGTTATGACTTATTCATTCTTTCATTGCTATTAAAATTACTGCATTTGAGGTTTTTAAAGTCATTGAAATAAAAAAGTCTGATTTATGTTAGGAGAATTTAGCTTGCCCTTTGGTCTCTAGGTTTTTAAATGATATAATTAGACTTTTTAAAGACCATTCTAAAAGCATTATTAGCATTTTCTATAGCTGAAAGTAAATGCATGTTTTGTAGGTAGTTTAATTTTAAAAAGGATAATAATAATACTTGATTTAGATAGCAGTAGTCAGATTGTCCCAAAAAGAAGTATGGTACAAAATTGTCTTAAAGGTGACTGTGTGTTTGCATGTACGTATACACAGACAGATACACACACATAAACACAAGCATAAATGTGAACATACATACATTTAATGTACATATGAGCAGGAGTTCCACACACATGGAGAGATAAGGCTATTCCCTTCACCCGTTCGGGAAATGAAGGCAAGAGGAAGAGCAAGTTCCATAGGACATATTAACTCATGACCTTTAACATATTACCTCACAAATTACAAAGCCATCCATCAGTCGCAGGGGAGAAAAAGTGCTTTGATCAAAACAAAGGGACTTGCAGGTGTTTTGAATTAATATTAAGCAATAATCACTAAAAAAATCACTGGGACGAGTATAGCAGTATCAGGAATGCATGCACATTTTAACATACACACATTTTCTAATTCTTAACATGCGTATTCTTTCAAATTGTATTTATATAGTGATTTGTATCACCACAAGCATACACAGTGTCTTTACTAGCAAAAACACACATTTTGGGCATTTGATTTTAAACTTATGCACGCACATTCACAATACAGCCATACACAACTGAATACTTTCACACAAGACTGTATCTTGCTGCAAAGGCCAAACAGGTAAACCAAAACACTTTCCTTCCACATTCAGATAACAGGGTTTTCGCACATTGTTTTGGCTTAGGAAAGAAAATTTCTCATAAGATTAAGAAATTCTGCTTTTAGTTGGATCTCAAGGGAAAATATCTTTGCTTATAAAAATCATGCGTACAACAGTTTCCTTAGCTGAAAGCTTTTTTTATGTGTGTGCCTTGTATGTTTATTCATAGACAGCTTGGGTTGCTCATTTTGTTACCCAAAATGCAGTGTGCTTTTCTATTAAAATATATTATTAAAGCTAAATCATAAAGAAGCTTATTTAATAATCATTTCATGTGCATGAGTGATGGGAATACATAAATTATCAGACTAATATCTGATTAAAACTTGATTAACATGCTAATAAATTATGCTAGAAATGTTGGGCTTTTTTTTAATTTCCCCCACTTTTGCTTAAACTTCCTAATTGACACTTCAATTATTTTATTCTCTGGAATTTTGCCTTCATTATGAATAACAGCTGAGATAAATTATTTCTTTGCCTGAACTCACTATGAAAAATGATCAATTACAATTATTAAAGCTCTCTAGTAATCTGTTAATTATTATGAAAAAAAGTCACCTCATCCTTCTTTGTGAAATGGATAGCATTATATTTATTGTTGATAAAAGGCTATAAGCTGTTCTAAAAGCCAGTGTCCTTAATTAATCGACAGTATGGACACAGTGCAGAGAGCTTCAGGCTGGAACTTTCTCTCTTTGCGTGGTGTGACACCAACTTAGGCCCGTCAGTCTTACTGCTTAGGGAAATGACAGACTAGTCTATATTAGCCTCACGTGCTGTTACCGCCTGTATGGAAAATTACATGCATGAATCTTGTAATGCAGACTCCTGCCCACTAGAGACTGATCTCAGCTCAGTAAAGCATGTAACTCAGGACCCTCACAGTTTAGACTTGAACTATGGTCACAAAGGTGAGAGGCCAAGGCTTCATCCACTAAGCCATTTACCCTTTTCCTTTGTAAGGAAGATTGATTTTTTAAAAGCTATTAACCTGAAGCGATTTATCCCGTCAGATCATCTTCATTTTGTTCTGATTATAATAAGAGTGTATTATATAGTTTAATTCTTCACTGAATTCAGCTAGACTTTCTGAAAAAGAAATACATGGAAGGAAGCCTAAAAAGGGAGAGAGAATGGAAGAATTACCAAAAACTTTAAAATGAAAATGTTAACAGAAAAACAAAATAAATTGTAAATGTTATCATGTCTTGGGGGCACAACAATGAACGTCATTAAGTGTAGTACATATCTAGACTCTGTCTGGACAAAAAGTTGCAGTATGTCATAATTAAGGGATGACACGGCATGCTTACAATGAACATAGAGCCTTACACCTAATCTATTTAAGAGACAGTGTTCTTTTCATTTCTTGAACAGACTCATAGGAGCATCAAGACAACCCATGTTCATTCATTCATGTATATTCAAATTGAGGCGTTCATTTTGCAGAGAGAAGCAATTCCAAAGAAACCTATTCCTGAAATTTTGTTCTGCCTGTTTTCAGGGAACTGCCTAAGAGAACTGCACAAAGCAGTGGTCTATTTCCTTTGAAATGAAGCCAGAAGGGGTCACTTGCTGGGAACGGAGTTGTTTCCGGTTTAATGATCGAGTTTGGGAGGGAAAAACAAGCATTTTCTTTATCAATAATGTCTTTGCATTAATAACTTTAATTCAGCTGGCTGAACTTTGTGGCAGGTACTAATTTAAATTCTGCTGGAATAGCTAATGATAAATGCAGTTCTAAGCATTTCAGGTGGAATTGGATAGTGAGTTCAGTCATACTAAAGGCTCAGAATTATTCAGAAACTTAAATCTTTCACTGACTGAAACCGACTTCCAGTGAGAGGATCTTCTGAAGAAATCTGCCTTTCTTTTTGAGTTTATAAAATGCAGAGCCTGGATCAAACCTTCCAAAATCAAAAAATCTTTCAGCTGTCTTCAATGGGATTTGGACCACAGTCCAATAGAACAAAATCCTTTACTCCTTTTTCAAGCAACTCTGAATGATTTCAATGGCAATTGTGCCAAAGTGAGAACTGTAAGATAAGCCTAGAAGTGATCTAAAAATAGCAGTTTGTACAGTCTGACCTCTTTCTCTCTTTCTTCACACATACATTCATAAGTATATGCATCTTTTAGCATTTTGCTTTTTCTTCTAATAACTTGGGTATTTAAATGGTAAACTGAAGTGAATGCTTACAACAACATTTCAGTATTTTATCAAACCATGCAATAACAGGAGTTTGTCTTAGCTAGTTTGGCTTGTGCTTACTTAACACTCTTGATCTGAACGCTCTTTATTTCAGGATCACATGAGTAAGCTGGTGTTTGGGGAGTTGAATAAAACTTGAAAATGGTGATACTAAAAGATAGCAAGAGAGCCATACTAAGATACTAAGAGAGCCAATAAACTGCTGTGTGGCAGATCCCTGGTATGTGATCTCCTTTGTCAACGGAAGACAGAACACAGGTAAGCAAACACAAAATTCTGGAAGCAAAATACAGGGAAAAGTCTGCTGTAAAATAGTTCTACTTTTTTTCTTTACAAATGAAGCTGATGATAAAGTAACTCTTCAGAAACTGGTTATAAATCCTCTTCATACATATTTAACAGTATACAGTGAATAGGATTAGTAATATCTTTTGTCTAATTTGTCAGTCCTGTTCTTAGTTCCCCACAGTGCTTCAGTGAAATACAAAGACATTCTCAGTTACTTTTCCATAGATTAAGTAGCTCTTGAATTGATATTTGCTGTATGGTTTGGGACTTTCACTGGTAAACACTGTGACTGATGCTAAAGGCCAAAAAAGGCAGCAATAAGGAATTAAAGCAATAGAGTTTTGGTTGACTTGAAGGGAAAATCCTCTCTCCCCTTTTTGCTGTAAAAGCAGAGTAATTCTCTTAACTGAAAGGTTACCTTAAGGTATTAGCAAAACAATCAGTGATTGTTTAAATTTTCTTCTTTCTTTTCATTGGCTTAATTTATTTTGATGTGTAAAGCTGAATTTTGTTGCATTTGAAAACTAGAAAATTCAAAGGCCTATGCTCACCCTAACTGTGCCCATTTACTCTGCTTTTGAGCCTCCTTTGAAAGTCAGCTCCAGGGGCATAAAGTGTAGAATTAATTGGCAATGTATTTTTTCTGAAGCCTCTTCTCTAATGCAGCTGAAGAAGATTGCCACAATAATGGTGCTGCCCTCTAGTGCACCTTGTTGATTTTGGAGCACGAATTCAAGTACACTCTTCAGAAGAACCAGTAGATAACTTGTTTTCAGCTGCAGTGACACAAGATATATTAACTAGTAAATACTAGACCACCAGTCTGGGTGGACTGGCAAAACACTATAGCTTACATGGATATTCCTGCCTGAAATCTGTGCCAAGGGCCTCTGGAACTGCAAGCCCTTCCTCCTTGACTGACATTATTCTATTCATAAGACACTGTGTGAGCAGACACATGTATTTGCCTTATACTGATGATAATACAGGAACATGAATAACCAAGAGGTTAATGTGAAATTTCTGGAAGAAAGAAAAAACTTTTTTTTAAATTATGGAATTGAAACATAATATCATAGCCATTGTTCCACACACTACTGGTAACAAACAATTATTTTTTCCTAATCCCATTATACTCCTTCTTTTGTCCTAGCATAAGAATATGCTGCAAAAAGAGATATAGGAGATTTGACTCATCCCAATACTTCTGGCATGGTCTAACAATTACATTCGCTTTGGGATAGTCTAACATTCACATTCATTTTTAGCAGGTGCTTACAGGTCTATTTGCGGAAGCTTGTGAATGTGTATGTCTGTAGCACAAGTATCTATCACATGACTATCTGTACCCTTTTGACTGACTTGGGAATTTTTTTTAGAGAAGGGCTTTTTGCACTTCCTTCTCATCTGAGATCCAAGGCTATGGCAGCAGCTGAATGTCAGGGAAACGCTCAGCGGCCATGGAAAAAAATGGGAACTTCGAAAGAATGTTAGGACATTGCATATGTAGTTCTTCTATTAAAGCTACAGGTCATAAAACTCAGAGGTGTAGCAGAAGCAAAAGGGAAAAAAGGTAATGAAAAATATGCTCAGCTTTTTCTAATTTATTTCATAACTTTACATTTTGGGCCTAATTCAACCACTGTTAAGGGCAATTAAACGAGTCATGGTACATTCAACAAAATTCACCGTTGAAGATCAAGCACTTTAGAGCCTATTTGTTCAGCGTATTTATATCAAAGAGTCATATTTCAAACTTAATATGTTTGTGCTTAAAAATTCTCTTACACAGAGATTTGTTTACACCTATTCTCAATATAAGTTAGAAACGAGTGTCATAACTCTACCTGAAGATATAAGACACAGCTTGCTTTAGCCATTTTGATGCAACAATCTTTGCAAATTCAGGATTACAGATACAGTTTTACTTATATTCTTTCTTAGAATAGCATATACAAAACTCAGTTCCTAGTTTAGTCATGGATTTCCCATGTACGTCTTGTACTTAGACTAAATCTCTTCAAATAGATGCACAAAGGCATCTTGTTCTGTCTTAAGCTATCGTCAAAGTGCAAGTGCCCGGTAGCATACTGCAGACAGAAGGGACCTGGTAGGTTTGGGTACCTTCCAGGACCATATCCAAACATATATGTAATACATACCATCCACCACTGCTGCAGGGGTCTGATCCTGAACTCATGAATCCAATTTTCCATCTCCTAATCACTTTATACCATGATTCTATATCTGAGGATAGTGCTACCATGCCTCACAGAGATGCTGTGAAGCTACTATGGTGAAAACTCTGCAAATACATAGGGAGTGTAATGCCTGCTCCTGTATTCATAGGGATATATAAGCATGTGCACTGAAGAAAGTTACACGTGGGCAGTTGTCTGGCAGCCTAAACAATCCTGAACAGCAAACAAAAGAAATGAGCCAAACAGCCATTTGGTATTTGAACAAAGGACTGTTTGTTATCTGTGTGGTTTTGGACAGTGAATATTAGATTGTTCCCGAAATATTTTAATGAGCCAAATCTGATGCCAAGCAACTTTAACAGTAACCACCTAAAAGTTGGTTACCCTTATGTACATAAGTGCATGCTGTACCTATGGAAATGCTAATTACATTGAGCAACTGCCTATTTTATATATAAAATAGGCACAAGGCAGCAGGCATGTAAAAGGATCTATGCCTGAATGCTTGACTCCAAAAAACTGGTGACAGATGAAGTGAAAGAAAAGTTCTGGTAAAATTTTAAAGTGATATGCATCAGGTAAACCTCTAAACAACAAAAAATCCTCAAAAACAACACCCTAAACAAAAACTAGCATTAAAACTACTTAACCTGCAGCAATATTGTCTGAGATGTCATCCATAAATATTGATTAGGCCCTAAAAAATTAGGTTGTCTTCACATTTGCATTCTTCTACCACCAATGTCTATTTGCTTCAGCTGTGGAGTGGTAGACACCCTTCCTCATGACAGGGCTATAACATTTCTCTTAATTTAACATGCCTTAAGACAAAACTTTCAGGCTAACACTAATCTTTGACACATTTAAAGCAACTACACTTTCGCTGGCTATAAATAAGTAGGAAAAGGTGTATTTGCAATTGTTTTTATTACAAAGCCAAACATAACAAGCAAAAATTAAAAAAGAAACATATCATAAAGAGTAACACTATTCTCAAATAACTCTGGGAGCTAACAGCAGGGGCAGAAAACCTTCAGAATATTTCCATAGAAAACAGAAATACTTTCTGTGAGAGAAACTCATTCCCTAGCAGGTATTTAATGATGACCTTCTGCTTTAGCTGCTTTTCTTCTCTCCAATTCCCTGACTTTATTGGATGCAAAAACAGCCTGAAACTCTTCATTTTCTTTCTACTCCTTTTTTTCCCCCTTGCCTTTTACCAGTGAAAACAGTCCAATGTAATGTCTTGATTTTCGTAGAAGAACACTTTCACTGAGTCTAAGAGATGTGATATTTCTACCAAAGTCAAAAGTGTGGTAAGATTTAGCAAATGATCAGTATTTACATAGCTACACACTATTGCTTTCTCAGCCTGAATTTACACCTCTGCTCTGAGCTCGAGAGAGAGATCACACAACAGGAGACCCAGACAAACTTCTTTCAATCCTATTTAACATGACAAATCCTCTAAAGAATGAATTCCTTCCAATAAGCAGTTTCACAGATCACTCTTCTTACTCTTCCCAGGCTTCAATCTTTCCAATCTAACCTACGCTTTTCACAAATTACCTTTGTTTAAAATAACTCATTAGCCCTCATTTGGGGAAGGCAGAGAGGAGAGGAAAAGTCTGGAAAAGAATAACTCTTAACTTCTTACCTGACTGATTCTGCCATTAGCCCAAACCAGCTGCAAGACTTCCTAAGAGAAGAAAACTGACTCCCTTCACAGGCCAGCAACTAGGCCTACTTATTGCTTATACCATTATCTCTGCATTAAAAAATGACAGATTTGGGGGGAGCAGTAAAGTTCATTTGTAATTTCACAGAAACACTGAAGAATAAGAGTTCAAACAACTGAAAAATGGGCTATTACTTCATGAGTGCCTGCTAGGATTCTTTGTGCCATTCTCTGAAGTTCCTCTGATGATGTAGACACACTTCTAGGGTTCTTCGATGCGGCACATACCAAGTCACTGTTCTTCATACTTTAGTGATATGTACGGAGCACTATAGAAGTGATTTACTTAGGAGATTGCTAAGTATGGGAGTATAGAGCAAGTGATATTGGTTTTGTAATCTAAAAATCAGATCCCATTCAGACTGTTTAAAAATGTCTCTTGTGGCCAACTCAAGCTTGGTAACTGCTTAGATTTTTTGGGACATATCTTCATCACTATATACAGCAAGTGTACAAGACTCAAGAGATTTTTTGAGCAACCTACTATATTTAATGCTATAGTGCACTGCTACATAGGGCCAAAAGTGCTTTAATGAAGCACTGCTCTCAGGCTGATCAACCCTGTACTACTCCAGATGCAGCATTGTGCTAAAATACCTGTATTTCTTTTAAGTTCTGGAGCTGACCTGGTCTGCAGCAGCTCAGGGATCTCTGGGTAACACCTCACTGAGTTGAGCAGTTGTTCTCCAGATGGCTGCAAATAAATTAGACTTCAACTGTAAAAGGGAGCAGGGAAAATGGATAAAAGAGAAAGTGAGAGCTAAAGTCTTTGAAGCTGAAAAACGGATGATGAGCAAAACAAGTAAAATGTGAACCTAAGAACAAGACAGAAAGAAAGAGAATAAAGGTGACCTTAGGAGAATCTGGGTATGTCAGATTTGTTCCAACACAGAGTATGGTAGCCCACAGGGCACAACTCTTTCTGTTTCTGCCACACTGGAAGGCTCACAAACAAGACCTCCCTGTCTTTTTTTGGAGACCCTTCCGCTTTCTTCCTCCTCTTTTTTAACTGTGAGCTTTTTGGGCCAGGACCTGTATAATAAAAGTGACTTGCAGAATACTTGGAACACCACTGTGGGGTCTGTATACAAGACTACGACTAAAACATACAACCGAAAAAAAAAAAAAAGTTCCAAGCTTAACTTTACATAAAGATGTTCTACAACAACCATAAGTGACATTTTACTTTTTCCAACAAAGTGATATGTTGATCCAACAAATCTGTTTAAGTAAAGCAGTGTGCTTTCTTCAAATTTCAAGTACTTGATAACATAAAAGAGCGAAGCGCTCCTATCATCAGAATATATTTAATGTCAGAAGTTCATACTGAGACAGTTTAAGTGGAAGTTTGAAGGCCAATAAAGTCTCAGCTGCCTGCATGTATCACAATTACAGAAACTTCTGTGCTACATAACTTTGCCAAGATTTATTGAGGAAATAGCTCAGAATGTTTAACAATCCTTAAAACGTCTCATGTAGTACAATACATATGGTGCTAGATATAGCCTGCAATTTGGTTGCATTTATTTATGGTCCTATAGTCTTGCTTTGAAAGGTCAGCATATGGTCAGTAGTGTGTATGGTTACATTGTGGGGAAAAACTGCACAGGCTTCTGTGCACAGAGCTGATCCCACCTCAAACGTGTAAGCGCTACTGATGCATTTACATTCTCTATGTATACCTAATGGTGAAGCAGACATTACTTTTCTTGCGAAAGAAAGAATTGGTTCAACAAAACAGAGATGAATCCAGTACGGTATATACAGCAACAAGGGATATATCCCTTCTTTCATCTGCTCCTGTACAAAAAAAATAAGTGGATGAAGTCTAATAAACACCCTGAAAAACAGTTTATAATGCAGAAGCTTTGAAACTGGATTAGAATGTATTTTCTCCACTGTCAACAACTTGAATCCTCTTCCCCGAACCTTTATATTGCTTTGGTATTTTATTTGGATAACAGAAAGCCTAAAATATATTGTATGACTGAGTTCATACCCTGAAGGTTAATTAGCATCCAACAGAAGCAGGAACAGTGTTGTTCAGATAGTTCTATAACTCTATATGTAGCAATTACTTGAAAAGTGACTAGGTGAAAATAGTATTGCAAGTGCAAATGATATTTGTCTCCAGGATAATACCTAATCCTTTGCCAAAAGAGGCTGTATTTTCTTGTAAAAAGAAAGTGATTTATAATATAATATAAGGAGTTAGATATTACAGTAGATCGTATAAGTGGGTGCATGCAAGAGTTCAGCTACACAGCTGATGTGGAGAAGTCTGTAGAAAAGAAAGTGAAAAGAGGGAGTCTTGGCCCTATGCTTCAAGAGACACGAGTAAGAGAAGGCTGGCTCTCCTCCAAGCCTGTGTGAGGGCCTGCTCGGTGTTTAGCAGCATCTGAGATCTGTGCACCTTCTTAATAGGATGACCACAGAACGGCCGAGGTTGAAAGGGACCTCTGGAGATCATCCAGCCCAACCCCCCCTGCTCAGGCAGGGGCCTCTAGAGCATATTTCCCAGGATCACGTCCAGGTGGGTTTTGAATATCTCCAGCGAAGGAGACTCCACAACCTCTCTGGGCAACCTGTGCCAGTGCTCGGTCACCCTCACAGGAAAGAAGTTTTTCCTCATGTTCAGACGGAACTGCCTGTGCTTCAGTTTGTGCCTCTTGTCCTGCCGCTGGGCACCACTGAGAAGAGCCTGGCCCCATCCTCTTGACACCCTCCCTTCAGATACTTGTGCACATTGATCAGATCGCCTCTGTCTTCTCTTCTCCAGGCTAAATAGGCCCAGCTCCTCAGCCTTTCTTCATAGGAGAGATGCTCCGGGCCCCTCATCATCTTTGTAGCCCTCCGCTGGACTCTCTCCAGTAGTGCCATGTCTCTCTTATCCTGAGGAGCCCTGAATTGGACACACAACTCCAGATGTGGCCTCACCAGGGCTGAGTAGAGGGGAGGATCACCTCCCTTGACCTGCTGGCAACACTCTGCCTAATGCACCCCAGGATACCATAGGCCTTCTTGGCCACCAGGGCACACTGCTGCCTCGTGGTTAACTTGTTGTCCACCAGCACTCCCAGGTCCTTCTCTGCAGAGCTGCTTTCCAGCAGGCCAACCCCCAACCTGTACTAGTGCATGGGGTTATTCTTCCCTAGGTGCAGGGCCCTGCACTTGCCTTTGTTGAACTTCAGGAGGTTCCTCTCTGCCCAGCTCTGCAGCCTGTCCAGGTCCCTCTGAATGGCAGCATCAGCCACTCCCGCCAGTTTAGTGTCATCAGCAAACTTGCTGAGGGTGCGCTCTGTCCCTTCATCCAGGTCACTGAAGAATATGTTGAACAAGACTGGACCCAGTACTGACCCCTGGGGGACACCGCTAGCTACAGGCCTCCGACTAGACTGCGCCGCTGATCACCACCCTCTGAGCTCTGCCTTTCAGCCAGTTCTCAATCCACCTCACTGTCCACTCATCTAACCCACACTTCCTGAGCTTTCCTGTGAGGATGTTACGGGAGACAGTGTCAAAAGCCTTGCTGAAGCCTTCCTGAGCTTTCCTGTGAGGATGTTATGGGAGACAGTGTCAAAAGCCTTGCTGAAGCCAAGGGAGACAACATCCACTGCTCTCCCCTCATCTACCCAGCCAGTCATTCCGTCATAGAAGGCTATCAGACTGGTCAAGCATGATTTCCCTTTGGTGAATCCGTGCTGACTACTCCTGATCACCTTCTTGTCCTCTGTGTGCTCAGTGATGACCTCCAGGACGAGCTGTTCCATTACCTTTCCAGGGATGGAGGTGAGGCTGACAGGCCGGCAGTTGCCTGGCTCCTCCTTCTTGCCCTTTCTGAAGGCTGGAGTGACACAGGCTTTCTTCCAGTCCTCAGGCACCTCTCCTGTGTTCTCCAGGACCTTTCAAAGATGATTGAGAGTGGCCTAGCAATGATGTCTGCCAGCTCCCTCAGCACTCATGGGTGCATCCCATCAGGGCCCATGGATGTGTGGGTGTCAAGTTTGCACAAACGATCTCTGACCCGATCCTCCTTCACCAAGAGGAATTCTTCCTTTCTCCAGACTTTCTCCTTGGTCTCCAGGGTCTGGGATTCCTGAGGGCTGTCCTTAACAGTAATACTGAATGCCTTCTTTGCTTCAGTGTTGTCTGCCTTCCGTATCCTTTGTCATCAGGGCCCCTGCCCCATTCAGCAGTAGGCCCACATTTTCCCAAGTCTTCCTTTTGTAACTGATGTCTTGGAAGAATCCCTTCTTAACGTCCTTGACATCCCTTGCCAGATTTAATTCCAAATGGGTCTTGGCCTTCCTCGTCACATCCCTGCATGCTCTGACAACATCCCTATATTCCTCCCCAGTGGCCTGTCCCCTTTTCCACATTCTGTATACTTTCTTCTTCTGTTTGAGTTTTGTCAGGAGTTCCTCACTCATCCATGCAGGTGTCCTGCCCGCTTTGCTGGACTTCTTACTCATAGGGATGCACCAATCTTGAGCTTGGAGGAGGTGATGCTTAAGTTTTAAACCAGCTCTCCTGGGCCCCTCTTCCTTCTAGGGCCTGATTCCATGGGATTCTTCCAAGTAGGTCCCTAAAGAAGCCAAAGTTAGCTCTCCTGAACTCCAGGGATGTGATCCTACTTATTGCCCTGCTTCCTCCTCGCAGGATCCTGAACTCCACCATCTCATGGTCACTGGCCAAGGCTGCCCCCAGCCTTCACATCTCCAACCAGACCTTCCTTGTTTATTAGTACAAGGACCAGCAGCACACCTCTCCTCATTGGCTCCTCCACTATCTGTGTCAAGAAGTTATCCTCAGTGCTCTGCAGGAACCTCCTCGACTGTTGGGCCTAGCTGCGCTCTCTTTCCAGCGGATGTCAGGGTGGTTGAAGTCCCCCATGAGAACCAGGGCCTGTGACTGTGAGGCTACTTCCAGCTGTCTGCAGAAGGCCTCATCAACTACTTCTTCCTGATCAGGTGCCCTATAGTAAACCCCCACAACAGTGTCACTCATGTTAGCCCACCCTTTAATCCTTACCCATAAGCTCTCAGCTTGCTCTTCATCCACCCCGAGGCAGAGCTCCACACATTCCAGTTGCTCCCTCACATAAAAAGCCACTCCACCACCTCGCCTTCCTGGCCTGTCTTTCCTAAAAAGCCCACAGCCATCCATGACAGCATTCCAGTCATGTGAGCTACCCCACCATGTCTCTGTAACTGCAATGAGACCATGGTCCTGCGACCGCACACAGATCTCTAACTCTTCCTGTTTATTCCCCATGCTGCATGCATTGGTGTACAGGCACTTCTGAGAGGTATCTGAGCATGCCAATTTCCCAGGAGGGGTGCAAGAGGATCCTCCATAGCCATCTCCCATGCACACTCCCCTGGCTGCATGCACCTGCTGGAGGCATCCTGACTTGAGCAGTGTTTTACTGACTACCCTGTCTCTATAACTCTCCCCTTCCTCAGTCTTTCCTGCTTTGATGTCATCCTTAGCAGGTTGGTCAACCTGTTGGCAAGGATGTGTGTCCCATTTAGTGAGGTGGATCCCAGCTCTCCCAGTTAATTGTTGGTCTTCAGACAGGGTCCCATGGTCACAGACACCAAAACTCCGTTGTCAACGCCAGTGGCACGGCTAGTTGTTTGCTTAGAGTATCTGTCTACTTCTCCTCCCATCCTTCCCCCTCACTGGCAGGATCCAGGAGAAAATAACCCGGGTCCCCAGGCCCCTGACCACTGTCCCCAGAGCTCTGGAATGCTATTTGATACTTTCCAAGTTGCCCTTGGTATCATTTGTGCCCACATGGAAGAGTGATGGGAGGTAATAGTCAGATGGTAGACAAGTCTCAGCAGCCTTTCCATGTCCAGATCCTAGCCCGTGGCAGGCAGCAGACTTCTCTAGCAAGAGGTTAGGTCAGACCTGTCTCTCTCCCCTGCAGCAGGGAGTCACCCACAGCAATCACTCACCACTTCTTCCAGGTGTTCCTGCATGGCATAGATTCCACCAGCCCAGGTGCTTCACTTGAAGCTACACCTAGCTCCTGAGCTTGGGGGGCACTGAACTTGTTCATTAACTGCAAGCCTTCAGGAGGAGCAAAAGCTTTTCTCCTCATATGAGGAACAATGAGTTTCCAGACTTCTGCAGAGTTATGACTTACTGCATAGCAAAGAGCACATCCACATCACCACTGCTGTGGGAGGTTGAACATCTTGAAGCTGTAGGGTCTCTCAGAACATCTGATCTCTCACCTTCTCAGATGCTACACAGCCTGCTTACTTCCTCCTGTAATTTCCTTATCCGAGAAAAGAACTAATCAACAATAGCACATCTTCTGCAGAAAAGGTGACTGACAGCCCCTCATGGAGAGGGCCCAGGCACTCCCTGCAGCTGAGACCTGCAGAGCTGTCAAAAGGTCTGTATGGGTAGAAGCATCTAACATGGCTGACACAGCAGCTCCAACAGGTCCTGGGGAACACACTGTGCAACATATCATAACTGTATCTGAGGAAAGGTACACTGCTGTGACTGAAAACAACAGCACCTTCTTGCACCCTGCTGTGCAAACTACTTTATCTATTTGCTGCCTCCAGGAGCTGTACACTAGGCCCAGTTCTTATATAGGCCTCTCCTTAGCACTGACTAACAGGGTGGTGCTTGCCCCATCCTAATTTAGGGTCTGGAACAAAGGCCCCAACTCCCTCTGATCAGAGGCAACTAACAGCTCATTAGCAGCAGCTACACTGAGGTAGAGCTTCCCAGAACTTACGGCCTCCTGTAGCTGTCCTTACCTAGCTCTCCTTATCTGTCTGCAGCAAGCACCCTCTAGTCCCTCACAGGGTCCCCACAGAGCCCCCAGAACTTCCAACAAGGTTCTCAGAAGTTCTAAGCAGAGACCAGACACTGCTACGCAAACTGCTTTGTCTGCTTGCTGCCTCTGCTAGCTGCATTTTTTGCATTACCAGTAAATGCATTTGGATACATTCATTATGCTCGGATTTGTTTGGAATCGAGTTCTCTGTCACAAACCTAATTTGAATTAGAAAAAGGTAACAGCAGAAATTAGTTTAGGCCTTACACTTAAGCCTATATTGGAACTCTGTTCTAAGGAAATCACTGGGGCTATATCTTTATTTGTAATTTAAACAGAGAAGGGCATGAAAACATACCCATAGCACAATCCCTATCTCGGTTTCAGCCCATGTCAATTAGCATTTACAGGATTGCAGAATCACAGAACAGCTGTGATTGGAAGAGACATCTGGAGATCATCTGGTCCAACACCCCTGCTCAAGTGGGGTCATCTAGAGCACATTGCACTAGACCATGTCCAGCTGGGTTTTGAATATCTCCAAGGACGGAGACTCCACAACCTCTCTGGGCAACCTCTTCCAATGTTCAACCACCCTCAGTGAAGGTGTGAAGAAGTGACTTATTTACTTTTTAGACAAAGCAAGTCAATTATGTATGTCATAACAAGAAAACCAGATGCCCACTGCAGGTATAGATGACAGAAATATTTGGGTTCGCAGCAACAAGGGTTTCTGTCTTCAGTATTAGTGCAGAAATGTGTCGGAGAGTAATTGCAAGCTGATGAGGTTGATGCTTGAGTATTAGCAAACCTCTAAAACTTGTGCATCGTTTTAACAACAATTAATCTATTTACTAATGAAAAGCCAAGCGTGTGCCTTATCTCTTTTAACTTAATCTGAAGAGTTTAGGGAATTGAACCAAATACAGCTATTTTTACTGATTTTAAGAGCATGAAAATACCATGTACATTTCTCTCTGAATATTTTAGGCAATCATGCCTTCTATTATGCAAAGCTGAACAATCATATTCCACGGGTCTTCCCTACTGAAAGAAGAAAAAGGTGACAAATTATTCTCCAAACTGTTCTCATTGATGAAACTCTGGTCAAGAAAATGCTGTTCAAATGCACAAAAAAAGTAACAAAACTTCCTGGGTTCTCCTAATATTTTTGGTATCTTGATGAATATTAAATATCAAGATGCGTGTAAATTCTTCTGAAAGTTGCAATTCTTCTGAAAGTTGCCTACATTAAACTAATAAACCATATTCTGATAGAAGCAACATTCACATATTCAGAGTTAGGTTATGTCAGTATTTCTTTTATAAATAACTATTTACAGAAATTCGTCACTCAGGTGGAAAATCTCTTTTAGGTTAGAATCTTAAGAAATTGCATTTGATCCTAATAAAGTGTTTTCAGTTCTGTATAAAATGTTTACAATTTTACAATAAAATATACACATGAATAAAACTAAATGAGTTGTCTGGTATTGCCTCTTCCTTCTGTAAGCTTACATCTTTAAAATATATAAATAAACAGGTGGTTGTAAGCCGAAGACCCAGATACTATAGTGGAAGGAGCAACAGAAATACTTACATTGCTGACTCAGTAAAATACATTTGAAAATTTACATAGGTTAAAAGAACAAAGTTGTTTATTATATTGAGCTTTCTGTTATAGAGCAGCATGGATTGGTGGTCAGTAAAAAAAAATTGCATACCTTAATTTTTGATGCATAATATTTACAACAAAGAGTCTATATCAAACCCTTAGGAGCAGATTCTGATCTAAGTCAAGATAAAGTCACTCTGGAGCTGCATGTTCAAAAAAATTTTGAAATTTTGCTTTTTAGACAAAAAAACAGGGTAATTTTACTGTTACCCTGTCCTACTCACCTCATTTGCTTGTTTACTTACATCTTATTTGTTCATCTTAGCTGTAGATCACAAGTCAGCATGCTAGAAGCTGGGTTCTTAATTTCTATTTCACATTAAAAAAAAGCATATTTAAATATATTGTGTCAACATCCCACACAGTAATAATAGGGGACTCAAGGGCAGGAAGGGAGGACAGAAACCTTCTGAGCAGCAGGGACAGGATCCCTGACTTTTCTGAGAAGCTAACATTGGAAGAAAACCAGAAATTGTGAAGAAGGGCTGAGGATATGAAGAGGCTACATAGTGGGGATGTTGAAATGGCAAGTCAGAAGGTTGACGAGAAGGTAGACACTGGAAGAAAAAGAATGGAGGAGAATAAGGGTAGGCTTAGATGAAAATATAACTATAGGGAAAGAGGTTTTTTTCTCAGTGCCTCACAGGAAGGAAAGGCATATTCTAAGAGGGGAGTGAAGAGGAGATGCAGTCAACATGATCTGATAATTTTTAACCTTAAAAGTCTATGGAAAAGCACTAAGACATGGAAAAAACAACTGACAACTGTTGCTTCTCTTCTGATGTTCTGGCAGTATCATTCGCAATGGATTGATGCACTATGCTGTTAAAAACACACCTTTTCCCAAATAGGTGTTCTGCTTTTTCACATTGCCTCATTAAAATTATGGCCATTAGACATTTTATAAATATACTAAATACGATGTAGTGATGAATAACATGTTGAAGTCCTCTTCTTCCCTTTTTGGCTGGAAGAAAAATGAAAGATAACTTCCTTGAAAAAAGACGGCAATCTTTAATGAAAATAGCTACCTAAAGTTTAGGTGCCTTACCAATATGATTTCAAAGCAGGTGTGAGTACTGCCTTTAATAATGAAGAACAAGATACTTGAAATCAGTAAGACTCCCTTCAGAGGAGCATAGTATGATCACTTCTTCCCAAATGTGACCAGGTCCCTGCATAAGTAATTCCAGTGAAGTCAAAGGAATTAAATATTAATTTAACTTTTTATCAGTATCTTCAGGAGTTTTAGGGACCTAGAGTACAGCACTGCAGTTTATACATAAATAAAGAAAAGACAGAACAGGTCACAAACTGTAAATTCTTACTGAGTACTAAAAACTATATATTTGTTTAATTTGGAATGCATATAGTCACATAAAAGTTGCTGAATGTGCATCCGGTCCAAGAAGAGAAACAAGCTATATACTTATGTGAACAGTGGCAATTTCAAATAAATGTACTTTCACAAAACACTAAACCATTCAGAGAAAATATCGTAATAGAAAAAAAGAGTCATAACGCATTACTTCTGATATATTTGCTAATCTCCATAGATGTTATACTTCTAATTCCTTGCATTTCTTCCCTGGTGCCCAAAGATGTAGACAAGCATCTTGCTCCACACACTGCACTTTTCTTTTTTAATATATATTCAAAGCTCAAGGACCAGCCAATAAAGAGTAACATTTGATGGCCTTTACCAAGAGTAATAAAGGTCATGAAAGGCTGTCCTTTACACAGACTCTATCTGAATTTTTTCTAGAATATTAAGGCACATATCTCTATGAGCTGTCATTCAACCTTGAGGTGCAGTTAAAACAGGAAAATGATGAGAGGTACTTAGTAGCTACTTATTTTACTAAACAGGTCTGTTTAAAACAGAGCATTGAGTTTCAGTGTGATTAAGAATCATGTGGTGAAGTGGTATCTCTTAAGCTTCATCACTGGAAGATAATGTCAGAATAGTCAAAGTGAATGCAAGCTTTACTTTAATTTCTTGTAGCACAGAGATCCCATGGCTATAGACTTAGGATAAAGACACTCTATACAACAAAACAGAATTTCATTTTTTAAGCCTAGTAACCAACTTACTTAGGTTTGGACAAATATAGCAGCTGTGCAGCTATCAGGGGAGAGTTATAAAGACAGGGTAGTCAGTAAAACACTGCTCAAGTCAGGATGCCTCCAGCAGGTGCATGCAGCCAGGGGAGTGTGCATGGGAGATGGCTATGGAGGATCCTCTTGCACCCCTCCTGGGAAATTGGCATGCTCAGATACCTCTCAGAAGTGCCTGTACACCAATGCATGCAGCATGGGGAATAAACAGGAAGAGTTAGAGATCTGTGTGCGGTCGCAGGACCATGGTCTCATTGCAGTTACAGAGACATGGTGGGGTAGCTCACATGACTGGAATGCTGTCATGGATGGCTGTGGGCTTTTTAGGAAAGACAGGCCAGGAAGGCGAGGTGGTGGAGTGGCTTTTTATGTGAGGGAGCAACTGGAATGTGTGGAGCTCTGCCTCGGGGTGGATGAAGAGCAAGCTGAGAGCTTATGGGTAAGGATTAAAGGGTGGGCTAACATGAGTGACACTGTTGTGGGGGTTTACTATAGGGCACCTGATCAGGAAGAAGTAGTTGATGAGGCCTTCTGCAGACAGCTGGAAGTAGCCTCACAGTCACAGGCCCTGGTTCTCATGGGGGACTTCAACCACCCTGACATCCGCTGGAAAGAGAGCGCAGCTAGGCCCAACAGTCGAGGAGGTTCCTGCAGAGCACTGAGGATAACTTCTTGACACAGATAGTGGAGGAGCCAATGAGGAGAGGTGTGCTGCTGGTCCTTGTACTAATAAACAAGGAAGGTCTGGTTGGAGATGTGAAGGCTGGGGGCAGCCTTGGCCAGTGACCATGAGATGGTGGAGTTCAGGATCCTGCGAGGAGGAAGCAGGGCAATAAGTAGGATCACATCCCTGGAGTTCAGGAGAGCTAACTTTGGCTTCTTTAGGGACCTACTTGGAAGAATCCCATGGAATCAGGCCCTAGAAGGAAGAGGGGCCCAGGAGAGCTGGTTTAAAACTTAAGCATCACCTCCTCCAAGCTCAAGATTGGTGCATCCCTATGAGTAAGAAGTCCAGCAAAGCGGGCAGGACACCTGCATGGATGAGTGAGGAACTCCTGACAAAACTCAAACAGAAGAAGAAAGTATACAGAATGTGGAAAAGGGGACAGGCCACTGGGGAGGAATATAGGGATGTTGTCAGAGCATGCAGGGATGTGACGAGGAAGGCCAAGACCCATTTGGAATTAAATCTGGCAAGGGATGTCAAGGACGTTAAGAAGGGATTCTTCCAAGACATCAGTTACAAAAGGAAGACTTGGGAAAATGTGGGCCTACTGCTGAATGGGGCAGGGGCCCTGATGACAAAGGATACGGAAGGCAGACAACACTGAAGCAAAGAAGGCATTCAGTATTACTGTTAAGGACAGCCCTCAGGAATCCCAGACCCTGGAGACCAAGGAGAAAGTCTGGAGAAAGGAAGAATTCCTCTTGGTGAAGGAGGATCGGGTCAGAGATCGTTTGTGCAAACTTGACACCCACACATCCATGGGCCCTGATGGGATGCACCCATGAGTGCTGAGGGAGCTGGCAGACATCATTGCTAGGCCACTCTCAATCATCTTTGAAAGGTCCTGGAGAACACAGGAGAGGTGCCTGAGGACTGGAAGAAAGCCTGTGTCACTCCAGCCTTCAGAAAGGGCAAGAAGGAGGAGCCAGGCAACTGCCGGCCTGTCAGCCTCACCTCCATCCCTGGAAAGGTAATGGAACAGCTCGTCCTGGAGGTCATCACTGAGCACACAGAGGACAAGAAGGTGATCAGGAGTAGTCAGCACGGATTCACCAAAGGGAAATCATGCTTGACCAGTCTGATAGCCTTCTATGACGGAATGACTGGCTGGGTAGATGAGGGGAGAGCAGTGGATGTTGTCTCCCTTGGCTTCAGCAAGGCTTTTGACACTGTCTCCCGTAACATCCTCACAGGAAAGCTCAGGAAGTGTGGGTTAGATGAGTGGACAGTGGGGTGGATTGAGAACTGGCTGAAAGGCAGAGCTCAGAGGGTGGTGATCAGCGGCGCAGTCTAGTCGGAGGCCTGTAGCTAGCGGTGTCCCCCAGGGGTCAGTACTGGGTCCAGTCTTGTTCAACATATTCTTCAGTGACCTGGATGAAGGGACAGAGCGCACCCTCAGCAAGTTTGCTGATGACACTAAACTGGCGGGAGTGGCTGATGCTGCCATTCAGAGGGACCTGGACAGGCTGCAGAGCTGGGCAGAGAGGAACCTCCTGAAGTTCAACAAAGGCAAGTGCAGGGCCCTGCACCTAGGGAAGAATAACCCCATGCACTAGTACAGGTTGGGGGTTGGCCTGCTGGAAAGCAGCTCTGCAGAGAAGGACCTGGGAGTGCTGGTGGACAACAAGTTAACCACGAGGCAGCAGTGTGCCCTGGTGGCCAAGAAGGCCTATGGTATCCTGGGGTGCATTAGGCAGAGTGTTGCCAGCAGGTCAAGGGAGGTGATCCTCCCCTCTACTCAGCCCTGGTGAGGCCACATCTGGAGTTGTGTGTCCAATTCAGGGCTCCTCAGGATAAGAGAGACATGGCACTACTGGAGAGAGTCCAGCGGAGGGCTACAAAGATGATGAGGGGCCCGGAGCATCTCTCCTATGAAGAAAGGCTGAGGAGCTGGGCCTATTTAGCCTGGAGAAGAGAAGACAGAGGCGATCTGATCAATGTGCACAAGTATCTGAAGGGAGGGTGTCAAGAGGATGGGGCCAGGCTCTTCTCAGTGGTGCCCAGCGGCAGGACAAGAGGCACAAACTGAAGCACAGGCAGTTCCGTCTGAACATGAGGAAAAACTTCTTTCCTGTGAGGGTGACCGAGCACTGGCACAGGTTGCCCAGAGAGGTTGTGGAGTCTCCTTCGCTGGAGATATTCAAAACCCACCTGGACGTGATCCTGGGAAATATGCTCTAGAGGCCCCTGCCTGAGCAGGGGGGGTTGGGCTGGATGATCTCCAGAGGTCCCTTTCAACCTCGGCCGTTCTGTGGTCATCCTATTAAGAAGGTGCACAGATCTCAGATGCTGCTAAACACCGAGCAGGCCCTCACACAGGCTTGGAGGAGAGCCAGCCTTCTCTTACTCGTGTCTCTTGAAGCATAGGGCCAAGACTCCCTCTTTTCACTTTCTTTTCTACAGACTTCTCCACATCAGCTGTGTAGCTGAACTCTTGCATGCACCCACTTATATGATCTACTGTAATATCTAACTCCTTATAATATACCTTCCTAGGTTGTTCAATGACTGTTTAGCAAGCATGCTGCCTTTTAGGTGTTTACTACACCTTTTGGTGGTTCCTGGTGTATGTTTAAGAAATTCAAAAAACCAAAGATGTAAGCAGAAATGATGCTTGTACACAAGAGCTGTGATCCTGTAAAGCCCTTCCCAGCTAATCACAAAGGCACAGGACCACAGATGCTGCAATTAAGATCTTAAAATCTGGACCTGGGTGCCAGTTCTACATATGTACATTTTGACAGTTCTGAATCATTATGGCTTTATTCATGTAAGCCCACATGGGTTCCAGAAATTAATGTTTCTCTGATCAAGCTCCCCAAAGGATTTTACTCCATAGACTTTCTTACAGTTTGACTTAAATCAAGTGTCGCTGTACACATCTAATTCTCTTAATATGTGCTTAATAGAGAAGACAGCAATGCCTCTTTTCTAATATGTGGATGTTTGAAGCCTGGGAAGTAGAACTTGATTTCATTCTCTCTTCTACTGGAGAGTGGGACGAACACCTTTCCCTGGGAAAGACCTGGATTCTGATGTCTCTCAAAGGACTCATGTTTTTGACCCAAAATGATAATTAGATGAAATATATTTCCTTACTACTGTAAGTGAAAGTATGGGAACTGTAGAAACTTAGTATCTCTTCAAATAAAATGGCACAAAACGGTCTTTAATTTTTCATGTCCAATTTCAGAAAATGGTTCCCAATAGCCTGCAGTTGAATTGGGTAAATGCTTATGAAGAAAATAGGTGTAAGAGATCTCAGTTTAGATATTTTCTCAACTCTCAAAATCCAAACTTACAGGTGACATTTGAAAATATGTTCCTTCACTTTCTCTCAATTTTTCCACTCTAAAGCAATGTGGTGAGCAATGAAGTCAACTGTTTGGAAGTCCTAAGAAAAAATGTCAAGTCTCCAGAAATAAGAAATGAAAACAAAACCAATAAACAGAAAAGCCAAAAGCTAGCAGCATCTACAAGCTAATAGAAAGGAAAACACAACAAGCAGTACAAAGCTTAAAAATAGTCACCACAGGGCTCCAGTTCCTTGGTTTTGTGGAATTTAAAGGGCTAGGCTCATGAATGCAAACAGGAAGAAATGGATTGTAAGGGAAAGACCGATACAGTTTTCAGAATGATAAAGAAGGACCTTCCTCGTCTGAAGGAAGGTTCTGTTTCTGTATGCTGTATACAACCAGTATGTCACAGCACTGTAAAGACAGCATCAGGAACATGCTAATTCAGATGTTAAAATGGGCTGATGTTAACACTTTGAGGACCTTAATGCATCATTTTTTCTTAGCATATTGTCTCAAATATCTATGGTGAATGTAGTACTTGGAAAATTAATTTGATTTTTCTCTTTATACGCTGCTTACTATTTGTCCTTCATTCACATCACAATATTTATTGCTAAGTCATACACTGAAATATTGCAGAATTCTTATTATTGTTATTAGATATGGCTCCCTAAGAAGTAAATGTATAAAAATATATCACAGGCTATTGACTCACATTTAAATTATATTTTCACTTGCTAATAATTAATGTAACAGAGTGAGCAGTTAAGTAAAAGGTTGTATCTATAAAATTACTAAAAATGATTAAATTATGCCTAGCAGCTACTGGTGAAAATGTACCTGGCCATGGCTATCTATAGTGCAGCTGCATTGGCTCTGGTGCAAGTGGCATATTAATGTGGCCCACTTTATGCCATAGACTCCTCTGAAGGAGGAATAGTGAGGGGGATAAGATAAAATACTAATGGAGCACAAAAAACATGGATTTTGATACTGAGAAACACATGGAAATTCTGTATGCCTGCTGCAGTAAGTGCACTATTTTTAATTACGATTAATTTTTGTTTCTTCAATTTAGTACTTATTTTAGTAATGCTAAATAATTCAGGCCTGAAAGAGAAACGGTAAAATGGCATTCCACTTTGTAAACACACCCTTATCAGTATCATCTTTATCATTTTTAAGCTAATTCTTTCAACTGATTTTGCCTTTCTATAACTTTACCAAATATTATTAATACCCTTTTTATTGTATATTGCAAGTATTACCAAAACCTATAAGGATCTGTTGGACCATAGAGGCCACAGCTCTAATTTTCAAAACAGTATATTAAAAACTAATCACTTAAACACGTGCTTTTGAATCACACTTGAGCATCCCGTTTCTAGCAAATGACTTTCTCTATTGACTGACCCTTAGACCTTTGTTGAAGTCTGGAATCGAGGTGTACTCATGCCAAAGCTTACTTCAGGGCTGCAGCACACACAGTTATAACAGTGGAAATAGTTACAAAAAATCTATCCATGCATCAGCTTACCAACCAAGCTTTTTGTTGTTCTGAATATAGAAACACATAGAAATTTAATAAAATAAAAATGTAAAATTTAATCCAAGAATTGTGTGTAAATCTTTCAATTATCACACTTTCTTCCCCCACTTCTTATTATTCTGAAGTTTTATCCACACAGTAATTAAAAATTACTTCCCCCACTCTGATGACAAGTCTTCAATTTTGATATGACAACTCTTATTTTATAATGAGGTGAAAGAGGTAAAGAAAAATGGACTTCTTTACTTGCTGAAGACTGTCAAGTATTATATTCCTCCAAAAATACTGTCTCTTTGGGAAAGAAATATTCATATGGCATTCTAAACATGTGCTGGCATATTTATTTTTATAATACAAACAACCATGAATTTAAGGTGACTTTATTCAAAATCAAAAAGAGAAAAGATTCTTTCTTGTCTCTAATGCTGCCTATTTCTTCCATTAACACTTCAGGTTTAAAAGAAGCCAGCAATAAAAATCACAAACACAGAATTATCTTTTGGCATCTTTGCCGCAGTTAAGAAAGAGATGATCAGGTCTGAGTAAGGTCATGTCTTGTGTTTTAAAGGCTAACTCTCTTAACTGGACCTTAAATGTCTATTTGTGTCATGTATGAAGCATATGTAAAATCTGTATAGCTTATTTTAAACAGTATTTTCTTGACTCTAACTGGGGTTAATTTTCTGTTCTTTCCTTCCATGTGTGGCATGCAAAATCAGCACAACTGTCATGTCACACCAGCAAACTGCTTTCGATGGCCTAGCTTTATTTCTGCTATATATTTAGAGAAGTTACTCACAAAGGCTTTTAAGTCATCTGTAATTGGCTTTAAAATATTTTTAGTGGTTCCTAAAGTAAAAGGACCAAGGCCAGTTTACAGAATCACTGTGCCACCCAAAGTTCTTAGGGACACCTTCCATTATGACAGCCTTTCCATCCTTTGGCTCTTGGAAATGCCTGGCTTAGGTGCTGATTCATTTCCTGCAGATCTTTAAACACAGCCAGCTGTATGCAACGGAGGGTTGGTATTAAGCATTGTTTCAGAAACTTCCTTTCCCTGAATTCTAAATGAGGGAAAAAGTGCTGTTCTGTTGTTTGATTTTTTTTTTCTTAGGGGTGTATGTTTTTCCCTGAGTAAAAACAAGTCATCAGGAAAAAAGTTTCTGTAAACGACTGATAAGGAGTAGAAAGGGAAGTACAGAATCAAAGCACCTAGATTCTCAGCTAGTTAAACCCCTCCAAGTGCAGGGCATCAAAGAATGCAAAGTAGGAACAAGGGGAAATTAAACGTATCCTACTTTATAAGGAAGATGTTCTTAAAAGGAACATTAGAGATTACATGATTTTGTGAGCCTTAATTTATCAGCTCTTTCATTGCTACAGAATATGTAGTGACAATGGCAGCAATAAAAGAAAAATCCAAGAGCTTTGAGACCTTGTTTCTCTATTTGCTTTCAATAATAATTCAGGCTTCATGTCAAAATAATGATAAGCATTCCCACAAAGATGAACTATTTGCAATGGGCTTTGTTTCTTAGTTTCTTATCATGATATCACATCAAAAAGGGGTAAGAAGTGTTTAATTGTTTTATTAAATATTCATTTTAGTAGCTGTAAAAATACTAGAAACAAAAATGTATTACATAAACTGGTTTATATCTTACTCTGTTTCAAGGCAAATATAGCCATAAAGCACAGTCCCTCTTGATTAATATCTCAGCAGTGTTTACTGCTTTTCAACTGCATGTTTAGTGTTTATTCTGTTCATTATACTGTTTCCTGTATCACTAGGGTGTTTATTGTTCTTCTGTGTATTTTTGACCTTTAATGTTTTATCTATAGCTCTGTCATTAAATTCACTCCTTAGCTAAATATGAATTTCATCTTACTTGTACATGGCTGAATTTTTCAAAGCCTTAACATAAAACTATTTTAATGTTGATTGGCAGTACGAAGTCAGAGGAGTGTTAAGTAGCCTTGGAAACAGTCTCTGCTCTCTAGCTACAGGGACGTTCAGGCTTTATTTTGTAACAGAAAGAGTCTGTCCAACTTTTCCAAGCTACTCTTCTGCCTCAGAACAGCAGTATAACCGAGCTGCTGGTGGCAAAGTTAATCTTTTCTCTTTTCTTGATGGACAACAAAAGGCCAGCCGGGGGAGCATTTACCTTTTTTCCCAGATCAAAAGGAGGCAGTTTGTATAAAGATAGCCAGTTATGGGCAGATTGTGGCTCTGTATAATCAACACAGTGATTAGGACAAGAACATACTAAGGGAATTTACTGTTTGCTGAATACTCTAATTTCTTCTGATGAAAAAGCCACATAAATGTGTTATGAAGATTAATTTAGCCATTGGGCTGAAATACTTTCTGCAAATTGTTCTAGAGCTGTTTTGTGGTCTGAGGCAGAAGAGTTCTCTCTGTCTCTGCTGAGTGTCCTGTTTGATTACTTCAACTGAGGAATTTAATTCTTTTGCATTCTGAAATATTCTTCAAATACATGCTGCTGGATTGGGCTGGGCCTTCACATCCAAAAATAGTAAACTCCCCCGAAAAGTAATGTATCAATGTGCAGTATGTTAAAAATCCTTCAAATGCCAACAGGAAATACCAATGGGGTGGAGAAAACTGAAGGGCCTCTTGAAGATCATCACAGGGAAGAAGTCCTTTGCTTATATTTAACTAGATTAGAATGTGTGATAGTTTTGGATACCGCAAAACACAGACTGAAGCTTTTACAGACCTATGTGAAAAATACAGAGTTTAGTGGATCAGAGATGAAGCTAGACATGAAAAAAGAAACGGGGATTATGACCTATCTTCAAAGGTACGGAGAAAAATGACACATATGTAGTAACTGGTATACTAGTGCACCAGTGTTGATGGGCGAAAGTATACTTTCTAACTTCATATGGTACCTAAACTGATAGATTGTTTACTCATTATATAGGGCGGGTCAGACATTTAAATTACGCATCTGTGACACTTAAATTGTGATTCCTTCACAATTAATTATAAAATTATAATAGAAAATAACATTAGCAAATAAGAACAAAAAATGGAAACAAACAACACTTTCTGAAGAAGTCAAGAACTATATCCACAATGTGGGTATCTAGATGAGTTAATCTATTTCAATTCCTTTCAAATAACTATTCAGAAAGTCAAGTTATTGTCAGAAGTACTCAGAAAAACTATGAAAAGCAGGACTTCAGGTTTGTAGAATATTTCATATGTGGTTTTCTTCTGAACCTGTCAAAAACCAAACAGCTATCACATTTCCTATAAACTGAGAAATTGCCTAGATTTTGCAGTCACTCCAGGTAAACTATATTTTGTCCTGAGACTCAATGTTTTTAAAGCTATGCCCATTTAAGCAGTGTGGTTGAGAGTAATAGCAAGTTTTTAAGTGAATCTTCCGATTATTTAAATCCCCTGATTATCTCCATTCACCCCATGCTGGTTTGGTTCACAGAGTGATTTTTGTATACATGACTTAACGATTCTTTCAGGGGAAGCCAAACAAGAAGCTCTACCCAACAGCCCCTCAGTTGGGCTTCATTGGTTAGCTTACATGAGAGGTCAGGTTCTGAACCTATGTGTGGGTTGCACCACCATGTCGTGTGAATATCACACTTTTCCCTTTCAGAAAGCTTCAAACCATTTCTGCAGTGGAGAAGTTTGATCGAGCGACCAGATACAGTGTTACATGAAGTTAACTCTTTGAACCACATGTAATAGGGATGTGAATGGCCTCAGCACCAACCACAACAATCTACTAATTTATTTGTATCATATAAAATTACTTGCTAATGTAGAAAAGCCTACTCCAGATCTGAGGGCAATCCCCAGGAATCCATACAAATTCCACTGAAGCCCTTTCTTGGGTTAATTGATACTGTACAGAACCCAAGATACTTCACATGAAAAAAAGTAGCTGTTGTTGATCTCAACTACTCCCAAATGGGTCAAATCAATAAAACTGCATTTTGGATTGCATCCCTTGTATCCTTTTATGTTTAGTACAGTTTTCATTTTTTGTCTTGTGATTTTAAACATCTTTTAACATTTTCCAAATATATTTTAGTTAGTACTATTTTATCCTTTTTTCACCTACTCATCTATCTGCTGTAAATACTTGTTTAGGTGATAACTGGTAAAGATTCCAACATACGTTTATCCAGATTGGATTTCAACTTCTCTCTCAGTTGCTAACACCTTTTTACTAGTGACCTCTTCCAGCAGATGTCATGTTGTAAGTAGCAAAAAGAATGCAGGCAAAGCCTGTACTGCAGAAAATGTTTGGGTACCTTAAACACTTACTAATTGAGTGTGCGTGTATGAGGGGAATTGTATAGTAAGCAAAAACATTGTCTAACCTCTTATTTTCCATACTTTGACCTTCTTAAAATCATATTTAAATCATATTCTCATATTTTTCCTGCAGTACTCTTGTAAACATCAGAAAATTAATTCCTTCTTCAAAAGGCAGTGTGATTCTGAGAAAAATATATTATATTCTTTGATGCCCTTCTCAAGTGAAAAATGCAATACACCATTAATTATCAACAGATGACTAATGATGGCCTTTTTGTTTACTTATGCTCTGTTTTGGAGACTTGCTGTTTTTTAATGCCACCAAAATATATATATATGTCAGCAGCTTTTTAAATATTCTTATTTTAAAATATCAGAAAGTCTTAAAAGAGCTATATCTACACACTTAATTGCAGTGATGCTCAACCTATCTTAGAAATGCCCCCAGGAACTGCCTGAACATCAAACACTAATGCATAGTAGGGGTTGAGCTAAGTGAGAAATAGGTAACACAACAGAAGGAATAATGTGAACTCTGCTCTTGATTTTCACCCTCTGAGATGTGATACCTGGATTTCAGCACTTCTCATCCTTTCCCTGAGAAGTCAAACATGTTATCTTAAACCACACTAAGTAATGCAGTAATGGTTTAAAGTAACCTGTCTGGCTTTTTTCTGAAACTGACTAGCAATGCTTATGTAAGCAGATAGCATGTCTCAGATTGACCCTGATAACTAACAGCTGAGAAAGAGGAAGAACAAATTCCTGAAAATTCCTCCTAGAATAAGATAAAGATAATAGATTAGTGATCTAGATCTACATAGACTAAATATAGAAAAATAGGCTGTGTACAAATAATGAGGTGTACTGACAAACCAAGCATGTGCTAATGTACCTAGTGACAATGCAGTAACAGTATGCTGGTTGGCACAGCGCTCAGAGAACAAACCTCAGCTGACATAGATTGGGCCATAGAACTCTTACCTATTATTTCCAACACTCAGGAGGACAAGTAAAACTTGAAATCAAATTTTCCTCAAACATCTAGTAGTTTGCATGGCAGAAAATATTATCAGATAAAGATTTCTATAATTCACCACAGATTTGGAAACCCCTGGAAAATGAAATTGTTTGGAAAAGGAAATTGTTTATATGCAATTAAGATCTTCAAACACATCAACAGAGCTGAAACATTTTGTTCCGGAAGGTTAGCAACACCACGAATTCAATTAATCCTCTCAAATTATTCCTACATTATTAAAAAGCTATTCTTGACAATGAGAAAAGTCTGATACCATCAGTGCCAGTGATGAAAAATATTAGCTTTCTGGTGAGTTTTCTTCACTGTTCCTCTATAAAATCAAAAATTTGTATAATTTATGTTTGTTGCTTGCAAGCCCTTTCTTTCACTTCCAGTTTAAGTAAATGTGTATATTTAAAGGACCTGAAGATGGTTGCACATTTATCAATAACTTTTTTCTTGCAGTTTGCTTTGAAGGTACGGCTTTAAACTTGCTGTGTCATTAACACAGGAAAATGTCTAACAAAATATACATTAACTCCCTTAACAACTTCTGATGATTGAATTTATTGTAGAGAATCTATATTGGAATATTTTCAGCTTTAAGCTCATCAGGATGCTTGTTGCTGGCCTACATATTTCATCCAAGTATTCTGAACAATCTTCCCCAACGACAAAAAGCATGAACCAGACCTTATAGCCAGTAAATAAAAGAGTACTCAAAATAAGAAAATTATAACTTCACAGGATAATTTTTAAGGGTCATTTTAAATGTAGGTAGTGCACGTTGTTATGAAATAACCTCTCTCCAAAAAATTCTGTGCTATTTTAGTTTTTAGCTGCTATGTATTAATAAACAAGTGAGAATACTGCCTTTTCTTTATTGAGATGCATACGAAACACATACTCTGCTTGCCAATATTTTGAAGTGAATTTCATTGTGTGTTTTATGGAGCTGCTAGATACGTTGGATGAAATCATAGTCTCCTTTGAAGTTAAGGAGAGCATTACTGTTGACTTAATGAGACCTAGATTTCTTTTATGTTCAAAGTTAGGCAATGTTTTTCACTTTCTTTTTTATTAAAACATACCTGAGAAAGTTAAAAAGTAAATCAGTACTTTCAATGTTGTATCCACAACATCTAAAAGCCTAAAAATGTCAATAATTCAAAAATCCCCATAAACAGCTGTGAATGCCAGGCTTACAGTTAGACAGCATTTGTATGAGGTCAGAAATATATTTAACAAATGCTTCTTATTGGCACCAAGTCTGAGTTGGATTAACAAACCCTTATAAAAACAGTTCTATAGAATTTAGTCCTAATCCATCTTTATACCTACGCCCATGAAATTAAAGCTAAAGTAAGATTTATGGTAAAATATTATACCAGAGGCTCAAAAAAATAGAGAAGAGGTCCAGTTCTTTACGAAAGGCCATCAAATTTTAGATTAATTTCAAAGGAAGTCAGTTCAATTTCTGTGGAATCCTACTAGCTGCATCTGTTATTGCATGTGGGATTTCCAAAGGACACATGAGATCATACATAGAAGATATAAGAAATATCCCATACTCAGTTATACCTGCTGATAATTGGAATTTATAAAGAAATTGCATGTAAGGCTGGCATTATTGAAGAAACAACTTTATATTGCAGGGTATTTTAGTAGGTCTTTGTCTTATGAGCATGTTCAGAGATGATTTTTCAACAGCTATTTTCTTGAATGGAAGTTGGAAAGCATTTCTTTAAGTAGAAGTTTATTTATTTTTATGAGGTGTATGCAGACACCATCAATTCACACCCAGATCCCAAAGAAACATTGATTAAATCTTTTTTGGATGGGAAACAAGGATTAACACAGTAATAGGCTTTACATATCTTATTGTGTTTTAGTACCTGAGAGACAAGGTCATTGCTGATGTTAAAAAATTTACATAAGTCTAGAAGCTGGTAGAACAAAGGATGAGATATTGAAAAGAGCATAATGTTTCACTTCATTATTGAATGGGTATTACAAGTACATGTAAATATCTTGCAATCTGATGTCTGGAAAGAAAAATCTACAGTAACTAACCTAAGAGCCCTGAATGCTTAAAATGTCCACTGACATCTAACAAACACATCACCATAGTAAAGCGGACAACTTCCAGGACGCCTTGGCAAATTGTTTCTCCAGAGGCAGACTTCCCTGAGCGGATGGCTGCTGATAACCAGCTGATAACCAGCCCATTACTAGAATGGAGGATTTGTGCTTGAGTGCTCTTGGAGCTCTTTCTGCTAGATATTCCGTGTTCAAAGGATCAATCTGTATTCTCAGTTCAGATTAATTTTAGATAATGCATAATAAACAATGAACGTCTCAAAGAAAGAGGAGAAATGTGAGTCCAAATCCCTCCAGTCTTCGCCTTGAATTGCCTGAGAGTGTCAACGACAGAAAAGTACTTAAATTCTTGTGTATTATATAGAAAGCAGAATGCTAACAAGATTGAGAGATTATATTGTACTATAAAAACATAATAAATAGTTAAAAATATTAAGTAAACAAGACATACCAAACACAGATACTCAGCCTTTACTTTTAACTGCATGTTATATCACTTTCCCCCATTTGAGTCTATTTTGTCTATTGCTCTATTTACTCTGTGAATTATATAGAAGAGAAACATTCGCCTATGTATAGAATGAAGACCCAAGCCACACCTCACTTATGAAAAAAGAATTAAACGAAGTACTACACTCAGCTAAAACCTACAGTTTTTGACTCTGAGTTGCAGTGATGAGCAAAAATGGAGGCTATGGATTTGCGCACCTTTCCTTCCACATAGGTTTTAGCACACAGGGTTCCTACCTACCCGCAATGACCGCTACTACAGGCCTGCATGGGGTTTCTAATATCTGGCAATTCCATTGAGCTTTCTCCATAGAAAGGAATTCACATTCCTTTCATTTTGGACCTTGCAAACTATTTTCTTTCCTTATTCTTTTCCTTCCCGAAACCAGTTCTTTACAGTTTAATTTATTTGAGTCATCTCACAAATTTTGTTTCCATATTTAAAATAAGAATTGAATATTTCTGACAGTTTGTTTTCTTAAGCAACTATCTGTGGGAACCCTGGAGCCATGCACTGTATTATAGGTAACCAGAATAATAACGTAATGACTTCCAAAGAGCATTCAAGTTGCCTTACTTATTCTAATAAGAAAGAACAAAAGATTTTTAAAAGCAGGATATAGCCGACATTATCAAGGTCCCTTACATGGAGTTACACAGAATAGGAATAGGTACAATCAATTTATCATGAAAGAATCTCACTTTGCAGTATACATAGTATAGAGAATCTGTTCAGTATGCAGCAGTATAATGAAGCAGTGAGAGATAGAGATTATGCTTTCAGTTTTATTCATGTTATGCATAAGAATTCAGAATTCATTCTTTGGAGGATAAGCATCCTAAATCACCTGTAAAACATTTGCCTTATCTTTCAACATTAAAGCAGCTGTAGAAGTACTGCTGAGTTCTAAGAAAAAATTAACAAGCTTAGGAAATCAGTTTAACATGTACAGCAAGTCTTGCAGTGAAATGTTAACTTTTTATACACAGAAGTGCTTGTGAGCACTTAGGCCTAGAAAAGCAAACCCACCTCCCCCTCCCTACACCAAATTTTTTATTTTTTTTGAACTGAGTAGAAAATATGTAGAAGAAAATGCAACTATATATACTTCTGACAGCTCAAATGATACATAAATATAAGGGCTGACAAGGGTTGGTTTGTCATTGTAGTTCACTTCGATCAACTCTACATGGTTCTGTAGGACAATGAAATTCAATGCACTTATAATTTCCAAAAAAGTGAGCTCAGATTCTTTTAAAAGCATTTCTATGTGAAAACGGATCATTTACATGCCAAAAGCACTTTTAATGTGACATATTTAGCACATGTATTATTGAGAACGAAAGCTGCTTGAACTTAGTGAATTTTAAAGTCTATAAAATGGCACCCTGCTGAGCAGAAAGGTAGCTGTTCAGTGAATTTCCCAGTTATGTGATTATTTTGAATAATAGACTTGTACATAACTTTTTACGAAATTAAAGGTATGACATTTGCTTTAGTTTAGTCCTGTAAATTGCACTTTAGAACATAAAGAATGGGCTGATGTACGAATTTGTTGTTCCTCCAAGCAATTTTCCTGATTTTTTAAAGAACAGTTTTATGTTTCATCTATTGAGTAACACATCAAACAGTTATCTTACTAGATTTAATGAGCATTCATGTATAACTTAACACATATGAGGAACAGTCAGGAACCTTAAAAATAAAAGTAAAGGATTGTATATTATTTCTTTGGTTGCCTCTGATTCACCCAGACCCCGATGCGAGATGATGACTAGTTAGATGAAAAGTCGTAACACACATGAAGCTTAATTAAGAAAAGCATCTGGAAGTAGAAATACATAACAAATTCATTTAATTTGGCTCAGGTTCTCTTTGACCTGATTAAACACAGTGTAAACGTCACTGTTATGGAATTATGCAGTGCTATCTGCTTCCAGAAAAAGAGGAACCAGCAGGAGAAAAAGTTGCATCTTGGTATTTTTTTTAATGTGGCTCATCAGAAACAACATAAAGCATTTGCAAATGTAAAATACAGAACAGAAAGCCTTTGTGTGCATAACATATATAAACATTATTTTTTTTCTGATTAGACTTTGGGCAATGGGTAAAGGTTACGTTTTTTTCATACCAGCTATCTTGTGTTGAAAAATGCCATCTATAACAATGGTGAGGTGTCTATTTGCATTGTGTCATGTTCGGCCCTGATAAAAGTTTCACGTAGCTCAAATGAACTACATTACTTTTATCACCAGGGACCAAAAAGGTTCATCACATCTGTCTATAGCACGACACAGCACATGTCCCCAGCTGAAGCAAAAGTGAATAGATTATTCATATTTAAGCTTATGCTTAAGTACTTTGTGGAACTAGGGTCTATGAAACAAAAGTCAGGTGATGAATGAGCATTAATGAAACATGATCAGGACATTTTATGTTTGTAATTTGCTTGTTCAAGCTATATATATATCAATACATAAATAAGCTACTTGCAAAAAGTACCAAATAATCCTAATCTTTCAGGGATCACAGTTCTTTTAACCTGAACACCAGTACACATACCATAAATGGACTCTACTTGGAAAGATTAAGAAAGAAAGCAAATCTCCTGTGATTTGTAAAATCCCTGCCCTCAGGATCAAAAAACCCCTTTATCCACACAAACAAACAAAGTGCAAATATTTATTGCAATTTTAAACAACTCGTAGGCTAGGAAAATGAGGAGTAAGCCTGCCTGGAAGAGAACATTCAAACCATTCCCTGCCTTTATGTTTTTTTAAAAAAATAGGATGCTTTCAAGAAAGATAAACAGAGGTGTAAGATGAAAATAATGAAATTTGATATTACAGGTGACATATGATCCTTAACTCGATCACTTATGCCTTCTCTTCTATATTTCATTTAGTGAGGGGACTGAAGAACTACATTTTCTTTTAACTTTGAATCTGAGGTAGAAACAGAATGTATTGACAAACACAATAGAAAACTGGAAATAAAGATTCAGGCACCAAATGAACCCCATGATTTATCACAAGGAAACTGAAACTCTCCACTAAGTACACAAGCAAAGAGAAACTGCCTGAACATTTCAGGGAATTCAGGGCTCCCCATTACAGACTGCGTTCTCTTGGGTAATGTGCCCTCAGGAAGGGCAAAGAGCTTAAACGGTGGATGGGATAGGTCACTTCCTGCATACTGATCCAGAGAAGAAGTGCAGGTGCTTTGCCAAATATTTTAACCTTTAGTTTATAGTCTGGATTGGTGCATTTCAAATAAAATAAAATTAATTAATTAATAAAAAAAACTTGCTGCTTTGACACATTTTCAAATGTGTCTTTTTAAAAAATTTAGTAAATTTTCAAAATTTAGTAAAAGCAGCATAAACACAACTCTAGAGTTTAAACAAAATTAAGAGCTTCTGAAGTGTAATGTTTCAAAGGATTGCTCAGATCACTCTCTATTCTTCATATCCTGTAGTAATCCAACAGTTACTACTCTAGACAAAGGTATGTTTGCGGGGAAAAGAAGGTTGCTTTAGCAGACATGCGGCAAGGTTTTAATTTGTAGCTGATAATTTGCTACTGGAAGCTTACCCTGATTAGTCTTCTTATGGCACTAACAGTTTTTGAGGTAGTGTGAATTACCTACTGTGTATGTTTTTACCACCCATTCAGGGATGAAAATGAGTTACAACCTAGGCCTCAATTAAAGCTTGAAATAAGAAAAACTAAAAGTTCTTTTATGTCCTCACTTCTAAAGAATAGAATTAGTTGCTTCTGATTTTATTAGAATTGTAATTCACACTCCTGGAAATCCAGCAATGGATCTTTCAACTCTTTTTCAATGAAGCGCATTTCAGCTGCTACCAATTATGCTGCCTTTGCTCCAAGTCAAATCATCATCCAACAGCTGAGAATTGAAACAGACTCAATTTGTGAAAAATAATGGTGTATTTATCTGGTAATGCAGAATGTTTTTAAGTGTTACTCTAACTGTCCTGTAGAAATTGGGATGTTATTGCTTGTTCTCATTTCTGGGAAACCGATTTGTGGGTTGGTTTCTTCAGAGCAATATGGTAGGCTTTTCTATCAGCGTTATATCCAAACCATGCCATACACATTACAATGAGAAATCTATTGCTGTCCGTAATCTAAGCATCTGGCTTAAAATAAAGAACTCATCCTGGGATTCATTATTTCTCAAAGGGGAATCCATGTTATCCTCTTTGTAATGTAGTGCTTAACAGAATATATTGGCCTACCAAAAACACAAGGTATTTTTTTTTGGTGGCTGCCCTGTGAAACAAAGTGCAGACAATGCTCCTTACCTAGCGTCAGCTAGGCTGGTTAGATTATAACTAGCTGAAGCAGCCTACCTGTATCGAAATAACTTCTAACAGTTCTGCTGATTTACTGTAAAAGTGGAGGAAGAGATGCAACACACAAACAAAGAAAAACAACCACTCTGGTGAGCGGCAATTGTCAAATTCTGGGTTTTGTGTAAGGTTTTTCTTCCTATGGTAAATTCAAAGAACCTAATGCAAATCCCATAGAAACCTGTCATTTTTAATCCCTATTAAGTTAAATATATCTTTTCTGAGGAGAAAAAATTGCCTAATCTATATTTTTTTTTGCTCCTCTATGTACATTATCATTTCTGCCCATTTTTTTCTTTTATTTTTGTGGCAAATAGAGTTATTTAGACTTCCTTTGTCTTTTACCCCTCATTGCCCTTTCAGTAGCAGGTTTTGTCATGCAGGCACTCTGAAGTTCATTTTTTTATTATAAAAGTGACATTTAGAATGATGAACATCATCTAATTCCAATTTTATAATACAAAGGGCCAGATTCTCAGCTGCTATAAACTGGCATATCCCCTCTGAGGTTAGTAGAGATAATCTGATTTGTGCCGCTTGAGAATTGGACTTTAAGATGGCACACACGCAGCTTGGTCCTCTGGATGAAGCCTTCTCTATATCTTTTTTTTTCTAGCCTTTTATCTTTTATAATTGCCCAAGCTGTTATGTTTGGCCATCTTTGCCCTAATGTACATGCTTTATTACCCTGCTAGGTGCAAAGAGTTCTTTCAAATGTTTAAATTCTATAAGGATTTTGCCCTGGATTCATTAGACCTCACTTTAGGCATTTAATTAATTAAAGAGCACATCTATCAGAGATGGATGCTTTGTGGAGCTTTGCTCTCTCTTTTTCTCTGTTTCTCACTTTCTCTCTCTCTTTGTCTGAATTAGAAGTGCTTCCAACATGAATGGAATCTCCATGAATTGCCTAAAACCACAATGAATTTAGGCTTTTTTTTGCTTGTTTTTTAGAGTTGAGGTAGCATTGTAGTCAGTGGGCTTCTTCAAGAGCATACAGCATGAAAAAATCCTAGCTACCTAGTAAGAATGCTGTCTTCTCCAAATCACTGCCACAGAAATACTCCAGTAACATATAGCATCACTATTTATCACATAATATAGCTACCTTATGAAATTGTCTGGACCAGAAAGCATTAAATTGGTTTAAAAATGAGACTTGGGCTGAACTATTCATTGTGTATAACCAGTGCAATACAGATCTTTATACTAATCCTAAAAAAGAAGCTGATTTCTGCTATCCCATTTCTTATTTGCAACTATCTTATAATTTAAATTAGTATCTGGTTACAGGTTTTTTGCAATATATTCATTCTGACTATTTGCAATGTATTTTTCAGTGTGACTGGTTATCTAAGTCATTTTTTTAAATGAAGCCATTTTTGATGATTTAAATGTTTTGGATGTAACACTAGCAAATAATGAACAGTGAATGTTCAATAACTTCTGTCCCATGCTTGCTCATGCCTTCATTTTCCCATATTAATGCAGTTATTCATGACATTCTGTTTCATTCCATGTCTCCTTTTATGCTATATTCACCACAGTGATATCTGAATGTCTTCTACTGTGTACTAAGGTACACAAATTACTTTTTTTGTATTGTTTTCTAAATAAAGAAGTAAATACAATCAAGTATCTTTTTCAGCATAAGGTGCTCTATGATTTTTTTTCATTTCCCCTAAATTACAAATAAAAGGCCCTAATATAAGTGAATTTAACAACTTCAGAAGTTTTAGACTTCAACTACCGTTTCAGACACATTCCATATTCAGCCAGTTCTAATGAAAACATAAAAATAATGATGATGTACATTCCAACAGCAACAAAATCTGAATGATTCAGAGGTATTATACAAGCAGATCTTTCTTCTTTATATGAAGGTGTAGGTATATTTATTTCTACAGACTTGGGAATGGAAACTGTTTGGAGAATATACTACATCTGAAAGAAAAGATCCTGTTTCTTGTATTAAAAAAGAGTATTTCCTGGTTTGACTAAAAAGCACAATTCTGCTTGGCAAGTAAGCACTATTTCCTTAAAATACTTCTTTTAGATAGTCTTTTAGATTAATAGAAAAATAGAATGCCTCAGCTCATCATACCTGTGTGAAAGACCATATGGAATGCACTTACACCACACACCTTACACTATACACTCAAGAGATTAAGTGTCAGGCAACTCTGTAATTTTTTCTAAATACTGCTCATTGGGTCCTGCCATACATAAACTTGGTAAGTAAAATAATAAGCAAGTACCTTGTGGAACACAAAATCCAGTTTGTACAGTGCTTTGAAACTTCAAGACATTTCAAGGTAATTTACCAGAGATATACAATAATTGAATAATACAGTCTGCAGTTCCAAGCTAATGACTGTAAGCAAAGGGAAAACAAGTGAGTCTTCTCTACTATCAAGGTAGGGAATCTTTCCGTTCCTTAAGCTTTTCCTCTCCTGGGGCTGTCAATTGTGCAAAATGGCTTGAAATTATGGATTTTTTTTTTCGTGGACTACAATTTGCTCAGGGACTATTCAAGTAAACAAAGTCATTCAATTTACGATCTGGTTGCCTCTTTCCCTCCTATATGCGTTTTCTGTAATTGTTACAATATTGATCAAGGAATGTTTTGTAAATATTCTATAAAGTAGTATTGTGGTCTACATGTGGAAAAAGTCAGATGATGTCAGCGCACATTTATTTTACACACAAAGAGCTGCATGGCATTTTTACTTTGACCAAATCTTACTTTTGATCCACTTTACGTATTCTGCAAAAAGCACCAAAGCCTACAATCTGAGAAACACCAGCTAGGAGTGGAATCATAGCTCTGTTGAAGCCAATGAGAGATTTGCTGTTGACTTCAGTGATGCAAGCATTGCACTAAGTTATTATTTACATAGTTCCCAAACAGTTTAAAAGAAGTTTATGTTCAAATAGCACATAAACCAAAGTAGACTTCTTAGTATTCAAACCTGTCTTTACAGGCCCATTCTCTGTTCTACTACATTAATACAGAAAAAGGCCAAGAAGGAGTGAAAATCAGAGCTCAGCCAGCGTTAGAATCTGTTTTCTGCATTTAGTACTCTGTAAGTTATCTGTGATAGATACGATTTCCTGTGTGCATTTTCCCTGATATTTCACACCAAAAATCCATACTGGAGTTACTGCTGCTAAAAGCTCTTAAATTCTTCATGTCACCTCTTACCAAGCAGCTCTGAAGAGAAGAACTTTTAAACTGTAGCATGACGTCTCTGATAGATGTGCTAACATTTGGAAGAGGTCCCCAAAGCAGCATGGTGGGGCAAGCACTCTGTGTATAGTCACTGTGATCTACTGTTATAATTCCAGTTCTACCTGCAGGTTTTGGGGCTTCACCTGTGTTTCGTTACTGCCCTAGGTGACATGACAAGTAGACAGAGTTGTATTAACCAGAGCTTTATTAGACATGCTGAGAGGCCTGTGCTGTGGCTCTGCAGCCTGTCCCTTAGCAGCAGACTCACTACTTTGTATTTCTGAGTCTCTAATCCCTGTTCAGTCCAGTTAGGCTTTCTCTCACTCCAGTTTGATTACTTACACTACAGTGGTATTTAGGAAATTAAATGCCTATATTTTTCCACAGGCCAGAAGCCAAATTTTAAACTTTCAAATGTGCCAAGGCATGAAACTCTATGTCACATGAGCAGACGTAAATATGCACCCTGGTCACATGAGCAGGAATATGAGGGATGCACCTCACCCATTCATGCAATTATGAAAGAGCTACTACATATGATCATACAGGGGAGAGTGGCTCTTAGTGCTGTTTCTTTCAGCCCAGGGCCTTGCTGGGAAACAGTCCCTGGGTGCAACACAAGCCTCTCGCTCCCTGCTGTTCAGTAGCACATCCTGCACCAGGTACAAGAAGCAGGCAGGAGACTGTGGAGTCATGTTTACAGTCTGTGTGATATAAGAGGTGGAGAAGAAAGCGTGAAGGAGAGGGCCTCTAAATACATCTCAGGCTTAGAGATTAAGATCTGGCATACCCAGTAGTAACCATCTATAGAGCACATAAAATAGTCGAGGTGTCAATGCTTGGCGGGTCATGACAGTTTATACGTACCTGTGTAAAGGCTTTTGTATAGCATGATAGGGTACAGATTGAGCTGCGAAGGACGATGGTTTTATTCACTGATCTATTCTACTAATTACAAAGCACCTGCAGCACAGTAGGTATGTAATGCTTACCATTTGCATCTTGCTTTACAACTGCAGTGCACTGAATGAAAATTCACGGTAATACATAATTAAAAAATACATGTTTAGGCATTGACAGGGTCTGTTAATGTGGAAGGCTGCACATTCAGTCTCAAATTTGAAAAAGGGAAATGGACAAGCTAGTAGTAATGGCTCTTTACTCTGCCCTGTCACTGACCTCAACTTCAATTGGGGCACATCATACTTTAAACAAGGAACAAGGGGGGTGAAGTGAAGGCAATTCAGCTCCTCTGCTTCTGCAGGTCAATTCTGAGCAAAACTCTTTTGAGGAAAGACTGCCAATTTAGGTAAATTATGTGTGCTGGCTTTGTGATGTAGATTACTGTTCATGAGGGACTGCGCTGAAAACACTGAACTCATTGTGTATGCACATATAGATTATGTGATAAAGTTAACTATAAATTAAGAGATCTATACTGTCATAAAAACTGTCTCAATAAGACTATTACAAACTGTATACTAGCTGCATTTTAGGTTACTGAACTGTGGGTATGAGTTTGTATTTATTTCTTATATTGAAACACTGAATTCCATCTGTGACTCTCATAGCATTTCAGAGATGTCTTGTTACAGTCAGAGGCTGTGAAATAGCTTTCTGATGTATGGTGTAAAATGAAGGAGCGGTTTCTTTCTCTTTTAGCCAGCTGGGTCGTTTAAAGTAGGATTATTTATCAATTCAAAATCCATTTTGTTTTCTCAAACGTCAGGAAAAAATCCAAAATATGGGAGAAGGAATTGGGCTGTGCTAGGTGGTTAGTTCTGATGAGCTGAAATGAATTTCAACAGCATTAAATATTTCTAACTTCTCTTTTGAGTGAAAATGAAATTTTTAATGTTTAGGTTTGGTGTAACAGGATTTTGCCTCAGTTTTTGGCACTTTATTCCATTTAGATATTGTGTGATAGTTTACCACCAGAAAGAGCGATAATGCTGACAAATGCAAAACTAACGCTGAAAATAATCCCTTGAAATTTTATGGATACATATTATAATAAAAAATAAAATGAGCGAGACCCTAGAAAAGTTAAATGAAACTAGACTCCAGTACTATGTCCTGCAGCCCTAACTGGCCTTATGCTCATGGAAACTTCTGCAACCTCAGGAAATTTTTAAAAAGCCATTTTAAAATACTCCGCTGTTTGCAGCTTACATCCAACCTAAACAGAAAGATCACAATACAAGAGCTGAAATGGGTGATTTTATTGGCTACAGATCTGAATACAGACTAGTGTGGATATTTCAAAAATAATGCTCTCCTTCCTTTTTGTTTCCTAGAACAGAACATAAATTGAAATGCCTTGCGGAACTTCTTAATACTCGCTCTTCGTAACTGGACTGCTGAGAAGGCTCCTCTACATTAAAGCTACCTAGTGGAAAGTTCAGTTGCCAGATTAGAATTCTAAAAATAAGGGAAATAGTGACAGGGCGGGCGTGCAATGAATCTTTGTATACTCCCTATATGACCCAAGCTAAACTAAGCAACAACTTGCTTTATAATTTCATGTTTATTTTACAAAGTTCTTGTAAAAACAAATGATAACTTAATGAAGGAAAACATCTAAATTACTAAACACATTCTTCCAAGCATCTTAAGACAACATAAAAAGACCCAGGTAGATATCACACCATATACAAACAGAGCAGTTTTTCCTTTAGTCTGACTAACCTGGCTTATGAGCAACAAACTCTTCCAGCTGTTAGTCAAAAATGTCTCTTAATTTAACAGGTATTTACAGGAAGGACAATCAGTAGGGAAAGCACAGCCAAAGCAGGCTACGGTGCTGTTGGTCAGGACAGAGAATAACAAGGCTGGTGCTTCTCTCAAAGGAAGGGGAAAGGGCGAATATAGGCAATGAAGAGCAAGAGGAATGAGGAATACAAGGAGTCTCATAAAGACTGAATAGCAACTGATCTTATGTACAACAGACAGCTCTACTGGCCTGACCTGAACACCTGTTTCAAAGCTCCTTTATTTAATGTCAAATTGAAAAAGAATGACAGGATATAATTTATGGAATGTCTTCATTTTTATAGCTGTGTATACAGGTAGAAAAACCTGTAAACCATTGAGCACCTGAACCAAAGAAGCCACTTCTCTATGCTTTTGTCTAGTGTTGACTCTGCTATTAAAGAAGTTTCAGATCCCAATGGCAGCATGCCCTGTCATTGGGATATTTTAATAGGATCTCTCCCAGATGGATTTTCTGGTGTCTTCCAAGGTATGAATGTTCAGAGCAACCGCCTTCTTCACCTGAACCTCATGTAAGTTTCTGACTTTATTTGGTATCCTGTGTCATAAAAATAGTCCATGGGAGACCTGAGATATGAAATTTGATCAAAATCAGCAACTGCTTTCAGAAGCGATTAGTAGAGGGTACACAGGTAGACAGATAGGAAAATGGAGACAAGTGCACATTCCTGTAAGCCTTTTTTCAAACAGAAACCAGGCTCAAAAAGTTTTCATAATTGTTACAAACACGAAAAACAGATATTAGACCACTAGCATATACCTGGCAATCTGAATCAGATTTGTGGAGTGAATTTCATTTAGGGCTGCGTAAGTTATTGCCAGGGCATTCTGTTACATTCTGCAGTTGAGTGGAGGGAATCTGAGGGAAATATGTCTTGTAAACATATTTTTCCTTACTCTATTGCACAAAAAACTTCTGAAGAAAATGTTCAGAAGTATTTTTTTCCCCAGATAATGTAAAAACTGTAGCACGAAACTGCACCAAGGTGTATACTAAGCACTGAGATAGGAGCCCACTGCCTCAGAGGACTTCATTGCCACACATGGCACTTCTAGTCACAATCATCTGGCATCGGGCCACACGTCTAAATACATTCTAAGGGCCCACATGAATTGGCAGAGGCGAGACCTACTGTGGTGCAGAAATTCCTCACAAAGTGTTCTGTTATCTTTGAAGTATGTTAGAGATTTCAGGCACCAGGGAGTTATAAGCCCAGTAACTGCACTGCTCCTCACTAGTTTGCCAAGATAGAGCAACATCCACAATGGCATTGATTAGACAGCTTAGAAACTGGGAGTATTAGACTGAGTGGAGAATAAATAAAATAAATGCAGTGACTGGAAAAAGAGAAAGGGAAGCGTATCTGTTGCCCAGAGAACTGGGCAGACAGCACAACTAGTACAACTGTTTCTGGCCTGGGTTTTCTGTGGGTCCATAGAACCAGCCCTGTCACCTCTTTGCACAGTTATTTAAAACTAATGAGTTAAGTTTCACAACGCATAGTGCTTGGGAAGATGCAGGATCAGAACCACCGCAATAAAAAACTGTAGAAGTAAGAAAGGTAAAGAAATTATTAGTAATAAATGTTTGGTCTTACTTTTTTCTTTTCTTTTCATTTTTGTGTGCAAAAGCATCTATTTTATGCTCGCTAAAGCTCACAGAAACACTCTCAAAATTATGTAGTATTTTCTTTTGCTATACACCTGTGTGTTATATCTATGCCTAATCGTTTCCTTGAAGTAACTGTTAGTTTTACAGTACCAGTATTAGTTTAACTGTGAAAGGCTTTTACATAAAATCTGCTGTTTTTGTTGTGATAAATATTTCCTCTTAGATTTAGAGATTTTTATTGGACATTCAACATATACAGTATTCAAGAAGAGGAGTTAAGGCTGTGTTTTGTAATAAAGCTAAAAAAGGAAAGGGGGAATAAAATAAACCAGAAACTTGTAACATGATTCTCTGAGAAGGAAATTGGTTTTATGTATTAGCACAGACCTATAAATATGATAAAATTAAATTTAGCATAAACATGCATCATCTATCCAAAATACTGTAATGTAATTGTAAAAATACAGAAAAAAATAAATAAGAATACATCAATTTAACTCACTCTCTTTCTCTATAGGTTGATATTAGTGACTTAAAACACACAAATGGGAGATTTATACAATAATCATCACATTTCCTTACCTGTTGTCTCAAAGGCAATTTCATTTTTAGATATAATTGTTTTAAATGGCTTTTACAGCAAGACAACCACAGACTGTTGCCACTTGTCTTAGGGAAACACCCCACTTTTACAACTCTCTGAACCTTAAGGCCAAAACCACATGAGGGCTATAATTTCTGAGTAGCAGGCCAAGCATGTTTTTATACATCTGGAATGTAATGGCTTCTCTGTGATCTGAGACAGCGTCAGATTAGTTGGAAACATTATCTGAAAGCTACGAGATACTGAACACAGAAATACATTGTGCTAGAGATGTGGAAAAGAGTATCTGCAGGCAGATTTTTTTTGCTACTTTTGCTGATAACTGATTTTTTCTCATGAGTAACAGCAACTACCTGGCTGTTGTAAATAAAAATAAACTATAAAAAATATAGAACCTCTGTGTCCTTTCGTTTTCCTCAAGACAGCGAGTTATATCATATGGGAGTACAGTGGTCTGCAAAAGAAGGGAAATAGTTCAAAGGCTAAATTCAGCTGAAAGGGAGGCTAAAGGTCTGTGCACAATTGCTCCCTGACATTTGTGCGTGTAATTACCATCCATCTGTTTTAGACAGACACCTAGCTCACTGTTTTTGCATTCAGTCACCCCATTTGCATGCACGCTTATGGTAATTGCAAATGTAAATATAGTGGGGAAAGTGACCTCAGGCCTCCATTTTTTTTAAATGCTGTCCACATTTGTAATAGCACAGTTGGATTTAGCATTCCAGAATTCTGTTCCTTATAAATATATTTGGGTTATTAGGTTTCCAAATATTCAAAAATGAAGGAAATGAGAAGAGAAAGGGAGAAGAGCTGCAAGAGTAAAGACCTGTTTTAAGGAGCAGGCAGAGATTAGGATAAGAAATACAGTGACAATATTGTGATTTACAGATCAAATATTCCAGCCGGGAGCTGTGTAGGAAAGCAAGATACAACACTGTTCTGAATAACAGGATAGCTCTTCAGCTGATGCGATTCAGCATAGCTCTACTGGAAAAAATGAAGCTACGCTGATTTACACTGGCTTGAGATCTTGCTCAATATGTTTATAGCTTAATGGCTCAATATTAATCTAAAAATCAGAAAAATAACAACTTGTCATTTATTTAACCCCAGCATGATGGAAGGTTAAACTAAATACAGAAAGCCCATAACAAATAGCAGGGACATTCTAAGGTCACCAAATGAAGGCTGTCGTTTTTGTATTCAGGCCAATGATAAAAGAGTTTTTAAATGTTTGGACATTCAATCTATGTAGTGCCACAACCTGCACATACCCCTTTGCCAAACACAGGCTCACTAAATCCTCTTGGAATGTTGTTTACCTCTGAATAAATCAAATTTGACAGTGTAGGTTAACTTTACTGATTCATTTTTCAATCACAAGTGATTGGTATTTTTTACACAAAGAAAGCTACAGAATTTTTATTGTATTACTGACTATTGGGAGTGATATTGTTCTTGGGTGTCATATGGAAATCCGAGCCATTTTTCAAGTACTTTATTTCTCAGTCGTCCACCCTCTCTGGGAAAGTATAGTAGAGAGCACACCTAAAACAACGATCATACCGCAAGAAGGTTTATCAATTGTTTTAAGTCAGTGCCCATCTCCCAGAGGCTGAACATGGTGTACTGTGCATTTTACAGCGCTGGTCCAGTACTGAAGTCCTAAATCCATTATCAAGGCTTATGACACACAACAACAAAGAACAGGCAACTGAAAGAAGCTGAATGAAAGCTGAGCTATAGAAAATTTTATTGTTAGTTAATTTAAAAAAATTCAAAACATGGAAAACTTCCATAAAAGGGAAGTAGAAGCAATCTCTATCATTTTATTTTCTTCTTCTTTTAAAAGGCTCTTCTGTGCAAAGGTCAGAAATAAGAAAAACCCTTAATTTTAAAACGTGTATGTATATTTTATTCCCTCAATTAAAAAATAAATATCTATATAAAATCCACTGGCACCACCAATGATAACATTCATACATTCCATTACATGTTTGTCCAACTGAATCTGCTATTTTGGTTAGTATCTGTTTAATTATTATACGTAGTATTGCTTAAGGCTATCAGATATGGGTTTCTATGTAAAAATGATTATAATTCACTTTTATTATTATAATGACTTTGGTCTATGACAGGACTGAATTTAATGTCACAGAGAATTTTTACAATTTATTGTGTTCAGGTTTATGCCACTTAACATTGAGCATTTAACTGGAGCACCTAAGTTAGGTGGATGGATTTAGATGCATATTTGTCCTGAGGCTTTCTTTACTGTTTATAAAGACTGATTGGCACTGCCAAAAGACAATTTAGATCTCAGATGAATCGAATTAAACTTTGGGGTGCCTACCACCTCCATTTTCCATAGAGGGTGGAGCCTAGGGTATGTATTTTTCTACACATGATCCTTCAATTGAGTGCTTAAAAGTTAGACAGGCTGAATCCAGGATCTTCTGACCACCTTAGAACTCATATGCTATACATAAATTCTGCGAACACATATATCTTTGAATTTTTAATATTCCATTTAAAAGTTAGGTCAGAACACAAAGATTTCCCAACTGTAAAGTCAAAAAAATCCAGCGTTCAAATTACAGCTTTGCACAGAAGTTTCGCCGTGTCTCATTGCAATATAGTCTATTAAGTGCTTGAACACATACTGTTTCTCATGCAACATCACCTAATTATTTCTAGTCTTACATATTCAGATAATATTTCACCAATTTATTTTTCATCCTTTCTCAATGCAATCTAAAGCTATTGTCAGAAAGGTCCCAGGGATCTTTATTACAGATGGGCAGATAGCTTGTTTGAGAAACTTACCAATTGTTTCTATTCATATATTACAAACAGGCTCTTAAGCATCTTCTTTTGGGGATCTTTTTTTGGGGTGGGGGAGTGGAGAGGGATTGATAAATATTAACGGTTCATAACTTATTCTTCATTCAGTGCAGCTAGGGCATATGCTTCTGCATCCTTAGGTTCTGCATATATCCCACTGATATCAACCGGAAGACGACCCTGATTTGCTCACTGTCACTTTTCTTTCCATTACATTCACATCCTGAGTAATCTACTGGTGGTTGTGTAGAACACCTTCGAGCTAAGAAGCTGAACCAAGATACTCACCCACTGTTAGACTGCTGTAACCAGTTGTAACCACTGTATAAGTAGGAGTGTCATCTCCTCCCTTCTTAAAATTATTAGAAGAAAAGAAATCCCTGCTTACTTCTTTGAGAGTAAAGGCCTAGGCACCTAGCTTAGGAGGGGGTGCAGGGCTGTAAGTATCAAATGAAGGAAGAGCCCCTCTTTGCCATGAAAAGTACATCTTACAGACGTGACTTCAGAGTAGCCCCCAGTATTTTCTTCTGACTAGGCCCAGGCACTTCTAGGCTGAATGCCCTTGTTTAAGGTGTTTTTCCATTCTAGGCACATCTTTTTTTGAGACTCTTATCTGAGACCTTTTACAGGGGTGCTTAAGTTCTTTTTTACATTGAGCATGAACAACACTATCAGGATCACAAAATCATTGAAACACTGACTGCTGGCAGCTGGGAGAGAACTTCTGGGAAGGACCGCTATCTTTGCCCTTTTTTTTTAGCATCTTCTCTGGACAACTCTGCTACTGGCTACCAAAAAAGAAAAGATTCTGGACCGGCTGCCTGTGTCTACATTAGCAGGTAGAGTCACTGAATAGGAAAGGATCTGTGGAGCAAAACACTCTGCACCAAGGATCAGACATATATATTAAATATATATCAGGTGAGCTTCTCTGCTCCTATGGACTTACTGCCCATCAGTAATTGGAGTGGATTAGGAGCACTTCTGAAGAACATCTGGTTTAGTGTTATCTGAAAAGAATCCAGTTGGCACACACAGAAACCACTCCAAGATGTGAACCAAAACAAGGTAAAGGAGGTCTACTGGGATATTCACATGTATTCAAACCATAATGCTAATGTAGACACATCAAATGTGACCACTTTTATGTTCTGAGAGGCTAGTGTCCTATAATACATAATTTTCCTTTTTATTTTCAGTATACGATTGCTGGTATACTAAGAGATTACAGATGAACATAGATTTTACAGATGGAATGCAAAGTTTAAGAGAACTGTCAATATCCAGGAGGTGTTGTTTTTATTTATTTTTTCTGGTAATACCTCTAGAAAAGAACCAAAACGAAGAGCAATTTGTCAGAGCTTTGTTTTCAGTTGGTTATGCAGTAATTTTATGAACCTATAATTTAATAGTCCTCTCTCCATTTCAAACACTATATACATTCTTACACCTTGATAATGTAAAAAGACCTACTCAATATTCTCTTGATTTTCCAAAAGGATTGCTTTGGAGCAAGAGTTCGCTTTGAAGAGCGGTGGTCTGGGGCGGGAGAGGGGAGGGAGAGGGGTCCTAAACAGGTAGTAAAAAACGAAATCAGACAGGAGAGTGAGATATGCCATTTTAACATAATATATATTTTTAATTGTAAAAGAAAAGCAAATAAAAACACTTTTTTCCACTTTGGATTTGAAAACGGTCAATCCACGTTATTATTCAATACATGTTACAAAACCAAATTCAATTCAGCACAGAGTTAATTAATGGCTAAGCAATAAAACTTTGAAAAATGACCAATTCCTAATGAGAACTCCTTAACCAAAGCATAGACATTGCTACTGAACAAATACTGGGCCTTCAACAGGAATATTGTTCCACTTAACCTCACCATCTCCTACAAACATGCAAATGCAAAAATCAGATATCGTTTCAAAATTTTGATTTCAAAATTTGCCATGAAATATTTTGGGGCATGCAATTCAGATCTGATATTTTGGAGCTCAATTCTTGCTAACCAAAGCTATTTTCATCTTGAATATCCGATTATTACTTTCAGCATTGCTGCGCTAGACACATGAATCCAAGGTTCAACAAAGGCTGAACACTAAAGCCTTATCTCTAGCTTTATTTATGGAAAAGTAAGGCAAGTACTTCAGAAATTACTTTGGAGGAAATCAGCTAGGCAATTTTGAGAGCTGTGCTGGTCTTGCATACTTATTCTAGTTCCTACAGTTCTTTATTTGGTGCCATAAGTAGAGTTGGAAAGGCATTTTTTTCTGGTTTTATCATTTCTACTCACTGCTACACTACAAGAAGAATCCAGGACTTTCCAAGGATTTTCATGGAAACAAATACAAAAAAAGAGAAGGACAAAAAAAAGGAGGAAAAAAAGGCCAAGTCCTCAAAAAGCCAATAACCTAGTATCCATTATACCCATGTATGATGTGATATAGATAGTTGGTTCAAGTTCTTGATTAACCCCCCCAAGCTCCCATTTTCCAGATGAGTTCTCCAACTACCCAGCTATATAAAAGAGTAAGACTAAGCATTTCCAATTATGGAATTTTGTAAAAAGTTAGGGTCATTATACCATTGGATCCACACAGAACCCAGGCTACCTAATCAGACAAATAAAGGACAAGGATTTTAATTTAGCTTTCCTATCTACAAATTATACCACATAACAAGCATGCAGTTGGTTGCTGTGTTCTAATGTGGCAAATTTGTTTGATTAAAGAAAAGTCTATTGCAAGACTCTAATGTTAAATAGCTTCCAGCTACTAGCTAGTAGCCTTGCCTTTCCTGTATATTTTTTAGTAAAAGCTGCCATCATTTATTAACTCCCTTAATTTAATAGCCAGATCTTTACTGTGGAAGCAACTGCAGAAATGATTAAATTTCACAGAAATTTCTGTCAGTCTGAGCTGCCTTCAATATAAAGGTGTTAGAGAAAGTGATTACATTTAACAACTAGAGTTATTTCTAAACTGAAGAGTTAGGTGTATGAATAAATATTAAACAGGAAAATTTAAAGCAGAGAAAAAAATTTAGAGTTTTCAACAGATGCACAGTCATTAAGTCCAAAAGGAACAATCGTAATATCTACTCTGACGTCTACCTAATGTAGGCCATACAACTGAATCCAGTAATTCCAGCAGCAACACCCGATAAGGTAACTGCTCTTATTTTTGCTCAAGATTCCTGTCATGATTATTCAACCATCCTCTGATCTAGTTTTCTGCCTATATAACTGTAACTTTCTTTCTCACGCTGCCCCCCTCCCCGTTGCTACTCACCCTAAGCAGTGGCAATATGTAACATATGCTATCACCTTTCTACAAAATTCTTCCTAAAAATTATCATAATGAAAATATTATCTATGTTATCTTCTGTTTACAATTACAAAATAGTGATTGTATTTTGCTCTGCTGGATGGACTTTAAATATCTGAACACACTCACAACATAATCTAGGGTCACAATATTAACGTTCTTGTGAGGAAGTCAGGTGTTGTTGAGCAAATGGTAAAGCAGCCCTGGCAACAATCTCATTATCTTCAATGTAGTCAGGATTTCACCCTTGATATTTACCTAAAATTTCCTTCAACAATTGAATCAGTTTGATTGTGACACAAAAAAGTTAAGGACTCCATAACAAAGTGATTTCCCTTGCAAGATTTTCTTATACTTACTGTTTCTAGACAGAAAAAAAACCATAAATGAAATGAAAGATAATGACAACAGCTGCCCAATTTATACTGGTTAGCCCAATCAAATGCTAATATTATTATTTTGTTATTCAATACTATGGCCTAAATTTTAATCTTGAACCTGTAATATCTCTTCAGAAGCAGATAAAGCAAGATAATTACAGCCTCCTGAAACGCTTCCCAAGATGTCAGCCAGCAATGGCCATTTTCCTCTAATCTAATTCATAAAAGAATATTTCCAAAAGATATCATAATTCCATGCATTTGCACAAGTTTTCTATAGGCTAGTTTTCCAGTGACCTTAGCCAGATGCTGCAGGTCTTCATTACATAAAGGCCCCTCTTCAGTGCTCAGGTAAGTGAGGAGGAGCTTCATACCATCTAGGTGACAGTTCAAGATGAGCAATATTAACTTTAAATAGCAGATTAATCTTTTTACAGACCATGCTTAATCCTTAGGCAGAGCCTTACAGTTATTAGCACCACCTGGCACAATATGCATAAAATTCACTGCCACTGTTGAGACAGACCAAGGTTTATGCTACATTTCAACTCCGCTTAAGGTTTAGAATAAGGAGCTAAATGGGATTTTGGATATAAAGTGAAAGGGGTGGCTGAGCTCCTCATTTGCCAGGGTTGTACTCTTGCTCTGAACAGATTGCATGTGGTATCTAGACCTAAATAGGCAAAGCTATATGCCTTTTCTTAATTCTATAAATACATCCTACCAGTACATACAAGAACTTTTAGATATAACTTTAATGTAGATGATAAAATATTTTTTAAAAAACAATTTAAAAGCCAATGACTTATCTAGTCACCTGTTTTGCATGTCTTTACCGAACCACATGAAACTCAGCTAAAAATACTTCAACGCTTTTTGCAAGGGATTACAACGAAGAGGGTAAAAAAAAATATAAAGACCATAGCTTTTTCTCAATGATTTGTCCACACCTGAGACCCCCATAAACATGCAAAACTTGGAGAGAGGAGGGAAAAGGAAAAAAAAAAGATTATTTTCCTTATTGATTTGGTCAGTTGGTAAAGAGGGTATGACATTAAGGGGAATGTACAGTACCTATGTTTTGATCTTTCTTAAGGTTGTAATAGAGAGGTTATACATTTCATCTGAGCTGACAGCAGTTTGAAATGTTATAGATAGGTTTCCTGAGCACAACCATTATTTACTGTTTGACTGTAATGTCAGTCTTTTTCTGCTTTTTCAATATTGTTTGCACTTTGCCTTTGTGAAAAGGGTCTTGATTGAACCATACAAGGGGAGATATTTCTATCTTTCTATGGGATCAATGAAGATGTGTTTACAGGTCCAGGACACAGTGTACACACCACAATAATGGATTTTAGTCTGTTTGTTGACTGAAAGCTCCTTTTCTTTGTAACTTGTCAATCTTGTATCTATTACTTGATTGCAACATAAAAGGCTATTTGGACAAGCTCTGAAACAACAACTGTATCAATCTAACTGAAGTGGTTACCTGCACTAAGTATGCAGCCTTTAGCAAGATAAATCACCTGCACTAAGTATGCAGCCTTTAGCAAGATAAATCACTTAAAACTTTAAATCATGCAGGACTTTATTTGCCTCTCCATCTGTCATGTGTACTGTTTGTACAGTTTTCTTTAAAATATTTTTATTGAAATGCTAGTAATCAACATGTGATTGCAATGAAATGATGAAAATTAAGAACCTCCACACTTAGCTTTTACTTTATAATTTGAAACACAAACAGCAAGTGTACCAGTGAATCAGTGCTCCAGTATATACACCTTTTCCGGGTCTGCTCTCTTGTATCCTGCAATGATCAACGCATATTTAGTCAAGAGTGACTGTCCTTACTTTCTAGTCCTCAAATTATGCAATGCTGTCAACTGGAGGGAAATGCTCCTTCCTTAATCCTCTAGGTGTGTGATAAACTTACATGCTGAAGCATCTGATCTCATTACCCTTAATAAGACTTGAAAGATACATGCATTCATAATCCTGATACAAGTATTCATCCCTTAAAACAAAATACTGCTAAACTATTTGATTCAATGACCTCCAACAGCAGCAAACTCCACAGGGTGACAGTATGCAGGATAAACTCTGTCAGAGAGCTTATACTGTTGCGCACAAAAATAAAACAAAGAAACTCTGGCTTGTGAATGTCAAAAGAATCCAAAAGGGGTAACACCTCAGGGACTGCAAGCCAATAGGGGAAGTTTGCCCTAGACTACTGTAGAGGTAGCTGTGTCGAGCAAGAAAGGTTGCAGGGGCAAACACTATAATCACAGCAGCAGCAGAAGGAATGGCAGAGACAGAGTTCAACAACAGCTGTAATCAGCACTGAATTTTCTTGATTTTCCTCTCTGCTTTGTGCTAACTAGAGCCAGCAGTGGGAGCAGCTGATCTTCCTAACTCAACAGCTCTCCAATTCCAGAGGTCCACACGTGTATAGCCAGTCTGCCACTTATGGTAGGATGGTACAGAAGAAAAATTATCATTTCTATTTCACACTTGACTTTTGAGACGTGCTTCAGCTTTGGTTCCAGCACTATTACTGCTAGCAGACCCACAGCGATTCTACAGAACTGAATGCGCTTTTGCTAGAAAGCCAAAGATAGTATCAGAGGTAATACCAGAAAAACACTGATAGGGTAGTTGATGCATCTGTGAAAATTATCCAAACAAATATCATGTCCTCTGAACAAGGTTCAGTCTTTTGAAATGTATTCACAAATTGCAGAATACTGATACATTTTTTCTAACTATATTTGTCATTTCTAAAATTATCGTTTTTAGCACAGCAGCTATTTTTCATTCGGAATAGTATAACGATAGGTGGATTGATCTGTGCTTTGTTATTCTCCAGTAGCAAGCAGAGCAGCAAGGCAAGGACAGCAAACACCTGTTACAAAATAATTTCTTATATCACAGTGATTAGACTGCTACTGAGGGAAAGTGTTGCAGTCTCAGCACTATCATACAGGAAATCTTCCCTGGCCGTAAAATTTTTTAAGTAATGCAGCTTTTCAAACAAAAATGTAGAAATGTTCTTTTGAAATTGCCTAAGACTTTGGCTGGTTCATACTGGTCATTTGACTTTGTTCATATGTTAAAATCTCATAAGTAATTAACTTCTATCTGAGTGAGTCATTGTGCTAAAATCTTGTCCTTTCCAAAAGGCCATGGCAAGGAGTTCAAAAAATGGATGAGGGATCAGCATCTTACATATTCAGAAGTATTATTCTCACACACATTTCACATGCTATTTATGAGATGCTTTTTCTCTTTGGAATTTACATTTCTGAGGCTCAGTAAAATAAGCTCTATTGTAAGGTTAGAAAATATTTGTATGGTAGTCAGTAATGATAGTCCTCTTGCTTTTGTAGAAGTCAAGTAGAAGACCAAAAGCAACAAATGGTATTGGGAGTAGTGGGCAAGATTATATACAACAAAATACCTCCGGCTATCTTATACTATTTTGTGTATTAACTTATTGTGTTTGCTTAAAAAATTTTCTGTAGTCATAAGAGTTATATGACGTTCCAAGCATTTTGCCTTTAGTACTAAGCAATCATAGAAACACTGACATGGTACAGTAGATTTGCATACACACACATTGTAGACAGAGGCCTAAGAGGTTACTCTTAATTTAGTTCCTAATTATATGGCCAGTAAGTTAGCCAAATCCAAACACAACTCTGAAAAAAGATGGGTTAAAAGGAATCTATTGAATCCTCAAGAAGTTTTATAGAACTATTAGTTTTAAAAGGCACTAGAAAATAATTTGTAGAGATAAGTACCTCTGTTTCAGTCTTGATGCCATATAATTTATCGCATTAGTCTTAGTAATATGGGGCGTATGATGCAGCTTGAAGAAAGAGAATGAATAAAACAAGTACATTTCTGCCTTTTTATCCTGTTTTCATCGTCTAAAAAGGAAGTTTCTAAAGATAGAAGAGGAGAGCAGCAGGAGCACTTGTAAGGGATGGAAGCTGCAACAAATCAGTATTCCATTTACGCCAGCCAGCGCACAGCTTTCTGTAAAGCACAGTATGCGAAGAAACAGTTAAGAAACCTCGTTTTGTTGTAGAAAGAAAAGGGATAGAAAGAAAATAGTCACTAAATATATATATATAATAAAATATATAGTACAATGTCTTGCAACATCTGATACTATGACAGTCAGAAATCCCTAAACAGGATGAGCTTGTGTCTGTAACTAGTTATTTCATGCAGACATCTGAAAGATCCAACTTGTGAAAAGCTAACAGTACAATTCCGTGGCAGCCTCTCAGTGCCAGCAATTTGGGTCTACATAACTGGTTTATGCTGCTACTTAAAATGGCATTGTTGGACTCAAGGTTTTAAATAGGAAAAGTCTGCCTACATAAGAAAAATGTGGCAGAATGGCACAAGTAAAGAAGCCTAAACCTGACAGATTTGACTTTTCATAGATCTGCCCCAAGAGCCATCAGCTGTAGGGTGCTAAACACAAACAGGGGATCACAAATCAGAGGCAGTGTGAGGACAGGCATGACAAAGATAAAGAACCTACTTAAATTCTAGTCAAATTAAAAGGACATGCTTTCTCATGAAACTATTTTAAATTTGACATCCAGAGCAACTTAAAAGCACTTTCCATCACTGACTTATTTTGTAAACACAGGGGACATGGCACACATTTTCCCCTTAAAGGTACAGTGTATATTCCAATCATGTCAATGGAAACTTCCCTGTTTTTTGTCTTAACCTGATTTCCCTCTTGACAGCTTCATGTCACCTCCATGTCACTGCCTCTGTCAATCTCAGTCAGTTTTTCTCAGCCACAAGTAGAAGAAAATTAAAAAGAAAAACTGTCCAAATACGTTGTTTTCAAAGCTTAGTATAGAGACTGTTTTGTAATTAGTGCACAAATGCTGAAGTTTTAGCTGTATAATTCCTGCTAATCCACCTAATTGCGCCACTAGACCTATAAACCTTGACTTACCCTCACTGCTTTTCATGTACACATGAAAAAAATAAACTGCATGTCTCTGTGTATATAAACATGTGCATCAGTGTCATGCACTGGCTGAGACTATTTAACGCAAGCTCTTGCCTAGAGAGAGAATTTACTGCCTAACTAGGAGCTTATAACACAGTGGAAAGACACAAAAGTTTCAATATATACAGAAAGCACCAGTAGCACAGTAATTCAAACACAGTAGCGGGAATAAGTATATTTACAAGTCTAGATGTTTTACATCAGAAAGAAATGTTAGTGTAAGAAATCTTGGTGCCTCAGATCACATAGCTTGACATCACTTGCCATGTACCAGTATTTCCACTGAAAACTACACTTGTCCTTAACAAAGTTTTTCAAAACCTTTGCAATAACTACAAGTGTGTTCCTGTAGCAGCCCCCTAAATCAGCACGGTATGCCAAAAAATAATTCACTTGTCACCTAATTCATATAGTCTTGAATTGGCCCAATTTGGAAATGAAGTCTGATCTTTCCTCAAGTTGTGTAAAAACCAGGAGAAAATCACTAAAATATTAGACCTGATCAGTAGGTTCAGATTAATCTTCAGTACAAACTAGAATGAAAACATTCTGGGAACTCAGATTGGGTTTCCTTATTTTTTAGCAGTTTACAAACAGAGAGACTGGTGATTCTCAATAGCCATGGTTAAAAACAAAAAGATTACACTATTACTGAAATTCTACCACTTTTTAAAGGAAATATTGTGCAAAATTTTCAATATGGGGACAAAAATTGTGGGTTTAAAAATAAATTATTATTAAATTAAAATGTTATTTTAGAAACCATAGAAAATTTTTCATCAAGAAATATTTCACAAAAAAGCTCCAATATCCCTGCCACAAGCAAATGCACACTCCTGCCACTCCATCTGAAAGAAATAGAAGTCAGAGGTTTTCTTCTGTTGTGTGAAAATACTGAATTACTACATCATGTTGTAAACAGAAACATGAAAACAGTCTCACACTTGAATTTGACTTCAGTAGGATACCTGCACAGTTAAACATTAAGTATAAGCTTAATAGCTGTGTTGATTCTTAGCATTATGAATCTTAGGAAGCTGCAACTTTGCATTTTAAAACTAGGGGAAAAATGTCATCTAATTTTTGTGCTATTCTCAGCATTGTTATACAACAATCTTCTACATGACTCTTCTCTATTACATAAGTAGGGGTTTGATGCAAAGAGGATTTACGCGGAACTTTTGCACTTACAAAAAGACTGCAGTCCTAAAACCTGGTACCAAATTCCACTAACATCCCATGTTAAAGGTTTCATAAGCAGCTATAGTGCCGCATTGCACTTCTTCAGACTGGAAGCACCTTCGTTTGACACTACTGAACACTACGCGTTTGACATGAGGAAGTTGGGTATTCTTCTGTTTCAGTGAGGAACTTGATAGACCATATATAATACACAAGATTCAGGTTCTTTCAGCTATCAGCTGATATCTGTTCAGCTATCTATTTTTAACACAGCATTCTACTTACTAGTACTCAACTGAGAGGTGAAAGAGACAGGTTCAATTCCCTTGGAGAGGATATAAACACACGTGTCTCATCTGGCAAGATACTGTCCCAGTCATAAGTTTGTTTATTCTAGAAGGGGAATATAATCCACATCCTGCTGTTGAAGCTGTTCTCCTGCTCATAAAAGTTCACAGTTTGTCAGTCCAGACTAAGAGCAAGTTTGAGCATGACCGTAATTTGCTCTTAAGGGCACTCAACTAATTCTAGGTTCCAAAGACTTCCTGGGCAAATCATATTAAACAGTTATTAGATAAAAAAATATAAAACAGGAAAGAACGAAGCAGGGACACAATATGGGCCTTTCTTCCCTCATAAGTTCCAAATAATCTGGTCATGATCATCACTATTTTGACTCACTGATTCATGAACTTTTTTCAGTCCAGTGGAAAACCTTTAATAAAAAAGGAGTGACACCATAGACATCCGAAACATCTTTTTTGTTAGAGCACTCTCAGGACAGCTGAGAATGGTTTTGAATTCCTTGATGCAATTTGCTTTTAATTGAGCAGGTCACCCACAACTAGCATTATTAGGCTTCTGCAGGCAACATACCCACCCATCTCTTATCTCCTTAAAGAAAACAAAAACAAAAACCCCAATCAAAACAAATAAACAAAAATCCTACTCTACTTCTCTAAGCTAGACCACACAATCCTGTCTTTAGGAAAGGATTCTCAGCTGTGAATTCACAACACACATCTCTCTTCAGGCCTGATCAAGTCCTGGAGCATTCAGATATTTAAAACATACCCTTTCTGTAGCATTTTTTAATATTTTGGGTAATTCAAATCCTATTTTGAGAAACCTAACTTTCTGTAATAATTGCTCTGGTAGCCTTCACATCTAATACTGCTCTGCTTTTTATTTGAGATCCATGTGCTCAAGGTTTAGCTGTTGCAACCTGAGAACTACCATGCCTAGTTACTTTTCTGGATTCTCACTTGCTATCAGAAAGGTTCTGATGTAACGCTTTAAAATTACTGTATAACAGAGATGATACAATTAATTTCTGTAAATGGTCTTATGGTTTATGAACTTGATAACTTTGATCTAAAAATATTCTTGGAAGTATCATCCTCTTGATCAAGGATTTCTCAAGCATCAGAAAATTATGTTACAATGTTGGACTATCATGTATGCTCATAGGCATTGTAGACATCTATATTCAGGTCATAAATATTATGCAAATGAAATATATGCACAAATAAGCATAAGTATTTAAACATTACCTTCATGGGAAGACATAACAAAATATTACAGCTGGTTAAATCAGTCAAGTAAATTCCCCCTACAGATACATGAGGAGGTATTGCAGATATCCCCCAGATTTCCTATTCCTGGAAAGTTGGTTATCTTACTAATTCATGCAGGTATTAACTATCCAATAAATTCAGCATATCCCTAGTTGTAAGCTGTCAGGTTGTGACATAACATCATATAACATGATGCTACATGGTACATAATGCCTTAAATTAAAAAGAAAAAGAAAGTAAGACATTTCTTTCAGAGGAATAGTAGGTAGCTAATCTGAATATTTGGGGTAATTGGCTCTAGGAAGAGAGAGGGATCATTATTTCAGGTTCCCTAGTGAGTGTTAATTAGTCATATTGCTTCATTGTTTGACAAAGAGAACATTGCTCATACTGCTATATCTATAATGACACATAGTCTTTTGGAGCACAGGTATTTTAAACTACCTTGACTGACTGACAGGTAGGTAATTCTATTCATAGTTGAGCGCACTCATGGAGTCAAAGTTATGTTGTCTCAAAGGCATATGAGTTTTCACTAATCATGTGAAGTTTTATTTTGAAACAGCAGAGAGAACAAATTGCACTTGGACCATTAAATGGAGTCCTCCGTCTGTAGACATAAAAGGTACAAGCTTTGTCTTTCAGAATAAAATCTCAGTGCTATGTATAATGTTAGCCAGCTAACAGTCAACAGCTATAGGTAAACTACAGGTATCTTGCTGTCATGTTAGACATGTAGTGTCCAGCACTGAGGTGCCAGACTGGCAAGATCATGCCCATCAGACTTTTGTTATTTGCTTTTGACAGTCGATCTTTAGCATTAAAAACTTGACATAAGTAAAAAACAGTATCACAAATGGAGCTGTATTGCTCTGTCTATGTTTGACCTGGTTACAGTGTCCAAAGGGACAGAAAAGAAACATTGGCTGTGCTGCCTATACGAACCTCAGATTAAGGTACTCATTTTAAATATCATTATTTTTTTAACGTCAAATGGTTCAATAGGAAGGACTTAGAGAAAACAACTGGAAAATTGTGTGACTGTCTGGCACTCCGAGAGACAAGAGAAATGTTTTGAAATTGCTTTTCCACATCCTCGAATCTGCAGTCTCTTTCCTTCTAACCGTTAGATCACTGGTTACAATACGCAGGAGAATTGCTTCACTTCACTTGTGAGTGTTTGGTTTTCAGGTTGTTTGTGTGTGCGTGTATGTGTGCTTTTAATGAGAAACATCTCATTTAGGCACTCAGATACCTGTGGAACATTCCCCCTTCTCTTCAGTGCGCTTACTTGTTGACTTTACTAGCTTTTGTGTGCACTAGTTTGAAGACCTAAAAGATAAGCAGTAACAATTAAAGATGGACAGATGGTTTTTGCTACTAGCCTTCTGCTATAACCCCCTGAATTCACTGAGCTAAAACCTACAATGGTTTGAGAGCTGCTTCATTGAACTGATTGGACTTCCCTATTATGGAAGTGTTTTCAGAGAGCAGAGCAATGGCTAAGAATGGTAACAACTTCACCTATCCAATCATTCAAGTCATCATGGCATGTCTGTCAAAACAACTAGACATCTATTTTTTCCCATGAACTGTATAAACAATCGCAGCAACATTTAATGCAGGAGATTAAACACAACAGTATCTGGTAGAATTACACCTTTCTAAAGAACAACCTTATGCCAGAAAAGATAGCACTGCTCCTGTCATTTCACATTTCAAATGCTTTCCTCACGGTTCAGGTCTAATTTCAATTACTGGCTACTTTTCTATGAAAAAAAATAAGAACACCTCCCCTCCCCTGAAATTATAGAATTCTACAAAACATAAGACAATCATGCTTTTATATGATACCTCTGTAAAATGATGAACATAAACAGCAATAGGCTACACTTATTGTGTTGGTGTGACTTTAGTGACTTAATTGAACAGTGCTCAGTGACTAGAGTCCTAGACAACAATCAGAAGACTTAGCTTCGTTTTAGATAGAACTTCTGACCTCCATTGTCTCATCTTCCTCACAAATAAAATGCAAATTCGGCTTCATAAAATATCATGATGTCTATAGCACTGTGTAAGTGCTAACAATTAACCTGAACTCCATCATCCAGCATGAAAAGGCATGCATTATCCAGAATGCTTGATTAACAACGAGATTCTATCAATGGCTATGATCGGAGCACTTTTTAATCACAGGTGGTTACACTGCACATTGCATTGAAGGGTACAAAAACTCCATCCTTAGTATGAGGAAACACAGCAAATGACAGAAGAAAATACTACAGACTATAGATTAGCAATGGCATTTTAAATAGGCATTAGGTATGATAATTGAGATGATAATGATAATGGACATCTGTACCCAATCTTGTCCACTCGACTTTCAAAATTTGTCTTAAGAACTTTAAACAGCAAGATTCCAGATGTCCTGTGACTGAATTTCTAGGTCATTCTTCCGTGAAAAGAGAATTGGTCCCACAGTGTTCAAGACTCTATGTATTATTTCCTCTTGGGGCGCATGAGAAACCCCTGTTATCATCAACAGAGTTATGCACATACATCAAGAAAAGGAGATACCTAAAATGATCTTTTAAAATCATTTTAATAATACCTTGCTTTGCAGTATGTAGCATTTAACATTTTCAGGGCACCACACAGACATTAACTAATGAATTCTGACAACACCCCTGTGAGGTAAGTGTCTATAATCATCACCATTTACAGGTGGTGCAGCTGACACAGAAGGCCAGCTTTGTACATGAGCTATGGTAGGTATACACTTAGCCAGATTAGTTAAGTGTCATAAAGAATTTTTAAAAAGTCCTTTCTGCATGTTCGCAGCAGAGAATTAGAACTAGGGGAATCCTCTCCTCAGTCCTCAGACCTAGCATATGAACGCATTAACTGATGATTTTAAGCACCTCTAGCCCAAACCTTCAGCTGCCATAAGCAGCTGCAATTTTTCTGAATCTAACATAGTTGTAACTGCTTACACCAACACTGAACTTAGACCAAAGACTTTCTGAAAAGTTTCACGCAAAAACTCTTCATGCTTGATTAAAAAGAAATAAAATCTCGTTTTTTGGCAGCACCCTTCAGAAACACATGTTTACATTTTGCTGAATTACACAAATACACTATGCTTTTTGGATAGCTGCAGACATATTAATATTGAACCGCAGACAACCACATGTTGGTAATGAGCCCATTTTGTGTCTTGGCTCATGGAAAAGAATGTGGAAATGCCTTGTTCTGTGGTATTTTTCCTCTGACAGTACTGATACAGTGCCGCAGGCACTCTGAAAATAATAGCATAAGGTTAACTGACAATTGCATGTGTATTTACACCGATAGCCTGATATTATCATATTGTTAAAGAAAGAAAAAGTCTGGGGGTAGGATATGCAACTAAATAAATTTCTAGCTGGTGAGAGCAAGTGAAGGTAGAAGAGACATTACGCTTAAGCTGTTCACATAGCTCACATGCTCCATATACATGCAATTTCAGAAGCCTCCAAGAAATCACAGAGAAAGGGCAAAGATGCAAGAAAAGCAGTGAAAAGCAATAAAGCATCAGCCCAGCATTCCTTGCGCCCTCCCTGTTTCTGTAATAATTAAATAGAAGTTTTCAGTGTTCCATAAATGCACATCAGCCCATACAAAACAAGCAAATGAAGCAATGAAAGAGCCAAAGGAGTCATTTTGACAGCTGGAATTAGCTAGAATACTCTAAAATATTCTTTCCAGGAACGGGAGGAGAGTTTGCAGGCCCTAAATTGCAGGGTCTCAACACCTTCTATTTGTAGGATAGCTAAGAATTAGTGTCATTATGTAATACAAATGTATTTTTTTGTATCTATCATGCCCCACAAAGTGCACAGATCAGGCATCCCTAACTGAACCTATCCTGCTAGCTTCTTGAAGACCCCCATCCTTGCATTCTTTATTAAGTAGAGAGAGCGTTGTTGCATTCAGTGGAAAAAGAGTCTAAATAAACTTCAGCCTACCTATGCCTCTCACTTGTGCCATTCCCTGCAAACCAACTCCCCTCCCCCTGTACCACCTGTGCTCCTTTTATATTTCTTCCTACGCATGCACAATTCGATTAAGCTGTACAACTTACCACAAACCGCTGCTCTTTAACTTAACACTTTTCATACCTACAGAATTAAACCAGATCCCTTTACTGTGCTTAGAAAACAAGCTTTTACATTTTGTTTCCTGTATGGCTTTTCTTGGGAGTACTACTCTGGGTGTTCATGAAGTTGTAACTGTATCTCTGTAAGCCCAGCGGTTATTACCTTTACTAAAGCACACTTTTTCCCTTTAACTGTTTTTGCTACCATGGCACTTAAAATAAGTCTTACATTTTACCTGTAAATTAATTACTGTGGGATTTGTTTGTTTTGTTTAGATTAGAAGGACAGAAACAAGGCTCACTTAGGTCATTTTAGAAGTTGTAGTTATCTGTCCTTTTGTACAACCAAAATTGCGATTCTGTGATTCTGTGAAAATCAAGTCTCTTAAAGCATATAATCTGTAACTAGAAATGATTATCTGAAAGTTTAGGTGGCATCATGTTATCATTGAAGAATTTAAGATGTGATTTCTAGGAAAGTACACTATATCTAACCTTTTCACCAGTCTGCCTCACTGCCTGATTTTAAATATATTTTTCACTCAATCAATAATTTCTTAGCTGACAAAAACAATTTTCTGAAAGCTGTGGTAGTATGTAGAATTTGTTATACAGCAGTAATTCAAGTTGTCATGTTGTCCAATAGAAATATTACCAGAAGGCAATCCACCAGTTTCAGTCACTGTCACCGGAGTTTAAACAACAACATGGCATTTGAGAAACTGGGGTTTGCTATAAAATCTACATCAGCTGGTGGTGGTGACTTTCCACATCATGTCACCTTAGGTGGTGGAGTCAGTCAATACATTTTGAATTGTTTCTTACTGAGAGTAAAAGAAATTGTGCAATGCAGAGGGCTGAAAAAATTTTTACATCATTGAGCTGGCATGTTGAACATGATGCAGTACTACTACCAGAATATATATTACAGCAAAGCCCTTAACAACTGTTACAGCTCTTAAAAAATTATTAGAGCAAAGACCATAACAATTACATACATGCTCCCTCTGAGACAACTTAGCAAGGAGAGAGGAAATAGTAGGGAGCACAAGAAGTTTAGACTATCCCTTTCCACCTTCCTTCACAATTTGTAAAGCCCATCGTCACTGTCCCCAACAGTGGGGAGCAGCAGAAAACGAAAATGCAAAGTGGGGCTACAATTACACAGTCCTGTATCCAGACTTAAAACTTTAAAACAGGAAGATTCAACCTCTTGGTTTGCCTGAAAAATACAGTTTATCACACTCAAATTTGTATTATATGATCTCTAAACAGAAAGTACATTTTCTAAGACTCTTCAAGAAACTCATTTGTGTATAAAACCAATTAAAATTAATTCCTTCAATGTGCGCTTGGAGAATTGTGACTTTTCTTGTGTTCCACTCTTCAAAAGCTTTCTATCATTAAACTTTTCATAAAGTTACATTAATTGAAGCTTTAGCCCAACTGTAATTGAAGAGACTTGAAAATAACTAAACTGTGAATGAACTCTGCATATTGCCACAGAGGTCAAGTTAGTAGCTCATGGTAGTCTTAAATATGTGACAAGAAGCAGCATAAGCAATCATCACTACTATTTTCCAAAGACTGTGCATTGCCTTACAGTCCATTAAAATCCTATTGCTAGCCTTTTGTAAGTAGTAAAACAAACAAAAAGTCTCAGGCAAATCCAAAATGAAAATGTTTTGTTTTCTGTCAGGAAAAAGGTTAGTTTTACCCTAAATAAATAAATTTTTAAATCTTCTCAATGTATCCCCTTTTTTTCCCCAAGGACACTACGATTTTACAAAATTATAGCAAGTTTTGAATGGAGGTAGCAGACTTAAATCTGCCCTTTCAGATGACGCAGATATCCTACTGAAAAAATTTAGCCTAGTTTTACTCATAGCTTCTTAGTTTTGCACTTGTGGCAGAAAAATCAGGCTAGATCTGTTACGGCATGCAGCACAGCTATGCCCTTGCTTACTTTTCCTGACCGGTGCTCCTGCCTTCCACAGAGTACACCTTCTCTCATAACTCATTCCTGACTTGCTGTTACAGAAGGGGCAATCCTCAGTGAGTGATGTTGCTCTCCAAACTCAAAATAGTAGTCAGCTCCATTAAGCTGACTTTTCCTTTTGCACTCATGGGAGATCTGAAGGGGATTTTAAGTGACAGAATTCAGCCACTTGATGTCCTCCAGAGACACGAGTAGCCCTTCCTGTACCACATGACATGCTGCACTGGGCAGCCCTTAATGGAGGGCCTTTGAGTCCTTTTAGTCCATCCTTTGGCAGCAAATTCATAACTCTTCTACATTTCTGAGATAGGAAATTACTATAATTTGATGTTTTCATGAAGTAAGTAGGCTGGTTTAAGTTTGCCGTCAGGTGTGGATGTTATAAACCCACACTTCCCAAAGGAAAAAGGAGTGGGAGACTTAAGAAAACTCAATTCTCTAGCTATTAATGGAAGATGCCTGTATTACATGCACATTATGGTTATGCATAACAGTCATCAAATGCAATAGTTGTAACTAAAACACATTTTACCTGTCTGTTAAAGAAACACGAATCCGACTTTGTTTCTCTTTGTCTAGGCTACTCAGATTACAGCTTGTTGCCCCTTTTATCAACAAATGGCCACTTCCAAATTAGAGTAATATTAACATACATCTAAACTATTTTAAGTATCAGAGTTGATTTTTTTCCTCTCATCCCTACAAACATTTTCTCGATTTTCCCTGTTCGTATCTGAGCTGGATGTGATTGTCTCTTGCATTACAATGGCAATTACATTTGTTTTTCTCTCTTATCACCTTTCCAAGCGCAATTAAGAAAGAATGGACAACATTTACAAATTTTAATCCTTATCATAATGTCTATAGGTGGGGCTTATGAAAATATAACGGGGTGCGTGTGCACGTGACATGCAAAATTAGGTTAGCAATATTCTTAAGACCTAAAATGAATCTTACATTTGTAAGGTGTATTTCTTTTAGAGGAAGACATACAGTGAATTATATGCAACTAAAGGTACAGTATATTAAGGATTCTCATTGGGGAAGCTTGTATACATACATGCCCTACAGCATGTAGCATGCATCTCCAAAGCATACTACAGTATCCCCGCTCCCTGTTCATGAATCCTTGTCTTCATCTACAGTTTCTCCTTATTAAATTCATCAGCAACTGGAAAGCTCCATTTCTTTTTCAGACTGGCATTGTCGGATCACTTGTATTTTCTTTATACTCCAGACTGTATCCACAAACACATAAAAACAATATTAATTCTACCTTCTTAGTAGTAACCAGCTTTAAGGCAGCAGAAAAGGCAAATGAAAATGTATGATTTTTGAAAGAAATGAATATGCATTGTCTTAGACAGAATATATTTTAAAGAAAATAATTGCCTAATCTTGAATAGATTAAAACATTAGATACACTTCCCCACTTAAAGTTTGGGTAATTTCTTTGTGCTTTCTGCCTCATTCATAGTCTCTGCTCATATATCCAAATCTCACTGTTCATTCCTGATCAAATACTTGCTCTACTGATATCACTTTGATGTGACAATCCAGAACAAAGTATTTTTAGGACAACATAATAGTATGGATGTAAAGGTAGCCAAAAGCTGCAGAACAGTTTCACATCTAATGAGACATGATTTATAAGAAGTTATTTCTTTTACCAGACTGATAGAACTAAATGAAGCAAATGAACTTTTTGCTGCACAAGTCATTCTTCAGTCTTCTGTGCCTTGAAGCTTGTTTTTCCAAGCATATTTTTAAAATATTTTACTTTTCCCCACAAACCTTATTCGCTTATGTGTTTACTTGTTATGTTTATATTATCATGGCTACACTAACGCTACTGATTCTAGTTAAGGTAACTGGAAATGATACAGTGGAAATGCTAGTTGGAAACTACATTTCAGATTTTTCAGATACTGTGTCCACATCACTATTTAATGTTGGGGTGTTGGCTGTTATATGCAAGGAATGTAATACTTAATAACTTAGGGCTGGAGAAAAGTTATTAATTGGAAAAGATGTATTAGATGAATGAATGCATTCTGCTCCCAACACATGAAGGAAGGTGTTCAGAATGTACGTGAAGATAATCACGTTTTTTGAGTGTACGCACTTCAGATTCCTTTAGTATTGTGGCTGATTGTCTCCCATTTTACTGGGGTACATCACTTGGGAAAACTGTTATATACTAAAAAAGCAGCATTTATTTACCTGTCCCCCTAGGCACCAGCGATTTCCATGGCAGCTCTGACAGCACAGCATCCTCCCTGCTGGGATGAGGTGGAACGTTGTCATACCGCTGAAAGAGATCTGGCAACTAGCAACAGCCAGGTACACCAAATAAATAAGTTTATTTTTGAATTAAACTGGGAACGCTTTGCCAGTAGGGGCATTTCACAAGTAAACATTAATTTGTATTACTTTTTCAAAATGTGTGGGTCAGTTTTATCACTCTTTTTATAGGTTCGCACAGGTAACAACTGATAACGGCTTGTCTTTTATTAATTTTACTTTATCTTAAAAAAAGAGATAACCTTCAAAAGCAACATTTGCTTCTCATACCTCCAAAAAAAACAAAAAAGGTTTTAATCAAGGACTATTTTTAAGCAAAGGAAACTGCAATTTTTGGCTGCCCAGTACAGTTTCATATTCTGGTCCTCAGCAGAGTACAGAAACTCATGAATTAAAGGCTTCAGATTAAACTAATTTTGCATTTTTTTTTTTTTTAGGGTTAGAAACGGGTCCATTTTTCTCTAGGCTTGTAGAATATTGCAGGGAAACGGCACAGCCTCCAGCTGCGACACGGATCTCTCTCGATGAAACCTGTTTTACAGTTTGCTGCTGTTGCTGAAAATCGTCCACGGGTTCTGCAGAGGAGAACCCACCCCAAAACACCGTCCGAGGGGAGGGCGCCCCGTGGCAGCGGGGGATGGTGGCCACGGGGCACTGGAGGCCCCTGGTGCCAGCGGGCCGGGCCGGGGGGAACCAGCCCGCGCCAGCAGGGGGCCGCAGGCCTCGGCCTCAGCCTCAGCCTCGGCGCTGGGGCCCAGGCAGGGCCCAAACCACGCGTGGGCCACTCTGAAAGAGCACAGTGGCCAAGGCAGGGTTGCTAACCGACCCATTTCTACTCTTTCTTTTCTTTTCTTTTCTTTTTTCCCCTTGTTCTTTCTTGTCTATATGGTAACGAGAGCAAGCGACCCCGGTGGGTCGCCTCTGAGGAGCTCACCGTGCGCAGAAGGCCGAGGGCTGGCTCCTCTGCAAAAGCGCCGGCAAAATGGGGTCCCGCCACCGACGCGTGTCATAAGTGCTCGCTTACCACGCGAGGGGTGGCGTGTCCTTTCACCTTGGCGGTTAGGCATGTACCTTCCCCCGGGAGAACAGTTTTGAAACTGTGAGCCTGTTAACATTGCACAGGTCGCCCAAAATGCTACAACAACTGTTAGTGGGAAGGATGAAGAGTGATTTACACAACCCTGTGGGGAGGGCCTTACCTCCACACAAGAAAAGGGGGGTGATTAGCTCCTTTAATAGCCTGGCCGGATAATTGATCTTTGTTCTCTCACATCTAAGGAGAGTGCTTTTACCACTGTGATTACAAATAGTTGTACGAGTCTGCTACCCTCTCTGTGAATATATCCCAGAATACTTTTTCTCATATCTAAAATTGTTCTGGGAATACAGGCTAAATGTGCTGTGAAACTGCATTTCTTAGTAAATAAATCATCCACCAAAAAAATTGCTTTCAACTTTACCCAGGAGTAGGGTGGCCATTTTAGAACCAAGACTGCACGTCGCTGTCTTGGCAGATACCAGCTTGCTATTATTCTTCCAGAAATACTGTTTCCTTAGTCCTGTACCCCAGGATTAACTAGTAAGTGCCAGAAATGACAGTGTCTTACTGCTGAAGAGTTATTGCAGTTGACTAGAAGCATAACAGATAAAATGAAGGGAGGGTATAGTTATACAGCAGCTTGATGGCCTCTTTGCTAATCAGTCCTTGGGGTGCCTTTCAGGGTGAGATGCTCTAGGCTGGATATGTTGCCCTTTTTCCTTTTTGATACTGTTTACATATTTTTTTCTTTAAGTAACTGAGTTACGTATGTGTATTTTCCCCATGGAGCAGGTGTGCTGGCTAGATGCCATCCATCTGAAAGAGCGTTCAAAATGCTTTTGTATACACTAACATTTGGGCAGGTTTTCACTGACTGCGTACTCGAGGAGGAATTTTTAAACAAGAGCTGACATAGTTTCCCTTTTCATTTTTCTCTACCGTGTAATGGAATACCACATCTTAAGTAACTGAATACCTTTTGCTAAATTCAGCAAGGAGCAGTTGGCATCACTTTACAGGAAGTGGAAAAAGTGGCTGGTTTAATAGCATAGTCTTGGAGAATTACCTCAGCATCATTTCAGCTAATTTCTTTATGTTAAGAGTTGCTGCATTAAACCTTCTGCTAAAGATGCTGTAATTCAGAAGGACCATTCCTACACAAGAAGAATCAAATACAAAATTATTGTTATTTAGAGCCAGAGTCTTAGGAGAGGGAATGTGAAATAAAATGATGGTTATCACTATTAGTGTTAACTGGAACGTTTTGAGATTCTCACAGGAGAAGCTAGAAATTAGCAACTTTAGGTTTGTGTTAGTCATGCTTACCTTCTAAAAAGGACCATTGCACATACACATCCAAATTTTTGTTCTTTAAAACAGTTGTGCAAAAACAGAAATTACACAATAAAGTATATGTTGGCACAAATAAGATTCTCAGCTCTTCTGCCGGTTACACAGTCAGGCCTTAAAGCCTTAGACCTTAGGCCTAAGCTTGCAAGGAGTAGTTTTTCATGAGCTCTGTGGGATTTTGAATAGCCTCATCTTCAATGTTAGGCTATATTATAGAAAAATCAAGCCCGGAAGATTTCACACAGTCCTCATTTTTGATCCATTCCTTGTCCCTCTGTTCCCTCTTAAACCTTCCTGCTATTGTGCTAGACTTGAACTCATTTCACGGCTCGGAATTTTAAAGCGAGTCATCTCTGTGACAATGCCCGTTTTCTTCTACTAAAGGTCAGATGGATCTCTTGATTAGTTAAAATTAACTCTTTTTTAGGGGAGATATTGCTACTTATTGCCGTCATTCTTCTTGCTGACAGCAGAAAGACAGTTTAGTAATAATATGATTAATATTAAAACAAATCTGGATGAATGAGGAAACTTTAAAGTCTGATTATGAAGTAAAGAAGAACATCTTTGTCTTGTATATACTGGAAATTCTTTAAAAACATAAGTAAAACCCTTGAAACAAAACCCACTAAAATGAGAAGAAAGACACCTCAGTGAATTTGATGGGCATTAGATCAGCCTCCAATAAATATAAGCAGAGAATTTGTACATGTATGACTTGATGGAAGGAAGAGAATAGTAGGGAAATATTTACTTTCATGAAGGGTCAGCAGAGAAGAAGTTTCACTGCTGTGTAATGTCACAGTGCGCTTATGCAGCCAGTTAAACCCTATGGTTGCTGAAGTGGTTTAAGGATCTGTAATTACGGCATGTGTCATGTACCATGGAATGCAAAAAATTAAAATACAAAACATTCTGTTTGTTGAATTAAGACCATTCTTTTAAATTTGGAAGAATTTATTCTTTTTGCTCCCCTTTCCCTTTCCCCCATCTTCAATAGGCATAGTAGCTACTAGGTAGTCACAGAGATTTTTTCATGATATCATATGGTCCAGAGTGTGATGTCTCAGCCCAGCAAAGTATTTCTCCTGTATGCCTCCCTCAGTGACATCATATTTTCTAACTAATAAAGCCTATCTGGCCTTACACACAAATTTCCAGTGGTAGCTGGAACTGCACCTTCATCTTACTAGGGTTATTATTTCTGACCTACTTCATTCTCTCACTGCTTTATTTGCCAATATTAAAAATATTTAGCAAAGACAATAAAAATCCATAAAAAAGAAAACAAATATGATTCACTGAACTCAGCAATAACTGGAGAATAAAATGTTACAAAATGTAACTGCAAAAATCTTGCATTATCTTTTCAGGGCATTCCTTTAAATCTATGGTTTGTTTGATAAATTTCAGTTGCCACTGCAGTTTAATTACAACAACATAAAGATGTTTAAGTGATGTTGCAGGAGGATAGCAATTTGCATCACCTGTAATTTCTTAAGCTGCCAAGCTCTTGGCATGTTAATCAATAGGACGTGATGCCTGATTATTTGAAGTTCGTCATAAATCATTTGATATCGACTCTCACACCATATCCTCTACATGGCGCTATTATAGGTCAGTTCAGTCGTGTGGCTAGGAAAATGGAAAGAGACATGTTCCTTTATAGTGCTGTATGCATGCAATTAATAGAATAGCAAATGAGAAAAATAAAAATATAGTGCACCCCATACATTTTCCTGTAATTATGCCATTTCTTCAGTCATTTAGGAAATGTCTAGTTTTTTTTTTTTCAATTGTCACAAATGAGTTACTCTCAATAAACAGGATGAAAATGTGAATATCTTTCTGGTATTAACAGATATATCTTTGAGCTCTGATATAACTTTTCAAATACTATCACCATAATGTTACTAAGGCAATACCACAGGTTCTTCACAGGCAAATACAGGAAGAAGAATAGGTGTTTCTCAAGTAAGGATATGTATCTACCATTTTTTAAGATCAGTTTCTGGTAGATTTTGATAGGTGACTGTATTTCACAGTGACACGGTGGGAGGTTAGAATACACTTCTTATCATACCTTCATATACTTGCACTGTTCTTGTGCTCTTGCCTAAGTTAAGGCCATTGTAGGAGACTTGGTTTTTCCCTTGATGAAAACTGTCAGCTAAAGACCCAAGTAGGCTACTGCATTATTCTAAACTAGGAGGGATTTCCCTTCCCTTCCCTTCCCTTCCCTTCCCTTCCCTTCCCTTCCCTTCCCTTCCCTTCCCTTCCCTTCCCTTCCCTTCCCTTCCCTTCCCTTCCCTTCCCTTCCCTTCCCTTCCCTTCCCTTCCCTTCCCTTCCCTTCCCTTCCCTTCCCTTCTGTTCCCTCTGCTCCCCTCCCCTCCCCTCCCCTCCCCTCCCCTCCCTTCTCCTCTCCTCTCCTCTCCTCTCCTCTCCTCTCCTCTCCTCTCCTCTCCTCTCCTCTCCTCTCCTCTCCTCTCCTCTCCTCCCTTCCCTTCCCTTCCCTTCCCTTCCCTTCCCTTCCCTTCCCTTCCCTTCCCTTCCTTCTTTTTTTTTTTTTATGTTCCCTACTCCCTTAGGTCACCAGAATAAACATTGTACCTACTTCTTTTAAAGAGAGAACCATGTAGGCAAAGGTTCTCAAGTTGGGGAAATACCACCCATGAAGTGTTTCTGTAAGGGCACTTGAGTGAGGAATGCAGTCAGAAGGGGGTAATTTGGGTGGAAATGAAATTAAGAAAAGCAACAGCTCTGAGAGGGCTTCAGCTTGGTAGAACAGAGAGCAGGATAAGAGGGATCCCTTGGTAACCAGCAGCTATACTGCTTTCCTCTCAAATGGATACCAGGACAAAAGACCGTCAATGCTGAGAGATGAACAAGTGGCAATGCTGTTTGTAACATTTTCTGGCTCACTCAGATCCTGCTGTCTAGCCAACGGCTAAAGCATTTGTATTGCTACGGCACCTTCCATCCTCCCTGATACCTCCTACTAACCACAACCATTGCCTCATTCTCAGCAGCTCACTTAGCTGTTTCATTCTGCCCTTGTGTCCTTTCCCCCATGATGCACTCTTCACTGTCAGAGAAGGTGTTCCTCCTTAGTTTTCTCTAAGCTAACTTCTTCTAAGCTAATTTACCTCAAAGGTGGCAAATCAGGAAGGAAAAAAAATAGGTGAAAGCAAGGAAGTGCAATTTTGTGCAAGAATATAAATTGAAATGTTGAGCAATTTTGTGCTTTGCTGAGTTGTCAGATATTCGTCAGATCCCATAGGGTTCCTGCTGTCCTGTAAACATCCTTCCAAGGACCTCGATCTCATTAAGTTACTACAGCAAGTCAGTAGCTCAGCATATATGCATACCTGGGATAACGTCAAGCCAAAGAAAGGTATCTAAGGCTCATCAGGAGAGCTGCTTGGACATGTTCCAACAAAAAAGCGTATTGGTAGAGTTTTCCAGGATGGTCAATCAGAGCATTGGTTGAGAGGGCCAATTTGCACCATAATTTCAGCAGAAAAAAAGAAAATTTCCAAAATAATCCTATCTGACAGGCAAGTTTCTTCTTCACAGATTTCTCAAGGGTCACCTGATCGCGTGCTCCCCAGACTTTTAGAGTTCCAGCATAAACAGCTCCAAAGCGACAATTTATTTAAAAATCCAGAGTTGTGGGATGCTAGATGTTGAATTCCTGTGTGAAACAAAATTACTTTTCTCAGTGAAATTCCAGTTTACAGATTCATTTTATTAGGTCTTTGTCAAGGCATAGCTTCTTATGCACTAAGTCAGCACCCCTAGTTCACTGACCACAAGGAAAAGAATGAGCATTTGTGTTGCCTCTGTGTTAGAACATACAACTTTTGAGGTTAGTCAAGGCACAACCCTTTCAACAGCTTCCCTGGACTGATACTAAGGCAGAAGAACCAGGAACAGTCTGAAATGACGGAAAAACACTATGAAGTCGCTGGCTTAGAATCTATAACTTCCTGGTCTGCTGCCAAGTGGTGACTAACAATGAAGTGACTGGGTCAGAAACATTAGATTGCTATGCTGATTTGAAAGCATAAGTTTCTCTAAGGTCTGCAGCCTAGTACTTCTAAAAGCGTTAGACTTTGTCATGCCTTCTTGAGGTCACCAGCTCATCAGTGTATAAGCATACCACAGTGATGTCAAAGCACAGGCCTCTCTGGAAGGACTCAGGCCTTCTGTCTTGCTGGACCCATGGCAAAACTTCCGTAGGATCAAGCTGGATGAAAGCCAAGGAATAGGCTCTTGTAGAATTACTGGCACATCCCCTCAAATCTTCTGGGTTTATGTCAAGATACTGACAAGGCCATTCTGTTTCCCTTAGCTTCTCTAGAGGAGGCTACGTAGTAGGGTGTCCATTTTATTATGCAGAAATGAAAACACTACAAGAAGAAGATTCTTTTTCTTCTCCCCAGAGGAAAAGGGAAATCGGCTGGGGACAGATCTCACACTAGCAGCAATGGAACAGGCCTTAGATTTTCAGTATTGACCTGCAGGTCAGTAGCATGTAGGGTATTCCCAAGTATTTCCCCAGTAATTGACCTCTTCTCTAAGTTCTCCCTCTACCTGATGAGTTTCTCATTTCCACAGCTAGAAATGTAATGGAAGGACTACAGCTGCACTCAAGAAACAGGAAAGGATGCCCCATCCAGAGTATTAAAATAAGATGAAGATCATTATTATTCTCAGAGTTACAATGAAAAATCTATCCCAGCCTAATGTGTACCCAATGAACATTTGGTTTAATATCAATTTCTCTCCATGTCCTGTGAAATCTGTAGGTTGTAATTAACAAAACACACTGTTTGTATAATAATCAGATCATCATTTTAAGGAAAGAGACTTAAAAGACTATTATAAGCTTTTTACGTAACAGAAACATATGAGTTTTTCTGAGTTTTTCCAGAAGAATATTATTTTAGGATATGAAAGATTCTAAGTATACAGAATGACGAACATCTATACTGCAAAAAAATCATTTGAACTGATGCAACAATGCCAGTTCCCTGACAGCAATGAGTCCTGTGTTAAACTGTATTGAGGGATAGAAGAATCACAATCCCTTTGGTAAGAGTACTTAAAGAAACAGATAAAAGCAAAAAGTGACGCTTGAGCCAAAAGGCTGATTCCTGTTCTAACAAGGGCTAATACTTTAGAAGTTCCTAAAAGTGACCTGAGACTGTATGTGGTTGACTGAAATGACAACAGTGAGTGGCATAAGCCTCACTGAAAGCAAATAAATTTATGCACTTAACTATATTACAGGTTTTTAAAAGCACTTAAGCACCTATGATGAAGGACTTCTGGGCTTCATACTCTTAAAGAACTAGTCCTAAGTCACTTTTGAAAAAAGAACTTAAGTTCCTTAGTGGATTGAATGCTTTTCTGAAAAATTTTCCCTTGATATTCCCTATGTGTTATACACATTACTGGCACAATGCAATACATTTTTAAGTGATCTTTGGTATCTATACTCCAATTCAGTTGAAAGGAATTAAAAATTGTAATGTGGATGCATTTATTGCATTTTTGTTCTTAAATAAATAAGATGCTTGATTTATATTGTTTGAAATTAAATTTAAAAGGATAACAGCTTAACTATATTTAGAAAAATTTAGTGCAGTGTTAACAGAGCTAGACTCTAGAGCTGATACTTCATCAGCTTGACGTAGTACTATTAATTTGAATGTTAAAATTCCAGCCAATAAGTAACCTATTTTAAAAGATTTTATGTGTTCATACATTATCCATCAATTGTTTTAAACACTCATTGCTGCACAGGGTATTTAATAACTCTTTCTGTGTTTACTGGAGCCATCTAAAATAAGTTTGGCTTGTCTGAGCATAAAATAGGAAAGGATCTGTCTCATTTTTGATTCTGTAGTTCTGTAGTCAACTTTATTATATTTAAAATGCTACTTTTATGAGTTGTAAACCATATTTCCTAATAATTACTATAGATAGAAACATAATTTAGTGCATTTTTACAGGCTTAGTACATTTTGTTCAATTGTAAACCATATTTCCTGATAATTACTATAGATAGACAAATAATTTAGTATATTTTTATAGGGTTAGTACATTTTTATAGTATGGTAAACCATATTTCCTTATAATTACTAGAGAGAGAAAAATAATTTATATTTTTATAGGTTAGTACATTTTTATTACTGTACAATTTCTGCAGATTAAGTACTTTGTACTTCTTCTTTTTAAAGCAGTCACATTTCCTCAGTAACCACTTTTTTATTATTTATATAATTTACAGATGATGGCTTCTTAAGCTTGTTTTCCCTATCTTGCATTTTGAAGTTTCTATATAAATGTATGTGCTGCTAATTTTGAAGGAAGAACAAAGCATCTCTGAAACACTGTAGAAGTTAATGACATTGTTAAAATGATGACAGATTGCTTTAATGGTAGATATGCACTTAATTGGAGGAAGTATAACAAAATGTGCTATTTCATACTACTGAAAAGAGTCAGTCAGGAGCCATCACCCATTTACAGTCTTGTCCTCACCCAAATCACAATGCATGTACGGTGTGATAACTGATAGACATTGCTAGGCATGTATGCATGTACTGTACATTCTTTCCGACAACCCATTAAATAGTGTTTGTTAACCTTTAATTCAGATGTCTGCAATAAGATAATATAATGTAAAACACAAGTCAATGGAGGGTCGTAAAGCTGTTTCTGCTACAGTTTTTATTAGCCTGTTATTCAGTGCTGAATGCAGCTACACCCTGAAGCAAGTCTGGTATAAAAGTACGATGACAATATATTATGATACAAACTCAACCTATAAAATCAATGACAAGTATTATGTCTGTTGCTATCACCTACTAAAATATAGATACTGTTTTTAATGGATGCAATGGTGCTAGGCTCAACATTATTGTGCTATTAAGCTTAACCCTTTAGGCATGAAACACACTTGTAGGGCTACTCATTGTTGGGTGCTGCAACAATCAAGGAAACATAACTGACAACACAATATGTAAATGTTAAATGCATGTTGAAAAATGCTAAATCCATTTTGAAAAGGTATTACATCAAAATACAATTCTAATCTACACAATGGTGTGATTCTCCATTGCCTTCCATTTAATGAGTTTGCATATGTGGAAAAAGAGCACCAATTATTCCATCCAAGTTTTCGTATTTTGATTAACTATTTTGAAGACTGAATAGGAGGTTTAGTTGAAAAATTTGAAGATGGCATCAAGCTGAGTAGGATATTGAGTATTCTGGAAAACACAGTTAGAATTCAAAGAGATCTTGAGAAACTGCAAGAAGAGTTTGAAAGCAATAAGATGGATAAAATTCAATACAAATAACTGCAAAGCACTAAGGGGAATCCTTGCATCCTTCTCCCTCCCCCCCCCCCCCCGACTACATAAATAATAATGGGGAATGAACTAGCTCGTGATTATGAAACTGCCTGGGATCCAAGCTGGAAAAAAGGTCAACAAAATGGTGCTATTAAAGAAAAAGACAAATATCATCCTATTAACGTATCAAGAAGATTTTTGCATGTAATACCAGAATGAGCAACTAGAATCCTGTGTCCAGTTTGGAGTAGCACAGTTTAAAAACAGAGAAGAAAGTTAAAAGTGGGATAGAAACTCTGGAAGTCATCAAGAAAAATGTTGGGAGACAGAATATATGACTTGAAAAGATAGATTGTATGAGGAAAAAAAAAGATCTAATCTGCAACAATTCAGTTTTAGGCTACATATACAAGGAAAACCCTTCTAGCTTTGAGGATAATTTAACTAGGACAGGTCATTTAGAGATTTTGGAAAAGAGCATAAATAAACATTTGTATACATACACTTGCTCAGTCTAGAGGAATGGCTTAGATATTGCTCAAGGTCTATCTCAATCCAACATTTCTATGACAGTGAAAACGTATCTAAATTGCTTCTAACTCAGAACTGTTAAACAAAACCAGTTATTGAAAGGCAACAAAAATAGTCCTGTAAAAGTAGTTTTGGCCATTTATTTTCTATTAAATGACTATTTACTGTAAACAAAACAATGAAATAACTGCCAACAGTACAAGATTTAGAAGGAGTTCATTCAGAAGAGGCAAATACCTGCAGAATCTAGAGCTATTGTGTGCTGTGCCTTTTGATTTTTGGTATTCCTGCATAATACACAGTACAGTAGTTTCACTGGTGGAAGAAAGTGTGTCATTTCTCACAACGACATAACTGTTGGATGTGCATTCACAGAAATCACAGCTGCTGACTGTTCCGCTGCTTTAGTTTCATTTTCGTATCTAGCTAACAGTGGAGTTGTTTGCTGTGCACTCTGTTTTGGATGGTGTGGAATGACCATATCATTATTACATGATATGAAAATAGTTGTGCGATAATTGATGGATGAAGTAATTCATTATGAATATGATGTAATAGAATGGGCATCATGATTTAATCATAGGAGGAGAGGAATCTGTGGGGCCCACATGAAGGTATCAAAGCCATTCCCGTGATAAATAGCACATGGTAAGCTGTTTAGAAAACAATAACGCAAACCACAGAAAAATGTATAGAAGGGAGGCATGTAAATTCGTTGGATGAAAGAAAGCAATTGACTGCTAAGAACCAAAGAAGACAGAGCCTAATACAGAGGAAGGGAGAGCAATGTCTGTGGATACATCACTCTTTTAAAAATGATCTTAATAGGAGTACTTTGTTAGGATTAAAACTTATTTGCTTGGCAATTGTTCACAATGCATTTCCCATGGTATTTACTGGGGATCTGAGTCTAAGAAAATGCTTTTAGGCTGATTTAGGCTGTGGTGTTAATTTTTTTTTTCCTTTTCGTTTGTTATTTGCTTGAATGGAGAATTTTTCTCAAGTTTTTTTTTTTTAATGAGATTGTACACCAATTTTAGTTTAGTCAAAGTAGCAATTGTACCTTAACTTCAGCTACAGTGTCTTCTGCTATCAGAGAAATCATCATCCTAGCTATTTTTGTTTGATAAAGGAAATATCCTCAGTGCAAATCAAAATTCAGTATAAGTAATATATAATGTAAAAGATAAGGACTGCAAAAAAGAGTACAGGGAGGAGAATGGTACTTCTTGCTTTGTAATAGACTTTTCACAGTTCACTGCTATTATGTCACTAGTTATCAAGCATCAGCACTGCTACTATTACTCCTCCAGGTCTTTGCACGCCATCAAGCAAGAGGTGAACAACAGGCACTGAATGAAGACAAAGTGACTCTGTTATCTTCATATAAGAGATTTCAATGAGAAAATCACCAGAGATTTCCAGAAGCAGCTTAAATATTACCAAAGTCATCAGTGAGACTAAAAAAGAGTACAAGTGTTTGCTTTTAATCTGCTTCCATGTTTTATTGCAGAGAATTTTTTCACCCAAGGAAGAGTCATATCATTTCCAGGGAGAAAATATGTTCCCTTTGTTAATTTTAGTTTTCATTCACAGTAATTGCTGATCCATGTAAATCCTACTCTCAAAAAAAACTCAAAAAACAAAAAAACAAAGTGTGGGGAGCATAGTATCCACCTCAAAATATGAAAATTCAAATAGCTTCATTCGTTTTTCCTATAGTACTCTCAGATGACCCACAGACAATGACTGTTGAAGTTATCAGTTCTAGAGTACCTTTCCCCTTGTTGCAAAAAATCTTATCACAGAGCAAAGTCTGTTTATGTATGCCAGAACATTTCAGGAAAGAATGGCACTTTAAGTTTCTTAATCCGCCCAAAACATCCAGCAATGAACAGGCAACATCCACAGGATCTCATATGCTCTTTCTTGGGAAGGAGAAAGAAACATAACACACGCTGAGATACGTGCTGCTCACTGTGCATCATAGTTTCAACTAGTACCTTGATATGAGCAGTGTTTCACTTGTATGTAATTTCAGGACCTTGTAAAACATATAACATAAAGCTTGCACCTACTTGAGAAAAAAAATAAACACACAATTTTTTTCCCCTGGAATGTGAAAGCATAATTAAAATTGCTCATTTCTCCCGGACCTCTTTATTTAGGTTTGGAGTTGCTATAGAGGGAATAAGTGGATGCCAGTAACTTTAGGCACTATTCTTGATGTATGAGGCTTGTCAGTCAGATCTGTGAAAGAGAGACAGAGAGATATCAGTGCTACAGAGAATACATGGAGCCCCACCTGGCAAGGTGCAAGCATCTGGTGTCAGAGGATATGAACAGTCAAGGTATTGCTATAGAGCAGCCAGGCATCATTTGCTCTTAGATAATCAAGTGTATTCTTCATTGAAAAAATGCAAGGCTAGAGCTTAAAACTTTAGAAGCTGAAAAAGGGAAGAAAGATTGGTTGGGTGGCAAATATAAAAGGTTTTTTCTTCTTCTATCACTAAAGTGTTCAGGTCCAGGAGGCAACTCAGCCCTCCTCCTGTAAGAAAAATTGCTACATTTACAATTCAGATAGACACATAAACTCTGAATAAACACTTATATTTGGGGGACTTGCTAAAGCAGACAAGAGCCACAACATCTTTTGAAGTTGGCCCATCACTAATAATTACGAATGTGAGATTAGCTACCGTCATTTATTCCTGTAAATAGTGTCATCTCTTCCAATTAAATGAACTACTTGTATCTCCTCACTTGCTTTATTAGCATTGTTGTCAAGTTCTGCAGAAGCCTTAATTAAACAGTCATCATAATTATAGCTAGTTTCCCAAATCATCGAAGTAAATAATTTATGTATGAATTATAAGAAAAGTTTTTATTTACTGAAACACTGTATTTCAAAAACTTTCCAAGTGACTAATTACAAAAATAGTTAAAATTCATCCTTTAAACAAGGTATGTATTATAAAATAAACCCTAAAACTGAACTAACTGAGGTTTGTTTGCTTCTCCAAGTGACAAGTAAAGTAAAAGTAAAAACTGAATGCAGTGAATTTTGAAACTGAGGCATTGAGCAAGCAGTTAAGCATTTAATACAAAATGAATTATTAAAAATATTTTTATGATTTTTGTCTTACTGATTAATTGTATTGAATGTACTGGATCATACAAGATGAAAAAAAAATTGTAAAATCCAAGATATTGGGATTGGATATGCTAAAACAGTAGATGTGCACACTGAGATACCTTTAACTTGATAAAGGTAAATTCTGCAAGGGGAAATAGCCGTAAAGCTCTGTCCTAACATTTATTTGCGGACTAAATGCACCTCTTTCCCAAACTACCCTCTTAGTACTTTCAAAATTATTTGCTATTTTTTTAAAAATATATTTTAAAGATTACAAAAAGTTTTTAACAGTGACCTAATTCTGTTAAATTGAGGCTATATTCCTTAATAATTGGTATTATTACTAACAAATATTTTAATGAAATTTTACATTCTCCCCCTAGCAGAGATATGTCATTGCCATTACCCTTAATTAGTGTTGTGTGCTCTTTGAGAGAAGAATAAACCCTTTAGCTATAAGTTTTGACTTTTGAAACAAAAAAGTCGTAACCTTTTTGTGTTTCTGGTTGAGGTAGCTGCAACCTCATTTCATTTAACAATTGTGGCAGATGAGAATGAAAATATGGAATGAGAAATACTGAAAATATGATTATGTTTTTAATTGTTTTTTTAGAATTGTAACTCAAGATAGAACCAATACAAACATTTCATTTCTTATTAACCATATTTTGTTGTTTTTTTCTCTCTGTAGACAGAAACCATATTAACCACTTGTCTTTTTTGGAATATACTAGTGTATCCTGCCGAAGGACACTTGCTTTGCTGTTGTACATATATCTGTAGTGTTTCTTAATTTATCATTGAGCTCTGTTGAAGGTAAGCAGATACCAGCAGTATGCACCTATATGCATGTAGCCTATCTACTTATATAGCACAATAATTTGAATGTTATGGCTTTTATAAAATTTTATAAGAGTGTTCTAATTCCTGTCTCCCAATTCTCATTAGAGCTTGACCTACAAAATTTTACAAGACTTCCAAGATAGTTCTTGTTATATTGCAAATTTGAGAATTTAGATTCTTTTTTTACAGGATTAGTTTCATTTGAGGAGCAGGGGTTTGTATAAGCATGCCCATGTACTCAGAAATTGCTTCACAGAAATTTCTGGCAGTATTGCAGAGTAATGGGACCGAAAAACATTCTGGAATTTACAAAAAAAAAAGTTTTATTTTCAACATCTCTACTGTCTGGTCAGTGTTATTGAACTAAAAGTATGGTTGAAAATGGCTTTTACTGAGAAGCTTTTGGTTGAAAAAGTTCTTTACTTTTGACTGATCTGTGAGACTATAAATTTGACAAATTTTTTAATACAACTTTCTGTTTTTTTAGAACCCTTGCCCAGTTAATGAGGTACATAGGTAAAGGTCTACTTTTGCATCCTTTTCTGTTTTGCACCTAAAACAGGATGTAGGCGTTGAACAATATTCTGAGGCACATATGCCTGATGCATGAATACACAGAAGCTGACCTTGCCTTATTAGTATCATGTTCAGTCAAAACGTCCAATCTGGCATTGCAAAATAAGATTATCCTGGTGTATAGAAGAGACTGTGGAGGATACTGCAGTTTCATCTTGGAAGGTAAGGGAGAGATAAGTTCAAAAAGAACTCCAGCTATGGAAGAGGGGATGAAGAAGTGCTTGAAACCAAGATCATAATCTAGGGGAAACCATAGCAGCTTGAGAGCAATAAAGTGCCATGTGCACGTTATATTTCTGCTGAGCAGCTTAATCAGCAAGACAACTGAGAGTAAGACAGGCACCATAATTCAGTGTGTTCAAGCAGAATGCTTAATTTCGTTTTTACCAGGTACATGTAGAAATAGTTTTCAGAGCAACAATATAAACAAACATTGGAAGGGATGCTTTTTTGTATTGCTCAGGGACAGGGATCAGACCACTTTAATTCTACCTGTATATTTTAAAAAGCTAGGAATAGATGTATGAAGTAATACATGATGCGGCAATCCGATTTCTTTTAATCTCCCAGTCCTCTGAAAAATTTTCCTGAAATGAAATTCTGTAGCTAGTACTGAAAAAAGTTCAGTCAAGCCAGTTACAGAGTGGCTGTCTGTGCATTAATCTGGGGGTACAGGAATTCATACAGTGACCTTAAAATGGATAATGTCAAAGAAAAAAACTCATCAAAGCTAGAAAATCAGAAGAACATCTGCACTATTTTCCCCCACACCTAATTTTCTACTCAAAAGTCTAAAATATGCAAGTACATTAAACATTGCCTAGTGCAACTGATCGTATTTCTGAGAAGTGTTTATACGTGATTATGAAAAACTAAGATTCAGCATCGCCTTATTGCTCTTTGTGCCAGATAGAGCTGACCAAAAGGGTCATAGTGTAGGTATAATGTCTTCCATGTGTCCCAGTGATTCTTCACTGTTAGACGCCTTCTGGAACTGTGGCAGGGAATAGGAAGTACATACTATGGCAGTTCCCAGAGCTGCCTTAATGTGTCCCAGGGACTCAACTCTCCTAAGGAGTCTAAGACTAAGAGGGGGTACAAAATGATTCCTACGTGATTCCAGCTTAATCATCTGGAAGCCATTAATTCAGTGATATTTCAAGCACAGCCAGGCAAACATTTGTGATCATGTATCGTATTCAATAAAAAATAAAGACTGATATCAATAAAACTGCTTGTAAAAACGATGTCAAATTTAGTGAACAGTTTGGGCCAGCTACAGAATAGGAAATATTGAAAAAAATATATGCTTCATTTAAAGCTTCTTTAAAGAAATATTTCATATTTACATTTCAATTAATATTTGTAAGTTAAAAAAAATGAAAATGAAGCAAAGCATTTTGTGTGACCAGAAACATTTTTTTTCCTTGATTTTTCTCTGGTAAGAAGAACCAAAACCAAACAATCCTTACTAGTCAATATAAAATGATCATTCCCTCCCCCCCCACCTTTCAGTTTTTCAGTCGTGCCAGTGAACCAAAACATCCAATTATTTGCTCAGCTCTAATTTCATATATCTACCAGCTGGTACCAGTGATAATAACAGAGGAATGAAGAAATAGTGGATCAGGATCAACACTACAAAAATCTGCCTATTTATACCATGGTTCTAGTATGCTAGTTGAATGCCATCTAAAACATCAGAGACTACGTGCTTAGCAAATATATGTTTTTTTAAATGTAGATCTAGTTGAAATAAATCTTGATGATATGTGTGCGGTTTGGTTTCAGGTAATTTTGAGAATGTGTAGAAATATTTCTTTAGTTGTGAGGATCTTTCTATATTTAGGTTTAGTTTATGAATTTCTGATTGGTTTTATGTAGTCTCTCCCGCCTTTACATAATGAGTAAGAGCAGTGAAGGTATGCTTAAACAAAAATGTCCAAGATGCCCTCTTTGGTGTTTTTGATTTCCTACATATTGCTGTTTGCCATCTTTATCCTCACCGATTTACTGTGATTTGGTAGATTGTGGCAGCACAATATAATCTGTGGACTTTTGGTTTCCCATTGACTTGCTGCTGAATGACTGCATCTTGCCAGCATACTTCACTATCGCAGTCTCATTGCAACTCTAAATGTAGCCTAAATGTGCTTTTTTTTCTTTATTAGAAGCCACACATTTTTAAACAGTGGCACAATGTGATTCCAAAATGCAATGGGAATGTAGCTAGTAGCTAGGGTATGTAGCTACAAAATGTAGCTAGTGCTACAGATGCCTGTCAGAAGCATGAGCTCTCTGAGCTCTTTATTGTCTTACTTGTAGTACCAGGGAAGCGTCACTACCCTCTGGCACAGCACAAAAGAACCTAACAAAATAAGCCTACGTGCCACTTGTTTAGGACAAAAATGTCCTTATATAATAGCTAATCAGCCCTAATTATGACTCTTTCAGATTTATCTGTAAACAATTAAAATACACAATTTTATGGATACTACAGAATAGTTAGATGGAATAACAATATCTAGGCCACCTAACCTAGTAAATGGCCAGGAGATATTTAGGGAAGAGTAAAAGCACATAGAGTTATGCATAGAGTTATATCCTCTGAGAGCATATCTTCCAAGTTTCTAGCCTTTACAGGGGCTTCTGAGACACAGGTGGAGGTTTCACCTTTACCATCATGTTCAGTAGCCACCAATACAATTTGAACTAGCATAATCTCTTCTTCTATCCTGTTTTACTTTGACCTCCACATTACTCCCTGGAAATGAATTAAGGGGAAGTGAAGCTAGTGATAAAAGAGACTTTCTTTACTTTGTTCCCTTTCAGTTGCTGGCATACGTTATTACCCTACAGTTTTGGCTTATTATGTTCTGTTTAGTAGAAACTCTTGGTATTTTAAAAACACACACCTGTATCTCTCTTCACTGGTCTTAATCGCTCATATATGATTTCCAGTGCAGGTTTTTGTGCTGCTAAGTTTCTTAGATTAATTAGATTACTTTTTGTAGTTTTTTTCAGAAGTCTTGCACGGTGGGTTAGCAAGGTGTCAGGAGTCTTCAAAACAGCCAGTTGTTCATCATCTAAGAAGATGCAAAATAAATCTGTCTGAAACACATGTAGGGTGGAGTTGAAAATTATAACAAAGGAAGTAGAATTAAAGGAATCTCTGCTCTCAAGGTGAATAGTCATAGAAAAAAAGTGCCAAGGGCAGCTATGCTGAAGGAAGAGATTATGACTACAGCTTATCTTGCTTGTGTTTCCTTAACTTAATAGTAAAAGCTAAACCACGAGAAAAGTGAAGTCTGAGAATAAATAGCACCTGTGTTTAAAGCAGAATTGGCATCCTGGTTTCCTGTGATGTCTGTGAGGTACTTATCAGGCCACTCTGTGATAACTCATCCTTCTTGAGAAATTAGCAAGCTTATTTTTAATACATTTACCTCTCAATTTATGCAAAAAGGTAAATGTCTATACCTTTTTTGTTTACTGTAAATGTTAAGTGTTAACCTTACTGCTGCTTAAATCTTGGTAAATACCAGATATCTACAATGAGGCAAGAGTATGCTCTCTCTCTCCCGTATATTTAAAAGAATAGAAGGACATTAAAGATAAAAAAAAAAATCTATCCTAGTCATGCTTAAGTCAGCCCTTTGTTTTAGGTAGCACTAAATGTCTGATGTAGTTCTGAAAAATATCTGTATGTGTTTACACTCAGGACTATCATGAGAACTTATTTCCATAAATCCAGGTAAAGAAACCTGGCACAGTTGCAGACCCTACACCTCATTCAAATTTTTCAGAGAAAAGACTGACTGAATAAGGAGTGAGGGAATAAGAACCCAGACCACTTCCTTTGTGCCAAATAGATATGCTCCTTAGAGAATGAACACAAGAGGTAATTATATGCAATTGCAATAAATGAAAGAAAAAATAAGTCGTTCTATTAAAAAAGAACTAATATCTTCCTTTTTGAAATTTCCAGAATCTATGAAAAGGCTTATATCTGTGGCCAAAATGTGTTTTGTTACATCAGATTATCTATCATAAAATATGGTTTATTTCTTCAACACAAAGTAATCAAAATATATTTTTCTGCAAAAAGATAGACAGTCATATTAGTTGTGCTACAGAATATTCTGTACAATAGGTCCTATAACTGAGCAAAATGAGTTCCTGTTTTTTGTATAATAGATCAAATAAGTTCATAAGCAAGTAGCAAGCTAATATTATGGTTTATCTTTTGTGTTAAGACAACTGAAGTCTATCTAGAATGGCTGCAGGTTGTAGTCAAGTTTAACCTTCTTAAAATACCGCTATCAAGGAAATATTCTGAAATATAAAAACATCACTCATCTCTCTCTTTTCATAAGATATGATTATTCAACAGCTTCATGCTAAGAAAAACATAACTGAATCTTAAAAACGTGCTGGAAAGAGTAAATGAAATGGCAGCACCAGGTTTACTTTCACAACTGAAAAAAATGTCACATGTATTAATGTCAACAACTGGAATTTTACCTCATTAGGCAATTTCTGATCTAAGGCTCTGATGATTATTCTAAGCAGAAAAAATATGCTAATTATCCACTCTGAATGTAGAAGGAAAAAAGGTGTAAAATCTTCCTTTAGCCGTGTGACCATGTACTAATTGCATGTCATGTGTCAAAATAATGCAACCCACTTTGCCTAAAGCAATTAGACATACAGAACTCTATTAATGAAGCACTGTCTGTCACTAAAAATGTTTTCAGAGCTATAGCTGAAGATTAAAATATTAACTTCTCAAATATTTATGATAGTTACTGACAGCATTTCAAAATGTTACTTTTAACAAAAGCATTTTATTCAGCTCCAGTTTTTAATTTGGATTTTATATTCAAAGATGTTATTAACATATGGGAGTCATGTGAAATTTGTATGATCTCCACTGAGGCTTCTTTATAGAAGGTACATTAGCTCCTTGAAGTTTACAGCATCTTTCTCTATTGTAATATAAACTCTTTCAGAACAAATAATAGTGTTAAAAACTTGTCTTTTCTTCAAAAGCAGTTAAAAAAAAGGAAAGAGGAGGACGTTGTTCTTATTTCACTCTACTTATTTTCTGTATGTGAGACAAGAAAATGGCCCTTCTTGTCAGTATATCATCTAAGTGCTCTCCTTCCTTTTAGGGTCAATGGCCATCTATGTTCATGAGCACAGAGATTATCCTTTCACATACCCCTGTGCAATGGGAAAATGGGATGTATGTTCCCAAGCTGTTTATTGAATCTATCAGATATACTGAGGAGGAGCAGACTATCACATTTAAAAAAAAAAAAGTAATACCTGCTGTGTATTACCTCTGCTCACCAAGCTACTTGAGAAGGAGTTTTTCACAATTCCTCCTTGAGCAATAAGTATTTGCAGCATTCTGATTGCAGAAGAGGGCTATAGAGCCTAACTGAGGTCCTTCTCCTTTTTACTATAAAGTCTATTTAATGTTGCTTAAATTACTGTTGCATTATTTTTTGCAGGATCATTTTTAAAGTTACCCTTTTCCCCCTCTTATTCTGCAATCCTAATTCATAAGAATAAAACCTTATTCATTTACCAGCCCCAATAAACTGTACAGGAATATTTGTATGCATAAAAGTTGAATGGACAAGCCCTTAATTTACGTTCTATATGGAGACTGAGATGACTATTGTGATACTTTAGGATTTATAGCTTTACCAGAAATATGCAGGAATGATACCTCTGTAATACCATGGAATTATTACCCTTCTATTGTGGCAAAAAATCAGCAAATAAAAAAGCCATGTTGTTCGCACTGCATCATTTTCTAGTACCATGGTGGTAAAAACTGACTGCTATTATGTATTAGTCCTGCCACTGCTTTTATGCTTGGTAAGGGTATTGCCTTGGTTTTGGAGCTATTACAGTCTATGGGAATCAATTATATGTACTTGAACTAAGAAGGATTTACTTGGTAACTGTAATGGCTCTGAAAGAGCCATTATGATCTGTCATGTCAAAAATGCACATGTGCCTACAGTAGATACAAACAGAGCTGTGCAAAAAGTTTCATTCATGGAGCAAGCCATTTCTGTTAGTTTCCCTGACAAACCAAAACAAGCACTTTTTTGCTGAAGTACTTTTGCAAGTTTTCATAATGACTGAGAAGGAGTTTCTGCCATTCAACTGCCTTGTGCTTTGCTGAAGAAAACCTTGTGTGGTGTACGAAAGGGAATCAGGGGAGACGTTACTGAAGAGCAAGGCTCAATGAATCATGTTGTTTTAAGGGATAGATGAAACCAGTTAGAAGAAAAAGCTAAAATAAATAGAAGGAAGACTTTCTCAAGGAAAAGGGAGTAAGTGTAAGTTTGTTATTGTTATCTACATCCATGAAATAGATATGTTAGCTGCTTGGTAAGAGCTAATGACACAGCAGAGCAAATTTTTTTTTTTTGCTGACAACATTAGCCCTGATATATATGCATGTGCAGAACACCAGGACTTCTTGGAGCAGGACAGAAGTGTAAATGGGGTCGATGCGAGTAAGCTCTCCTGTGTTTGCATTGCAGGGCAGCTGCAGTCTGTAGCCTTGGTTTCCTCATCATCCACATTGGTGGACAATATTGCAGAGCACCACAGCTCCCTCCGTGTGCGTGTATGTAGGTTTCCACTGAAAAGGAGACTGGAGCACACTGAGGATTGCTGCACTCCCACTTCTATTTCTGACTTGGAGTTTGGATGAAGCCAGGGAACTAAAATCACATGGCCCACCCATGAGCCCTGCAGGACAGACACAGCCAGTTTGAGTTTTAGCATCCAGCAGTGAGTGCCACAGTGAAAGCATGCAGAGAAAGTGAAGTGTGCACGACACAGTATGCATGACACAGCCAAGTGTGAGCCGAGCAGGAGCTCAGATTGAGCTTGAGACAGATATAGTGGGCGCTAAATATAAGTGCAGGAAAAATCTGTACAGCTAGAAGAAAAGCTAATGTAACAACTGGCTAAAGGATAGAAAAATCTTGTAATGGGAATAGTTCATCACACAGTGCTCACTAAACTATTTCAAGCTATGTTATTAATTTTTGCCTGTGAAAGTTTCTGCACGGGGAAGTGAAGGCAAGATGGCTAAATAACTATGTTCAGTATGTAGGTTGTGAGGGAGTGGCAGTAAGAGGGGAACAATTGGCTGTGATGATCTTTTAGTGACTGCCCCCTTTAAAGAAATGTTTAGATTATCAGCTTATATAACTCAATACAGACAGCGCCACATTCTCACAGTAAAATGCAGACACCATTAGTGTATTTCCTTCTAAATAAAACAAAAAGGTGATAAAACCAGGTC